>NC_091286.1:587174502-587477532 GCF_032444005.1 Ranitomeya imitator | reverse complement strand
ATGTTAGTGGTAAATTTAGGTCAATAAATTCTGCATTTATTTGTGATAAACACGGAAATTTGGCGAAAATTTTGAAAATTTCGCAATTTTCACATTTTGAATTTTTATTCTGTTAAACCAGAGAGATATGTGACACAAAATAGTTAATAAATAACATTTCCCACACGTTTACTTTACATCAGCACAATTTTGGAAACAAAATTTTTTTTTGTTAGGAAGTTATAAGGGTTAAAATTTGACCAGCGATTTGTCATTTTTACAACGAAATTTACAAAACCATTTTTTTTAGGGACCACCTCACATTTGAAGTCAGTTTGAGGGGTCTATATGGCTGAAAATACCCAAAAGTGACACCATTCTAAAAACTGCACCCCTCAAGGTACTCAAAACCACATTCAAGAAGTTTATTAACCCTTCAGGTGCTTCACAGCAGCAGAAGCAACATGGAAGGAAAAAATGAACATTTAACTTTTTAGTCACAAAAATTATCTTTTAGCAACAATTTTTTTATTTTCCCAATGGTAAAAGGAGAAACTGAACCACGAAAGTTGTTGTCCAATTTGTCCTGAGTACGCTGATACCTCATATGTGGGGGTAAACCACTGTTTGGGCGCACGGCAGGGCTTGGAAGGGAAGGAGCGCCATTTGACTTTTTGAATCAAAAATTGGCTCCACTCTTTAGCGGACACCATGTCACGTTTGGAGAGCCCCCGTGTGCCTAAAAATTGGAGCTTCCCCACAAATGACCCCATTTTGGAAACTAGACGCCCCAAGGAACTTATCTAGATGCATAGTGAGCACTTTGAACCCCCAGGTGCTTCACAAATTGATCCGTAAAAATGAAAAAGTACTTTTTTTTCACAAAAAAATTCTTTTAGCCTCAATTTTTTCATTTTCACATGGGCAACAGGATAAAATGGATCCTAAAATGTGTTGGGCAATTTCTCCTGAGTACACCAATACCTCACATGTGGGGGTAAACCACTGTTTGGGCACATGGTAAGGCTCGGAAGGGAAGGAGCGCCATTTGACTTTTTGAATGAAAAATTATTTCCATCGTTAGCGGACACCATGTCGCGTTTGGATAGCTCCTGTGTGCCTAAACATTGGCGCTCCCCCACAAGTGACCCCATTTTGGAAACTAGACCCCCCAAGGAACTTATTTAGATGCCTAGTGAGCACTTTAAACCCTCAGGTGCTTCACAAATTGATCTGTAAAAATGAAAAAGTACTTTTTTTTCACAAAAAAATTATTTTCGCCTCAATTTTTTCATTTTCACATGGGCAGTAGGATAAAATGGATCATAAAATTTGTTGGGCAATTTCTCCCGAGTACGCCGATACCTCATATGTGGGGGTAAACCACTGTTTGGGCACACGGCAGGGCTCGGAAGGGAAGGCGCGCCATTTGACTTTTTGAATGGAAAATTAGCTCCAATTGTTAGCGGACACCATGTCGCGTTTGGAGAGCCCCCTGTGTGCCTAAACATTGGAGCTCCCCCACAAGTGACCCCATTTTGGAAACTAGACCCCCCAAGGAACTTATCTAGATGCATATTGAGCACTTTAAACCCCCAGGTGCTTCACAGAAGTTTATAACGCAGAGCCATGAAAATAAAAAATAATTTTTCTTTCCTCAAAAATGATTTTTTAGCCTGGAATTTCCTATTTTGCCAAGGATAATGGGAGAAATTGGACCCCAAATATTGTTGTCCAGTTTGTCCTGAGTACGCTGATACCCCATATGTGGCTGTAAACCACTGTTTGGGCGCACGGCAGGGCTCGGAAGGGATGGCACGCCATTTGGCTTTTTAAATGGAAAATTAGCTCCAATCATTAGCGGACACCATGTCACGTTTGGAGAGCCCCTGTGTGCTTAAACATTGGAGATCCCCCAGAAATGACACCATTTTGGAAACTAGACCCCCAAAGGAACTAATCTAGATGTGTGGTGAGGACTTTGAACCCCCAAGTGCTTCACAGAAGTTTATAACGCAGAGCCATGAAAATAAAAAAAAAAATTATTTTCTCAAAAATGATCTTTTAGCCTGCAATTTTTTATTTTCCCAAGGGTAACAGGAGAAATTTGACCCCAAAAGTTGTTGTCCAGTTTCTCCTGAGTACGCTGATACCCCATATGTGGGGGTAAATCACTGTTTGGGCACATGCCGGGGCTCGGAAGTGAAGTAGTGACGTTTTGAAATGCAGACTTTGATGGAATGCTCTGTGGGCGTCACGTTGCGTTTGCAGAGCCCCTGATGTGGCTTAACAGTAGAAACCCCCCACAAGTGACCCCATTTTGGAAACTAGACCCCAAAGGAACTTATCTAGATGTGTGGTGAGCACTTTGAACCCCCAAGTGCTTCATAGAAGTTTATAATGCAGAGCCGTGAAAATAATAAATACGTTTTCTTTCCTCAAAAATAATTATTTAGCCCAGAATTTTTTAATTTTCCCAAGGGTAACAGGAGAAATTTGACCCCAAAAGTTGTTGTCCAGTTTCTCCTGAGTACGGTGATACCCCATATGTGGGGGTAAACTACTGTTTGGGCACATGCCGGGGCTTGGAATTGAAGTAGTGACGTTTTGAAATGCAGACTTTGATGGAATGCTCTGCGGGCGTCACGTTGCGTTTGCAGAGCCCCTGATGTGCCTAAACAGTAGAAACCCCCCACAAGTGACCCCATTTTGGAAACTAGACCCTGAAAGGAACTTATCTAGATGTGTGGTGAGCACTTTGAACCCCCAAGTGCTTCATAGAAGTTTATAATGCAGAGCCGTGAAAATAATAAATACGTTTTCTTTCCTCAAAAATAATTATTTAGCCCAGAATTTTTTATTTTCCCAAGGGTTACAGGAGAAATTGGACCCCAAAAGTTGTTGTCCAGTTTCTCCTGAGTACGCTGATACCCCATATGTGGGGGTAAACCACTGTTTGGGCACACGTCGGGGCTCAGAAGGGAAGTAGTGACTTTTGAAATGCAGACTTTGATGGAATGGTCTGCGGGTGTCACGTTGCGTTTGCAGAGCCCCTGGTGTGCCTAAACAGTAGAGACCCCCCACAAGTGACCCCATTTTAGAAACTAGACCCCCCAAGGAACTTATCTAGATATGTGGTGAGCACTTTGAACCCCCAAGTGCTTCACAGACGTTTACAACGCAGAGCCGTGAAAATAAAAAATCATTTTTCTTTCCTCAAAAATTATGTTTTAGCAAGCATTTTTTTAGATTCACAAGGGTAACAGGAGAAATTGGACCCCAGTAATTGTTGCGCAGTTTGTCCTGAGTATGCTGGTACCCCATATGTGGGGGTAAACCACTGTTTGGGCACACGTCAGGGCTCGGAAGTGAGGGAGCACCATTTGACTTTTTGAATACGAGATTGGCTGGAATCAATGGTGGCGCCATGTTGCGTTTGGAGACCCCTGATGTGCCTAAACAGTGGTAACCCCTCAATTCTAACTCCAACACTAACCCCAACACACCCCTAACCCTAATCCCAACTGTAGCCATAATCCTAATCACAACCCTAACCCCAACACACCCCTAACCCCAACACACCCCTAACCCTAACCACAACCCTAATTCCAACCCTAACCCTAAGGCTATGTGCCCACGTTGCGGATTCGTGTGAGATATTTCCGCACCATTTTTGAAAAATCTGCGGGTAAAAGGCACTGTGTTTTATCTGCGGATTTTCCGCGGATTTCCAGTGTTTTTTGTGCGGATTTCACCTGCGGATTCCTATTGAGGAACAGGTGTAAAACGCTGCGGAATCCGCACAAAGAATTGACATGCTGCGGAAAATACAACGCAGCGTTCCCGCGCGGTATTTTCCGCACCATGGGCACAGCGGATTTGGTTTTTCATATGTTTACATGGTACTGTAAACCTGATGGAACACTGCTGCGAATCCGCAGCCAAATCCGCACCGTGTGCACATAGCCTAATTCTAAAGGTATGTGCACACGCTGCGGAAAACGCTGCGGATCCGCAGCAGTTTCCCATGAGTTTACAGTTCAATGTAAACCTATGGGAAACAAAAATCGCTGTACACATGCTGCGGAAAAACTGCACGGAAACGCAGCGGTTTACATTCCGCAGCATGTCACTTCTTTGTGCGGATTCCGCAGCGGTTTTACAACTGCTCCAATAGAAAATCGCAATTGTAAAACCGCAGTGAAATGCGCAGAAAAAAACGCGGTAAATCCGCCATAAATCCGCAGCGGTTTAGCACTGCGGATTTATCAAATCCGCAGCGGAAAAATCCGCAGAGGACCAGAATACGTGTGCACATTCCTAACCCTAACCCTAGCCCTAACCCTACCCCTAACCCTAACCCTACCCCTAACCCTACCCCTAACCCTAACCCTACCCCTAACCCTACCCCTAACCCTAACCCTAACCCTACCCCTAGCCCTACCCCTACCCCTAACCCTAACCCTACCCCTAACCCTACCCCTAACCCTAACCCTAACCCTACCCCTAGCCCTACCCCTAACCCTACCCCTACCCCTAACCCTACCCCTAACCCTACCCCTAGCCCTAACCCTAGCCCTAACCCTACCCCTAACCCTACCCCTAACCCTAACCCTATTCTAACATTAGTGGAAAAAAAAAAATTTCTTTATTTTTTTATTGTCCCTACCTATGGGGGTGACAAAGGGGGGGGTCATTTATTATTTTTTTTATTTTGATCACTGAGATAGATTATATCTCAGTGATCAAAATGCACTTTGGAACGAATCTGCCGGCCGGCAGATTCGGCGGGCGCACTGCGCATGCGCCCGCCATTTTGGAAGATGGCGGCGCCCGGGAGAAGATGGACGGGACCACGGCTGGATCGGTAAGTATGATAGGGTGGGGGGGGACCACGGGGGGGGGGGATCGGAGCACGGGGGGGGGAATCGGAGCGCGGGAGGGGTGGAACGGAGCGCGGGGGGCGTGGAACGGAGCACGGGGGGGCTGGAAGGGAGCACGGGGGGTGGAACGGAGCATGGGGGGGGGTGGATCGGAGTGCAGGGGGGGTGATTGGAGCACGGGGGGGTGATTGGAGCACGGGGGGAGCGGACACGAGCACGGGGGGGAGCGGAGCACTGGACGGAGGGGAGCCGGAGCAGTGTACCGGCCAGATCGGGGGGGTGGGGGGGCGATCGGAGGGGTGGGGTGGGGGCACACTAGTATTTCCAGCCATGGCCGATGATATTTCAGCATCGGCCATGGCTGGATTGTAATATTTCACCCGTTATAATGGGTGAAATATTACAAATCGCTCTGATTGGCAGTTTCACTTTCAACAGCCAATCAGAGCGATCGTAGCCACGAGGGGGTGAAGCCACCCCCCCTGGGCTAAACTACCACTCCCCCTGTCCCTGCAGATCGGGTGAAATGGGAGTTAACCCTTTCACCCGATCTGCAGGGACGCGATCTTTCCATGACGCCGCATAGGCGTCATGGGTCGGATTGGCACCGACTTTCATGACGCCTACGTGGCGTCAAAGGTCGGGAAGGGGTTAAAGGGAGCTTGGTGGCACAAAATGACTGATCAAACCAAGTGCATGCATATTGGTGCATACTAGTCGAGGCTAAACAACTCAGTGCACCGTCCCACCTGCTTGTTTTCCTTGTATCTCTGATTTCTTCTTTGATTGACAATAATAATTTTACTAGAGTCAGACTAAAGAAGAGACTGTGCCAACAATCTCCCTTTATAAAATAAAGAAGTCTAAAGGATAAGTAGACTATACGGACCGTAAATCCCCATTATTCAATATGGCCTGGCAGGAGACCTATTATATGGTTGTCCAAGCTAAATGGTTATATAACAATATCTTAGCTTACCTAAGAAGAAAAAGGAAATTCTCCATATAATCACTTAAAGAAAATGTATATACTTGATGTCAACCAACTATAATTTAAATTCTTTTCAACTACAGAAAACCAGGATACCGACAACAGTGCCGCGATCATACACAGTGTGGGTGGAAGGGTTAACGTTCACTTCTCTTTCCATACGGTAAAGGAAGAACACATTTATTCTATGTGATGTAACCTAGCAATATGAAGAATTTTATATATATATATATATATATATATATATATATCCACTTGTGTGTAATCAAGTCTCCATATAAATGCACCTGCTCTGTGATAGTCTCAGGGTTCTGTTTGAAGCACAAAGAGCATCATGAAGACCAAGGAACACAACAGGCAGGTCCGTGATACTGTTGTGGAGAAGTTTAAAGCCGGATTTGGATACAAAATGATTTCCAAAACTTTAAACATGCCAAGGAGCATTGTGCAAGCGATCATATTGAAATGGAAGGAGCATCATACCACTGCAAATCTACCAAGACCCGGCGTCCCTCTAAAGTTTCATCTCAAACAAGGAGAAGACTGATCAGAGATGCAGCCAAGAGGCCCATTATCACTCTAGATGAACTGCCGAGATCTACAGCTGAGGTGGGACAGTCTGTCTGTAGGACAACAATCAGTCGTACACTGCACAAATCTAGCCTTTATGGAAGAGTGGCAAGAAGAAAGCCATTTCTCAAAGATATCCATAAAAAGTGTTGTTTAAAGTTTGCAACAAGCCACCTGGGAGACACACCAAACATGTGGAAGAAGGTGCTCTGGTCAGATGAAACCAAAATCGAACTTTTTGGCAACAATGCCAAATGATATGTTTGGCGCAAAGGCAACACAGCTCACCGCCCTGAACACACCATCCCCACTGTCAAACATGGTGGTGGCAACATCATGGTTTGGGCCTGTTTTTCTTCAGCAGGGATAGGGAAGATGGTTAAATTGATGGGAAGATGGGTGGAGCCAAATACAGGACCATTCTTGAAGAAAACCTGTTGGAGTCTGCAAAAGACCTGAGACTGGGATGGAGATTTGTCTTCCAACAAGACAATGATCCCAAACATAAAGCAAAATCTACAATGGAATGGTTCACAAATAAATGTATCCAGGTGTTAGAATGGCCAAGTCAAAGTCCAGACCTCTATCCAATCGGCCGAATAATATTGCACGCCCCACTTTTCAGTTTTGGAATTTCCACAAAAATGTTAAATAACCAATAAATTTTGTTCAACTTCACAATTGTGTTCCACTTGTTGTTGATTCTTCACCAAAAATTTACATTTGGTATCTTTATGTTTGAAGCATGATATGTGGGAAAAGGCTGAAAAGTTCCAGGGAGCCGAATACTTTTGCAAAGCACTGTATACACTGTATACATATATATATATATATATATATATATATATATATATATATATATATAGGAGGTTAGATTCCCTGTTTGCCACCAAAACAGCATGGGCTGTTTAAAACTTGGTAAGGTATCTGACACCACAAATTTAATGCAGGACCGCCTTGTTCTTCCATTGCTCCGTGATACATATATGATGCCCACATCCCCATTGCACGAGCTTTTGGCAGCGGACAAGGGTTCGGCATGGGCACTCTGATCACTCTGCAGCTACATTGTGCTCGGAGTGAGCTATCGAAAAAGTGAAAAACTGGCTTAAAGTGAACCTGTCACCTGAATTTGGACATTATTACTATTAAAGGGACTCTGTCACCTGAATTTGGCGAGACTGGTTTTGGGTCATATGGGCGGAGTTTTCGGGTGTTTAATTCACCCTTTCCTTACCCGCTGGCTGCATGCTGGCTGCAATATTGGATTGAAGTTCATTCTCTGTCCTCCATAGTACATGCCTGCACAAGGCAACATTGCTTTGCGCAGGCGTGTACTATGGAGGACAGAGAATGAACTTCAATCCAATATTGCGGCCAGCATGCAGCCAGCGGGTAAGGAAAGGGTGAATCAAACACCCGAAAACTCCGCCCATATGACCCAAAACCAGTCCCGCCAAATTCAGGTGACAGAGCCCCTTTAATAGTAATAATGTCCCACACCTATAATCTTTGAGTGAGCTGGGATCTTCTATCAATGAGAAAATATGAATTTTTTTAGCAATTTGTGTTAGAGCAGCTCTTCCGTGGGATCTGACTAATCAGGCAATGAGCTTTGGGTGCCCATGACCCTGTTGTCATTTTGGAGATGCTCTGACCCACTCATCTAGACAATGCAATTTGGCATTATCAAATTGACTGTTCCCTTGTTAACAGTGAGATATTCAGTGGAATATATATATATATATATATATATATACATATAACTTCACATTACATATAATACAAAATGAAATGTTCTCCTCCAATTGATTTTCCAAAATACACACTTATTGCGAGCCTCAGCTCTGGCAAATCGATTCTACCATCTACCACAGATGGCACTGGGGTAGGATAGCATATGTCAGAGGGACAACCATGACTCTACGATGAGATCAATCTGACATCGAGCATCATACAGATATCTATTTCCCAACTTTGTGCTAAATTTTACCTTAACAGGGACATTTCTAGCTTTGTACACATCCCGTTATGTCCTTTACTTAAAAATTAGCATAAATCAGCAGCTAAATGTGTGAAACGTATGATTTCAGTCACTAATTTGACCCAGAACTCAGTCATTTTAAGGAAAAAAATGAATTTGGTCAGAAAGAGAAACCATCCCCAGACATTCAGTTACCGCTCCAGACTCTGGCTATGCAGCCGGTATGATAAATGACATGCACCAAGCAAGGATCAGCTTCTGCTAGTAAATCGGTGATGTCATTGTGGACACCATGTGATTGGTTCCTGTGAACATGACATCATCGTGCAAGTAAAAAAGGGGCAGTAGTGGGAATGAAAGGTTTCTGGTCAATATACTGGAAAGTTTTTTTTATTGTTATATATATTTTTCATCAATACAAACTCTTTAAACCTATGGAGTAAAAATAATGTAATAGCCCCAAAGTGTGAACTTACAAATCTGCCAAATCTAAACTCACCATCATCTGCATTAACGATTTAACAAACATAGACAAGAAGTTGCCCAATTTTCCTGTACTTTGTGAAACAAAAATGTATGCTGGAAAGGCTAATGATATCTCTGTGTAACATAGGAGTCCTAATTTTAATGCTTCAGGCCTGGCTGCAAGCTGCCTGCCCCTGCCCAACCCTTCCACTCAGCTGGCATTGAACGGTTTGGAATACGCTGGGAGCCCAGAGAGTATTTCAGCAGCTAGATAGATAGCTCCATCATTTATCACATCCACTCTCCGCTCCCTCTCACTCTGTGTCTCTGAGCCTCCCCGCTCTGTGCAATCTGTCCGTGCATTCTGCTGGGAGATTCAGCTCTTCCGTTGTGCGCGCCTCGCTCCTGTGTGCGGAGACATTTCTGTGCCTGCGCAGCTGTTCGGATTTGGATGGGGGCACAGAAAGCGGAGAAGACGCAGGCAGAGACGACATTGCTGGATCTTACTATCAAATAGACATGGTCAATATCTGATCAGCTGCCTTTGGGGCTTTCAGGACAATTCTGATAATACATAACCTTGGTAAAATTTACTGTCCAGGCTGAGAGTAACCGTCTGATTAATTTGGCGTATGGTACATATTGTTCGTGTATTAGTACGAAGTGAAGCATTAATACTGTCAGACCAAATGTTGACCAACACATAGACGATGCGTCATACTACCTGCACAGTGGCCAATACTGTCAGACCAAATGTTGACCAACACATAGACGATGCGTCATACTACCTGCACAGTGGCCAATACTGTCAGACCAAATGTTGACCAACACATAGACAATGTGGCGTACTACCTGCACAATGGCCAATACTGTCAGACCAAATGTTGACCAACACAGACAATGTGGCGTACTACCTGCACAATGGCCAATACTGGCAGACCAAATGTTGACCAACACAGACAATGTGGCGTACTACCTGCACAATGGCCAATACTGTCAGACCAAATGTTGACCAACACAGACAATGTGGCGTACTACCTGCACAATGGCCAATACTGGCAGACCAAATGTTGACCAACACAGACAATGCGGTGTACTACCTTCACAGTGGCCAATACTGTCAGACCAAATGTTGACCAACACAGACAATGTGGCGTACTACCTTCACAGTGGCCAATACTGTCGGACCAAATGTTGACTAACACATAGACGATATGATGTGATACCTGCACAGTGGCCAATACTCTCAGACCAAATGTTGGCCAACACATAGACGATGCAAAGTACTCTCTGTATAGTGGCCAATACTGTCAGACCAAATGTTGACCAACTCATAGATGATGTGGTGTGCTACCTGCACAGTGGCCAATACTCTCAGACCAAATGTTGGCCAATACATAAACGATGCAGTGTACTATCTATATAGTGGCCAATACTGTCAGGCTAAATGTTGACCAACACATAGATGATATGGCGTGCTACCTACACAGTGGCCAATACTGTCAGGCCAAATGATGACCAACTTATAGACGATGTGGTGTGCTAATTGCACAGTGGCCAATACTCTCAGACGAAATGTTGGCCAACACATAGACGATGCAGTGTGCAAACTGTAAAGCGCTGCGGAATATGTTAGCGCTATATAAAAAGAAAAAATAAATAAATAATAAATACTATCTATATAGTGGCCAATACTGTCAGGCTAAATGTTGGCCAACACATAGATGATATGTTGTGCTACCTACACAGTGGCCAATACTGTCAGGCCAAATGTTGACCAACACATAGACATTTTGGCATACTATCTGTATAGTGACCAATGCGGTCAGACCAAATTTTGACGAAAGCAGACAATGAGGCTTACTACTTGCATAATGGCCAATACTGTCAGACCAAATGTTGACCAACACATATATGTTTCGGCATACTATCTGTATAGTGGCCAATACTGTCAGACCAAATATTTACGAACGCAGACAATGCAGCGTACTAACTGCACAGTGGCCAATACTGTCATACCAAATGTTGACCAACACAGACAATGAGGCTTACTACCTGCACAGTGGCCAATACTGTCAGACCAAATGTTGACCAACACAGACAATGAGGCTTACTACCTGCACAGTGGCCAATACTGTCAGACCAAATGTTGACCAACACAGACAATGAGGCTTACTACCTGCACAGTGGCTAATACTGTCAGACCAAATGTTGACCAACACATAGATGTTTCGGCATACTATCTGTTTAGTGGCCAATACTGTCAGACCAAATGTTGACGAATGCAGACAATGCAGCGTACTAACTGCACAGTGGCCAATACTGTCAGACCAAATGTTGACCAACTCATAGACAATGCAGCATACTGCATGAACAGTGGCCACGAAGGGCCTGATCGGTCAGCCATAGGTGCAGCTTATGTGTCTGACTAGGCCACCTTGGCTACAAAATAGTAAAATATTGGAAAATGTTCCAGAAAATGGAGAGGAATGGATCGGGACTTTTGGTACATAGGGCAAGGTGTTTCCTTGCACCACTGCAAGTCCTGTAAGGGTACATACATCATCCAAAAATGTACGGAAATTCTTTGTACCACACCACAGTCCAAATTATTCCCTGCTCACAGACCCCACCTATCCATCTTCTGCTATGTCCCAATAATGTGTAAAGGTCTCTTACACTTTACGACCCATTTAGCAGGAGACAATAGCCAAATTAGAATTTCACCTCGATTCTTCCCATTAGTGACTCAATTAGAAAGACATGTTTGCCATTCAACAAATAATCTGAGAATCAATTCTGTCGCTTGTCTTGTATGGGCTGAAAATTCAGGTTACTGTAACGCTGGTGGCATCCTGAATGTCCTGTAGCAATTTTTATTTATAAGGGTTTTCGCTATCAATTAGATGTGCCCCTTGTCTGTAGTCATAGAGTTGTTTTCTAATACAATGATGATTGCCATGTCGTTGCATTACCTCAGTTGTCAGATAAGGTCCATCCCCATAGATTTTACCTCTAAATGTTTATGGGTCGGGCATAATTAATAACCTGCCAGCACACTCCAGCTGTTAAGTAAAGCACGGTTCAGTGCTGTATTACCCAGGGGCATGCATGGAGCCGGCTCTGTTTTTCATAATATAAGTAAAATCCCTGGAAGGCATGTCATATATGCCGTATATAAAAATCTATATATATGAAAACTAGAACCGAACGGGAAAGAATTCACAGCTTGAATTAAATCCCAGAATGGTGCAGATCTGTTCACATTCATTATTCTTGCATGTTTATTGTGTCTCGAGAAGCAATGACTAGCTCCAGGCTCTGCTTACGGTACTACCACACGGCGCAGGGCTATAGCTGCTCCTCTCCTATAAAATATACATTTGTAGAAAAAGGGAGGCAGAGAGGAAAACTCCAGGACCTCGTCCAAATAGCAGGTGCCAGCGACTTGCAAAAGATGGGCAAAGACATCTGAAGATATCAGAGAGTGGGTCAAACGAGGTGAATATCAAAACAGCCGGAAAAAAAAAAATAGATGTATGAAAATGTCTGAAAAGAGGAGGGATGGTAACACGTACTGTAGAAAGTGTGAAGGACCATACATGAGCAAGTGGTAGACTGCTAGACGGGAGTGATGGACAGAATAGAAATGTATAAATTCAGCTTCGGAATAGGAGGGTGGAGGAAGGATTGGGATAGTACGGTGAAAGGGTTACTGATTTTAAAGGCGAAAAAGAGAAAATATCTTAGACACGTAGAAGCAGCCGTCAGACTCTGGGGTAGCAGCCGGTACACCCTGGTCAGACTAGACACTGACCAAGTACCCGTCAGGACCCTCCTCCACCTCCTGGTGCCTCCTGCCATCCCACCATCACCCAAAATCAGCACCGCAATGCAGCTCCGTTCTTCTGGCCAGGCAATGTGTACCTGTGCTTGGGTGGGAGGACGGGCGAGGGTGGGGGGTACCAGCTTTGTACCGAGAGAGGCGCCTTGGATGGAAAGTGAGAATCCATAACCATCTGTAGGACACACAACAAAATCTATCAGTCAATACGCTCTGAAACGGCCAGAAAGAACACATTGATTTAGCAGTAACAGAAGGGGCCATCCATCTTCCTGCACGCAGACATAAATGGCACAATTTGCACCTCATTTTTTTGTTTTCTTTGCACCCTCCCCACCCCCCATCTAATAAATAAATGAATTGGCTTTGAAACGCGGCGTCAGCAGCCGGATAATGGAAGAAGTGTAGCCGACCACCTCGGAGAGTTGCCCCCCATCTCCTGATTATATCCTGTTATATGCAGCCGTGAAATAGAACATTTCGTTTTATTAAAGGGAAGCAGCCGGTTGTGTGCAGCCTCCATCTGTTCCACCGGAGCATCGATCAGGAAACTAATAATAATCCTGTAATTAGCGCACACGCGCTGATTAGTAATCTGCATTGTCTCCTCCACAACAAAACTTAAGGACCTTGTTGCTTCCATATAACAGGTGCTTCCCATCGAGACGCACGTAAACAGCCCGGGACCAGACAACATTAACTTAGTATGTGTGCCAACACTTGGCACGGCGCTGAGCTGCCCTGGGCTGAAGAGCTGGCACTCCACACCTGCGTCCTTTACCGGCAAAATACTGGGACTCCATGATACAAGGAAAAGCACAAAAACAGATCTCACCCCCCAAAAAATTTTTTACAAAATTTAAAAAAATTGATACTGCTGTAATTTTTTTAGTCCCCCCATTTAATTTTTTTTTTTAATCATCTCCTCTTACCTTCCACAGCTTGAACTTGCCAAACCAGAGATAAGAGCAGCATCCAGTTTAGTTCCATGGTGGGATGTGAAGAAGATGTTACTTTACGCCACAAAGAATCAACATCAATGTTTACAACTATGGAAACATAGTCGAAGGATAGGACGCAGCAGCCCCCCAAATCTTCCGGGCGCCCCCTCAGCAGCAATCTTACATCCGTCTTTGGCAGAGAATTGTCCAGCGCTCGGGCTGAGGAGCATCCTTTAGGTCCCAGGTTGGAGATGCATTCTGCTGCACTGTATGGAGCGCTGGGTGTGCATGCATGACAGCCAGGGTGCCATCACGGTGCATGGGTGTGAGTGCATGTGTGTGTGCAGGTTGGGGTGGGGTGTGGGGGGCTGTGATCAGGCTAGCCCAGGTTCACATTGCAGGCAGTAGTAAAGTGTTCACTGAAGGAGCACAGGCACAGAGACTGCAAGGAGGGGGGAAGGATCACCCCCCACTCACACAACTCCCCTCTTCCAAATCCCCCTCCTTTTTCATCCTGTCTTGAATTCTACACACCCCTCACACCTCCCAGCCAATCAAACAGCACAAGGAACACGCACCCCCCTTCCCCAATCAATAGGGGCCCCTCCTTTCCCTGCTATTGTTGAAAGAAAATTACTTACATTGACCTGTAGAAAGGAATACCCTGTCTTCTAATGACCGCATGGTGCCATCTAGCGGCCGAGAGAGCTTACTGCAGCTGAAAGTTTAGGCAAAGTGCTGAGTTACCAGGGAAAATATGTCATGTATGTCTGGAATTTTTGTGAAGGGAAAGCAGTTTTGGATGTCAGCACTAAAACACCCACCTGTATTTAGGATAGGGCTGCTAGTGACTGAGAGTCGTCATTGCATCCCAGCCTGGGCAAAAAGGTCCGTCATGAAGTTATGTCTGTAGAGCAACATGTCAAGTTTTCTGTCAGAATCCCCCCAAAACTGTATTCTGACTGTATTCCAATGGAAAACTGACATAGTCCCGAAGGAGTTAACTATTTGGATGAGACAGAGTCAGTTTGCCATGTCCATGTCTGATAAAGACGAATTCTGCCAGGATGGAAGCCATACATTGTCTACAGTGACTCCGACCACTTCATTCAAGTGAATGACTCCATCAGGGTAATGCCGGAATCAAGTTTTTGGTGGATGAGTGGGCAGAAGAAGGCAGCAGGCAGTGGGTCATAATGGGAGATAGTGTCTCCTGCCTAGAACAGAGCGACAAGGACCACACAGGGGTCAATGACAGCAATACAGCAGCTGGATAGCAGTAAAATATACTGCTGTTACTTGACTAGTTTAGTGAGAGACGGCCAAGTAAACGCTCAAGTGAAATTATGGTTAGCACTGTGGGGGTATGACTTGTAGACACGCTGTGATGGGAGTAGTAGGACTACTTGTATTGGTGGTTGACAGCTTTCCACCTTTATCAGAGGGTTAAAATTTGGTGTAAAATTAAAAAATGACATCACTGGACAAGGTCTTCAAATCGAAGAACATTTCACTGGTGATGAAGACACGGCTCTTACAGTCATGGCCAAAAGTATTAACACCCCTGCAATTCTGTCAGATAATACTCATTTTCTTCCTGAAAATGATTGCAAATTCTTTGGTATTATTATCTTCATTTAATTTGTCGTGAATTAAAAAACACAAAGAATTCTCCTAAAGCCAAATTGGATATAATTCCACACCAAACATAAAAAAGGGGGTGGACAAAAGTATTGGCACTGTTCAAAAAATCATGTGATGCTTCTCTAATTTGTGTAAATAACAGCACCTGTAACTTACCTGTGGCACCTAACAGGTGTTGGCAATAACTAAATCACACTTGCAGCCAGTTGACATGGATTAAAGTTGACTCAACCTCTGTCCTGTGTCCTTGTGTGTACCACATTGAGCATGGAGAAAAGAAAGAAGACCAAAAAACTGTCTGAGGACTTGAGAAACCAAATTGTGAGGAAGCATGAGCAATCTCAAGGCTACAAGTCCATCTCCAAAGACCTGAATGTTCCTGTGTCTACCGTGCGCAGTGTCATCAAGAAGTTTAAAGCCCCTGGCACTGTGGCTGACCTCCCTAAATGTGGACGGAAAAGAAAAATTGACAAGAGATTTCAACGCAAGATTGTGCGGATGTTGGATAAAGAACCTCGACTAACATCCAAACAAGTTCAAGCTGCCCTGTAGTCCGAGGGTACAACAGTGTCAACCCGTACTATCCGTCGGCATCTGAATGAAAAGGGACTGTATGGTAGGAGACCCAGGAAGACCCCACTTCTTACCCCGAGACATAAAAAAGCCAGGCTGGAGTTTGCCAAAACTTACCTGAAAAGCCTAAAACGTTTTGGAAGAATGTTCTCTGGTCAGATGAGACAAAAGTAGAGCTTTTTGGGCAAAGGCATCAACATAGAGTTTACAGGAGAAAAAAAGAGGCATTCAAAGAAAAGAACACGGTCCCTACAGTCAAACATGGCAGAGGTTCCCTGATGTTTTGGGGTTGCTTTGCTGCCTCTGGCACAGGACTGCTTGACCGTGTGCATGGCATTATGAAGTCTGAAGACTACCAACAAATTTTGCAGCATAATGTAGGGCCCAGTGTGAGAAAGCTGGGTCTCCCTCAGAGGTCATGTGTCTTCCTGCAGGACAATGACCCAAAACAAACTTCATAAAGCACTAGAAAATGGTTTGAGAGAAAGCACTGAAGACTTCTAAGGTGGCCAGCAATGAGTCCAGACCTGAATCCCATAGAACACCTGTGGAGAGATCTAAAAATGGCAGTTTGGAGAAGGCACCCTTCAAATATCAGGGACCTGGAGCAGTTTGCCAAAGAAGAATGGTCTAAAATTCCATCAGAGCATTGTAAGAAACTCATTGATGGTTACCGGAAGCGGTTGGTCGCAGTTATTTTGGCTAAAGGTTGTGCTACCAAGTATTAGGCTGAGGGTGCCAATACTTTTGTCTGGCCCATTTTTGGAGTTTTGTGTGAAATGATCAATGTTTTGCTTTTTGCTTCATTCTCTTTTGTGTTTTTTCATTTAAGACAAATTAAATGAAGATAATTATACCAAAGAATTTGTGATTGCAATCATTTTCAGGAAGAAAATGAGTATTATCTGAAAGAATTGCAGGGGTGTCAATACTTTTGGCCATGACTGTACATAGTCTGGTCTTTTCTGTGATAATGTATGGATGCAAAACTTGGACGATAAAGAAACAAGACAGAAGAAGAATAGACGCCTTCAAAATGTAGTTCTGGAGAAGGATATAATCAATACTATGGTGGCAAGAAGAACAAACAAATCCATTTTGGAACAAATCAAGGCAGACATGTCACTTAAAGCAAGAATCACCAAGCTATGACTTGTCTACTTTGGACATCATACGAAGAGAGCAATCAATTGAGAAGGACATCATGGTTGGAAGAAATGAAGGGACAAGGTCAAGACCAGCAACCCGATGGCTTGATACTATAAATATAATGGCAGAGAAGACCCTGGTGGACCTATCTAGGCGTGTACAAGATCGATCTTCCTACAGAGTGTTTATCCATCAAGTCGCCATAGCTGAGCAAGTTCAGCCCTTTCTGCCATCTGTTTATCCAAAAGTGGAAAATCAATTTCAGCCGAATATTGCACCGAGACATGAGGGTCAAATAGTCATGGAATAGATCCAGGAACAAGGCAACGAGTTTTCCTTACTTCACTGGCTTTCACAGTCCCTCAGTCCTATGCAGCATCTTTGGGATGAGGTAGAACAGGCTGTTCAGAGCATGTCAGTGCCTCCATCTCATTTATGACAACAGCGAGAAGCCGTCCTGTCCTCATTGTCCTACATTCCTGTAGAACCATTGCTGCAGTTCTGAAGGCCAAAGGAGGTCCAACGCACTACTATGTGCTCTTCAGTGTATGGGATATGCAAGAAAATACCTTCAGACTACTTGTGGGGGAAGGTGCTCTAAGAAGAATCACCTGAGAAAGTCTACTGCCAGATTCCAACTTACAAAAGATGGATGTCTGAGCTGTTCACAAGTGACATAGAGTTGTGATTTGTGATCTTATGTTTTCTGTTCTTCCCTTGCTGAAAAATATCCAGAGACTGTTCATCTTGTTAATGGTGACCAGTAGAGTTGAGCGACCTTGACCTTTTTAGAGTCGAGCCGGGTTTTGCGAAACCCGACTATGTCCAAAGTCGGGTCGAGTGAAATCGGCCGATTATGACGTAAAGTCGGGATCGACCGAAACACGAAACCCAATGCAAGTCAATGGGGCAGCATAGTCGGCAGTGAGTGGGGGCCAGGAAAACACCTAGAGTGGCCATTTTAATGTCAAAACCATCCATTCTTCTTAATGAAGCTTGTCAAGCGTAATTTACCTTATAATAATTGGAAGGCATTTGAAATTGGGGGTCATTTGGCTAAAGTTGTGGGGGGTAGGGCTGGTTCAAGTAATTAGTGGGCCCAGGAAATCTGGACCACGTCACGGCAGTGGAGCAGGGAGAGGTAAGTATTTCAACTTTGCAAGTGCTGTGAACCTGAGCAAGCAGGGGGGGCCCACTCGTTGGCATTGGCACTGGCACAGGGCCCCTCAAAGTACAGCGGTGTGTTTGCACGGCGGGGGCGCCTCCCACCGGCAGCAACACTTTTGCGTACTATGAGAGGCCCTGTGCCAGTGACGTCGCCAACTAGTATTCCTCCCCCCACCTGATGAAGGAACCTGCACTTTCATCTGCACCTTCCTCTTTGTCCCCGTGTAAGGTGGTATGGTATGCGGGAAGAGCAACCTGACTTTCAGCAGGGTCACAATGTTGTTGTGTAGCGTGCACGGGGAATGTTGCGTTATGGGTCAATGTACCAGCAGACTCATCTATCACTGGCTGGGCAATGGGCACGATGAAGTGGAAACACAGATATAGGCCCAAAGAAGAAAGTGGGCTAAATGCAGTTCAAAATTGGTAACACAGGAATAACCAGGGGGCATTGCAGTGGAGGACAACTGGAATGAGAGGCTGACACAGAGAGTAGGGCCAAATCAGTAAGTAGTCGAAATGCAGTTCAAAATTGGCAACCGTAGTAAACAGGCGGCACAGCTTTGTTCAGTGGAGGAGAACAGCAAGGAGTGGCAGACACCGATAGTAGGCCCCAAACCAACTAGTACGCCAAATGCAGTTGTTCCATTTAACCACAATTTAATGAGAGCCTGAAGATAGAAGCTCAGGAAAGGCAACCTGGGGAACACCTTGGAGTGTAACACACCATCTCTCTCCACCCCATACCCATTTTGTATGGCCTAATGCAGTGTACTTTTCTACAACTACTAAACGAGAGTCGGAAGACCGAAGCAATGGCAAGGAAACCTGGGGAACACCTTAGAGTGTAACACACCCTCTCTCTACACCCCATACCCAATTTGAAGGCCTAATGCAGTGTAGTTTCCAAGAACTACTAAACGAGAGCCGGAAGATCGAAGCTCAGGAAAGGCAACCTGGGGAACACCTTGGAGTGTAACACACCCTCTCGCTACACCCCATACCCAATTTGAAGGCCTAATGCAGCGTAGTTTCCAACAACTACTAAACGAGAGCCGGAAGATCGAAGCTCAGGAAAGGCAACCTGGGGAACACCTTGGAGTGTAACAAACCCTCTCTCTACACCCCATACCCAATTTGTAGGCCTAATGCAGCGTAGTTTCCGACAACTACTAAACGAGAGCATGAAGATCGAAGCTCAGGAAAGGCAACCTGGGGAACACCTTGGAGTGTAACACACCCTCTCTCTACACCCCATACCCAATTTGTAGGCCTAATGCAGCGTAGTTTCCGACAACTACTAAACGAGAGCCGGAATATCGAAGCTCAGGAAAGGCAACCTGGGGAACACCTTGGAGTGTAACACACCCTCTCTCTACGCCCCATACCCAATTTGTAGGCCTAATGCAGCGTAGTTTCCGACAACTACTAAACGAGAGCCGGAATATCGAAGCTCAGGAAAGGCAACCTGGGGAACACCTTGGAGTGTAACACACCCTCTCTCTACACCCCATACCCAATTTGAAGGCCTAATGCAGTGTAGTTTCCAAGAACTACTAAACGAGAGCCGGAAGATCGAAGCTCAGGAAAGGCAACCTGGGGAACACCTTGGAGTGTAACACACCCTCTCGCTACACCCCATACCCAATTTGAAGGCCTAATGCAGCGTAGTTTCCAAGAACTACTAAACGAGAGCCGGAAGATCGAAGCTCAGGAAAGGCAACCTGGGGAACACCTTGGAGTGGAACACACCATCTCTCTACACCCCATACCCAATTTGAAGGCCTAATGCAGAGTAGTTTCCAAGAACTACTAAACGAGAGCCGGAAGATCGAAGCTCAGGAAAGGCAACCTGGGGAACACCTTGGAGTGTAACACAACGTCTCTCTACACGACGGAAGGGCTGATTCTTAGGAAGGAAGGCTGTTGGAAATAAGCATTGCGCGTCCGAGGGTGATTATATTCTTATTAGGTATATACTCACCCTCGGACGCGCCCTGCTTCTTTATTTGGAATGAATGTTTATTTGCAATGTGGTGTTGACTTTCTCTATTATTTTGGTAATTAATGATTTTATTATTTTCATTATTTTGCATCTTCTCGGCAATAATATAAAGAAGACGCGACAGGACAACACTCGGTGGATGCCATATGTGTGTTTTCAATTTAAAAAAACTTTCAGTTAACTACTTGCAGGAGAAAGTAATTGTAGCTGGTGGCCATTTTTAGTACTGTACCAGATTAGAGTTGTGTGTTTGTTTTTAATGTTAAAATGTCTGCATTTGATATCTCACCAGTATTTTCTTTTTTATAAGCAAAATACTTATTTTTATATTTTCTGATGTTGGTTCCAGGGGTACACGGCCAGCAGTGCCCTGGTCAGTGTAGTAGTAGTTGAAAGAATGGACCGCAGACAGGCATCGAAGGCCTAAAATAATAACACATGGCTGTAGGCAATTTTAAATTGGTTCCAGGGGTACACGGACAGCAGTGGTGTGGTCAGTGGAGGCCTAGTGGAAGGAGTGACCGCAGACAGGCATCGAAGGCCTAAAATAATAACACATGGCTGTAGGCAATTTTAAATTGGTTCCAGGGGTACACGGGCAGCAGTGACCTGGTCAGTGTAGTAGTAGTTGAAAGAATGGACCGCAGACAGGCATCGAAGGCCTAAAATAAAAAAATTGGGCTGGCTGTAGGCAATTTTAAATTGGTTCCAGGGGTACACGGGCAGCAGTGGTGTGGTCAGTGGAGGCCTAGTGGAAGGAGTGACCGCAGACAGGCATCGAAGGCCTAAAATAATAACACATGGCTGTAGGCAATTTTAAATTGGTTCCAGGGGTACACGGGCAGCAGTGACCTGGTCAGTGTAGTAGTAGTTGAAAAAATGGACCGCAGACAGGCATCGAATGCCTAAAATAATAACACATGGCTGTAGGCAATTTTAAATTGGTTACAGGGGTACACGGACAGCAGTGACCTGGTCAGTGTAGTAGTAGTTGAAAGAATGGACCGCAGACAGGCATCGAAGGCCTAAAATAAAAAAATTGGGCTGGCTGTAGGCAATTTTAAATTGGTTCCAGGGGTACACGGACAGCAGTGGTGTGGTCAGTGGAGGCCTAGTGGAAGGAGTGACCGCAGACAGGCATCGAAGGCCTAAAATAATAACACATGGCTGTAGGCAATTTTAAATTGGTTCCAGGGGTACACGGGCAGCAGTGACCTGGTCAGTGTAGTAGTAGTTGAAAAAATGGACCGCAGACAGGCATCGAATGCCTAAAATAATAACACATGGCTGTAGGCAATTTTAAATTGGTTCCAGGGGTACACGGGCAGCAGTGACCTGGTCAGTGTAGTAGTAGTTGAAAGAATGGACCGCAGACAGGCATCGAAGGCCTAAAATAAAAAAATTGGGCTGGCTGTAGGCAATTTTAAATTGGTTCCAGGGGTACACGGACAGCAGTGGTGTGGTCAGTGGAGGCCTAGTGGAAGGAGTGACCGCAGACAGGCATCGAAGGCCTAAAATAATAACACATGGCTGTAGGCAATTTTAAATTGGTTCCAGGGGTACACGGGCAGCAGTGACCTGGTCAGTGTAGTAGTAGTTGAAAAAATGGACCGCAGACAGGCATCGAATGCCTAAAATAATAACACATGGCTGTAGGCAATTTTAAATTGGTTCCAGGGGTACACGGACAGCAGTGGTGTGGTCAGTGGAGGCCTAGTGGAAGGAGTGACCGCAGACAGGCATCGAAGGCCTAAAATAATAACACATGGCTGTAGGCAATTTTAAATTGGTTCCAGGGGTACACGGACAGCAGTGACCTGGTCAGTGTAGTAGTAGTTGAAAGAATGGACCGCAGACAGGCATCGAAGGCCTAAAATAAAAAAATTGGGCTGCCTGTAGGCAATTTTAAATTGGTTCCAGGGGTACACGGGCAGCAGTGACCTGGTCAGTGTAGTAGTAGTTGAAAGAATGGACCGCAGACAGGCTTCGAAGGCCTAACATAACAAACTTGGGCTGGCTGTAGGCACTTTTAAATTGGTTCCAGGGGTACACGGGCAGCAGTGGTCTGGTCAGTGGAAGTCTAGTGGAAGGAGTGACCGCAGACAGGCTTCCAAGGCCTAACATAACAAACTTGGGCTGGCTGTAGGCACTTTTAAATTGGTTCCAGGGGTACACGGGCAGCAGTGGTCTGGTCAGTGGAAGTCTAGTGGAAGGAGTGACCGCAGACAGGCTTCCAAGGCCTAACATAACAAACTTGGGCTGGCTGTAGGCACTTTTAAATTGGTTCCAGGGGTACACGGGCAGCAGTGGTCTGGTCAGTGGAAGTCTAGTGGAAGGAGTGACCGCAGACAGGCTTCCAAGGCCTAACATAACAAACTTGGGCTGGCTGTAGGCACTTTTAAATTGGTTCCAGGGGTACACGGGCAGCAGTGGTCTGGTCAGTGGAAGTCTAGTGGAAGGAGTGACCGCAGACAGGCTTCCAAGGCCTAACATAACAAACTTGGGCTGGCTGTAGGCACTTTTAAATTGGTTCCAGGGGTACACGGGCAGCAGTGGTCTGGTCAGTGGAAGTCTAGTGGAAGGAGTGACCGCAGACAGGCTTCCAAGGCCTAACATAACAAACTTGGGCTGGCTGTAGGCACTTTTAAATTGGTTCCAGGGGTACACGGGCAGCAGTGGTCTGGTCAGTGGAAGTCTAGTGGAAGGAGTGACCGCAGACAGGCTTCGAAGGCCTAACATAACAAAATTGGGCTGGCTGTAGGCACTTTAAATTGGTTCCAGGGGTACATGGGCAGCAGTGTATGGTCAGTGGAAGTCTAGTGGAAGGAGTGACGGCAGACAGTCTTCGAAGGCCTAACATAACAAAATTGGGCTGACTGTAGGCACTTTTAAATTGGTTCCAGGGTAACACGGCCAGCAGTGGCCTGGTCAGTGTAGTAGTTGTAGAAAGAAGGGACCGCAGACAGGCTTCGAAGGCCTAACATAACAAAAATGTCAAAACAATGGTATTGTCAGTGCCAGGCATTGAAGGATGTCAGCGGCTAGACTACACATTGGTGAAGCTGTGAGAGATAATTTTGCTAGTGGTAGAGCACTGTTTGAGCTGGGGGGGGGAACTGTCTTGTGGCCGGCGGTACAGGCACAGGGCCCCTCATATTACAACGGTGTGTCTGACGTTGGGTGCGCACCACCACCGCCAGAGACACTTTATTGTACTATGAGGGACCCAGTGGCAGTGCCGTCGACCAAAAGCGGCCACACCCACCTCTTCAGACAAACAGCACTCTCAAGGGTCCAAGCGCAAAGTGGCGATAGCACGGCCCCGTGTGGGGAGTTTGGCCATTTCGTGAGGTGGAAACATGTCGTATGCTGGACAATCAGGTGAAGAAAATTACGAGATTGGAAAAGTCATTCAGAATAGTCCACAGGCAAGACCTTTTCATAGGAAAGCTAGGTGTCAGCCGGGCAGGGTGGGGCAAAAGATTTTGAAATCCAGTTGTGGTTCATTTTAATGAAGGTTAGATCATCTACATTTTGGGTAGCCAGACGAGTCCTTTTTTCTGTTAGTATTGAACCTGCAGCACTGAATACTCTTTCTGATAGGACACTAGCTGCCGGGCAAGCAAGCTCCTGCAATGCATATTCTGCCAATTCTGGCCAGGTGTCTAATTTGGATGCCCAGTAATCAAATGGGAATGACGGTTGAGGGAGAACGTCGATAAGGGATGAAAAATAGTTTGTAACCATACTGGACAAATGTTGTCTCCTGTCACTTTGAATTGATGCTGCAGTACCTGTCCTGTCTGCGGTCATAGAAAAATCACTCCACAACCTGGTCAGAAAACCCCTCTGTCCAACGCCACTTCTGATTTCTGCCCCTCTAACACCTCTGGTCTGCTGGCCCCTGGAGCTCGTGTGAGAACGATCACGGGCGCTGTGTGCAGGGAATGCCAGAAGCAAACGGTCAACAAGAGTTGATTGTTTTGTTGCTAATATTAGTTCCAAGTTCTCATGTGGCATAATATTTTGCAATTTGCCTTTATAGCGAGGATCAAGGAGGCAGGCCAACCAGTAATCGTCATCGTTCATCATTTTTGTAATGCGTGTGTCCCTTTTGAGGATACGCAAGGCATAATCCGCCATGTGGGCCAAAGTTCCCGTTGTCAAATCTGCGGTTGTGCTTGGTTGAGGGGCAGTTGCAGGCAAATCTACGTCACTTGTGTCCCTCAAAAAACCAGAACCCGGCCTTGCCACGCCACCAATTTCCCGTGCCCCCGGGAAAGCTTCCTCATTAAAAATATACTCATCCCCATCATCCTCCTCATCCTCCACCTCCTCTTCGCCCGGTACCTCGTCATGTACACTGCCCTGACCAGACAATCGCTGACTGTCATCAAGGCTTTCCTCTTCCTCTGGTGCAGACGCCTGATCCTTTATGTGCGTCAAACTTTGCATCAGCAGACGCATTAGGGGGATGCTCATGCTTATTATGGCGTTGTCTGCACTAACCAGCCGTGTGCATTCCTCAAAACACTGAAGGACTTGACACATGTCTTGAATCTTCGACCACTGCACACCTGACAACTCCATGTCTGCCATCCTACTGCCTGCCCGTGTATGTGTATCCTCCCACAAAAACATAACAGCCCGCCTCTGTTCGCACAGTCTCTGAAGCATGTGCAGTGTTGAGTTCCACCTTGTTGCAACGTCTATGATTAGGCGATGCTGGGGAAGGTTCAAAGAACGCTGATAGGTCTGCATACGGCTGGAGTGTACAGGCGAACGGCGGATATGTGCGCAAAGTCCACGCACTTTGAGGAGCAGGTCGGATAACCCCGGATAACTTTTCAGGAAGCACTGCACCACCAGGTTTAAGGTGTGAGCCAGGCAAGGAATGTGTTTAAGTTGGGAAAGGGAGATGGCAGCCATGAAATTCCTTCCGTTATCACTCACTACCTTGCCTGCCTCAAGATCTACAGTGCCCAGCCACGACTGCGTTTCTTGCTGCAAGAACTCGGACAGAACTTCCGCGGTGTGTCTATTGTCGCCCAAACACTTCATAGCCAATACAGCCTGCTGACGTATGCCAGTAGCTGCCCCATAATGGGAGACCTGGTGTGCAACAGTGGCAGGTGCGGATGGAGTGTTTGTGCGACTGCGGTCTGTGGACGAGCTCTTGCTTCTGCAGGAGGACGAGGAGGAGGAGGAGGAGGGGGTGCGAACGGCTACAGACAACTGTTTACTAGACCGTGGGCTAGGCAGAACTGTCCCAAACTTGCTGTCCCCTGTGGACCCTGAATCCACCACATTTACCCAGTGTGCCGTGATGGACACGTAACGTCCCTGGCCATGCCTACTGGTCCATGCATCTGTTGTCAGGTGCACCTTTGTGCTCACAGATTGCCTGAGTGCATGGACGATGCGCTCTTTAACATGCTGGTGGAGGGCTGGGATGGCTTTTCTGGAAAAAAAGTGTCGACTGGGTAGCTCGTAGCGTGGTACAGCGTAGTCCATCAGGTCTTTGAAAGCTTCGCTTTCAACTAACCGGTAGGGCATCATCTCTAACGAGATTAGTCTAGCTATGTGGGCGTTCAAACCCTGTGTACGCGGATGCGAGGCTAAGTATTTCCTTTTTCTAACCATAGTCTCATGTAGGGTGAGCTGGACTGGAGAGCTGGAGATCGTGGAACTAGCGGGGGTGCCGGTGGACATGGCAGACTGAGAGACGGTGGGAGATGGTATTGTTGCCGCCGGTGCCCTAGATGCAGTGTTTCCTACTACGAAACTGGTGATTCCCTGACCCTGACTGCTTTGGCCTGGCAAAGATACCTGCACAGATACAGCAGGTGGTGCGCTAAATGGTGGTCCTACACTGCCGGAAGGGATGTTGCGTTGATGACTAGCTTCATTGGCCGAGGGTGCAACAACCTTAAGGGACGTTTGGTAGTTAGTCCAAGCTTTCAAATGCATGGTGGTTAAATGTCTATGCATGCAACTAGTATTGAGACTTTTCAGATTCTGACCTCTGCTTAAGGAAGTAGAACATTTTTGACAGATGACTTTGCGCTGATCAATTGGATGTTGTTTAAAAAAATGCCAGACTGCACTCTTTCTAGCATCGGATACCTTTTCAGGCATTGCAGACTGAGCTTTAACCGGATGGCCACGCTGTCCTCCACCAGGTTTTGGCTTTGCCACGCGTTTTGGGCAAGATACGGGCCCGGCAGATGGAACCTGTGGCGATGTTGATGCCTGCTGCGGCCCCTCCTCCTCCTCTGCTTCAGAACTGCTGCCGCCTGCACCCTGTTCCCCCAATGGCTGCCAATCGGGGTCAAGAACTGGGTCATCTAATAACTCTTCTTGTACCTCCTGCGCAACTTCGTCTGTGTCACCGTGTCGTTCGGTGGTATAGCGTTCGTGATGGGGCAACATAGTCTCATCAGGGTCTGATTCTTGATCAGCACCCTGCGAGGGCAATGTTGTGGTCTGAGTCAAAGGACCAGCATAGTAGTCTGGCTGTGGCTGTGCGTCAGTGCACTCCATGTCAGATTCAATTTGTAATGGGCATGGACTGTTAACTGCTTCACTTTCTAAGCCAGGGACGGTATGTGTAAAGAGCTCCATGGAGTAACCCGTTGTGTCGCCTGCTGCATTCTTCTCTGTTGTTGTTTTTGCTGAAGAGGACAAGGAAGTGACTTGTCCCTGACCGTGAACATCCACTAACGACGCGCTGCTTTTACTTTTACCAGTTTCACGAGATGAGGCAAAAGAGCTAGAGGCTGAGTCAGCAAGATAAGCCAAAACTTGCTCTTGCTGCTCCGGCTTTAAAAGCGGTTTTCCTAATCCCAGAAAAGGGAGCGTTCGAGGCCTTGTGTAGCCGGACGACGAACCTGGCTCCACAGCTCCAGACTTAGGTGCAATATTTTTTCCCCCACGACCACCTGATGCTCCACCACTACCACTACCCTCATTACCAGCTGACAATGAACGCCCCCGGCCACGACCTCTTCCACTAGACTTCCTCATTGTTTTAAAAACGTAACCAAACTAACGTTATTTGTTGCAGTCACACAACTTACACGGTGAGCTATAACTTCAGTATGATTTAGCTACCCCTTTACAGGTTGGTGAGACCACAGCGAAAATCAGGCCCAATGTTACACACTCTTTTTTTGGTGGCTGCAAATTAGAGAGATGCCCCACACGCAGGACTGTCACTGAAGCACAAATGTTAATATTAATGTCACACTATTATTTTTTTTTTATTTTTTTTTTTTTCAGGAACACTTTAGAAACCCCCCAAAAAAAAAAAAATAGATTTTTGCAGGGAGAATTTAGAAAACAAATGTAACAAACTATATGCTTTCTATGGGCCACTGAGTGAGAGATGACGCACACAGGAATCAGGAGTGGCACACAAGCCCAGAGGCCAATATTTTTCTACCAATGATTGATGGAGTTATTTTCTCTGGTAGATTTTGGAACCCAAATCAAGGAAAAAAAATGTAGGCTTTCTATGGACCACAATTGGAGAGAGAGAGAGAGAGAGATGGCACACCCAGGAGTCAAGACTGGCACACAAGCAGAAAGGCCAATATTAATCTCCCACTGTTTTTTTTTTTTTTTTTTTTTTTTTTTTTTTTTTCAGGGAGACTTTAGAAAAAAAAATAATAAAAAAAATATGATTTTATCAGGAAGAATTTAGAAACCAAATAAAATAAAATGATTTTTTCAGGGAGAATTTATAAAACAAATAAAAACAAAAATAGGCGTTCTATGGCCCACTGACTGAGAGATGACGCACACAGGAGTCAGGAGTGGCACACAAACCCAGAGGCCAATATTTTTCTACCAATGATTGATGTAGTTATTTTCTCTGGTAGATTTTAGAACCCAAATCAAGGAAAAAAAATATAGGCTTTCTATGGACCACAATTGGAGAGAGAGAGAGAGAGAGAGAGAGAGAGAGAGAGAGAGATGGCACACCCAGGAGTCAAGACTGGCACACAAGCAGAAAGGCCAATATTAATCTCCCACTGTTTTTTTTGGTTGTTTTTTTTTTTTTTTTTTTCAGGGAGACTTTAGAAAAAAAAATAATAAAAAAAATATGATTTTATCAGGAAGAATTTAGAAACCAAATAAAATAAAATGATTTTTTCAGGGAGAATTTATAAAACAAATAAAACCAAAAATAGGCGTTCTATGGCCCACTGACTGAGAGATGACGCACCCAGGAGTCAAGACTGGCACACAAGCAGAAAGGCCAATATTAATCTCCCACTGTTTTTTTTGGTTGTTTTTTTTTTTTTTTTTTCAGGGAGACTTTAGAAAAAAAAATAATAAAAAAAATATGATTTTATCAGGAAGAATTTAGAAACCAAATAAAATAAAATGATTTTTTCAGGGAGAATTTATAAAACAAATAAAACCAAAAATAGGCGTTCTATGGCCCACTGACTGAGAGATGACGCACCCAGGAGTCAAGACTGGCACACAAGCAGAAAGGCCAATATTAATCTCCCACTGTTTTTTTTTTTTTTTTTTCAGGGAGACTTTAGAAAAAAAAATAATAAAAAAAATATGATTTTATCAGGAAGAATTTAGAAACCAAATAAAATAAAATGATTTTTTCAGGGAGAATTTAGAAAACAAATAAAACCAAAAATAGGCGTTCTATGGCCCACTGACTGAGAGATGACGCACACAGGAGTCAGGAGTGGCACACAAACCCAGAGGCCAATATTTTTCTACCAATGATTGATGTAGTTATTTTCTCTGGTAGATTTTAGAACCCAAATCAAGGAAAAAAAATATAGGCTTTCTATGGACCACAATTGGAGAGAGAGAGAGAGAGAGAGAGAGAGAGAGAGAGATGGCACACCCAGGAGTCAAGACTGGCACACAAGCAGAAAGGCCAATATTAATCTCCCACTGTTTTTTTGGTTGTTTTTTTTTTTTTTTTTTCAGGGAGACTTTAGAAATAAAAATAATAAAAAAAATATGATTTTATCAGGAAGAATTTAGAAACCAAATAAAATAAAATGATTTTTTCAGGGAGAATTTAGAAAACAAATAAAACCAAAAATATGCGTTCTATGGCCCACTGACTGAGAGAGAGAGAGAGATGGAACGCTTAGTACTGGCACACAAGCCCAAAGGGCAATATTAATCTCCCTTTTTTTTTCCAGGGAGAATTTCTGAAACCCAAAAAAAAAATAAAATAGGCTTTCTATGGCCCACTATTTGTGAGAGAGATGGGACGCTCAGGACTGGCACAGATGGCACGCTCAGGACTGGCACAGAAGCCCAGAGGCCAATATTAATCTCCCTTTTTTTCTGGGAGAATTTATAAAACCAAAAAAATATTTAAATAGGCTTTCTATGGCCCACTATTTGTGAGAGAGATGGCACGCTCAGGACTGGCACAGATGGCACGCTCACAACTGGCACACAAGCCCAGAGGCCAATATTAATCTCCCTTTTTTCAGGGAGAATTTCTAAAACCCAAAAAAAAAATAAAATAGGCTTTCTATGGCCCACTATTTGTGAGAGAGATGGGACGCTCAGGACTGGCACAGATGGCACGCTCAGGACTGGCACAGAAGCCCAGAGGCCAATATTAATCTCCCTTTTTTTCTGGGAGAATTTATAAAACCAAAAAAATATTTAAATAGGCTTTCTATGGCCCACTATTTGTGAGAGAGATGGCACGCTCAGGACTGGCACAGATGGCACGCTCACAACTGGCACACAAGCCCAGAGGCCAATATTAATCTCCCTTTTTTCAGGGAAAATTGATAAAACAAAAAAAAAAATTAAATAGGCTTTCTATGGCCCACTATTTGTGAGAGAGATGGCACGCTCAGGGCTGGCTGGCACAGATGGCACGCTCAGGACTGGCACACAAGCCCAGAGGCCAATATTAATCTCCCTTTTTTTCTGGGAGAATTTATAAAACCAAAAAAATATTTAAATAGGCTTTCTATGGCCCACTATTTGTGAGAGAGATGGCACGCTCAGGACTGGCACAGATGGCACGCTCACAACTGGCACACAAGCCCAGAGGCCAATATTAATCTCCCTTTTTTCAGGGAAAATTGATAAAACAAAAAAAAAAATTAAATAGGCTTTCTATGGCCCACTATTTGTGAGAGAGATGGCACGCTCAGGGCTGGCTGGCACAGATGGCACGCTCAGGACTGGCACACAAGCCCAGAGGCCAATATTAATCTCCCTTTTTTTCTGGGAGAATTTATAAAACCAAAAAAATATTTAAATAGGCTTTCTATGGCCCACTATTTGTGAGAGAGATGGCACGCTCAGGACTGGCACAGATGGCACGCTCACAACTGGCACACAAGCCCAGAGGCCAATATTAATCTCCCTTTTTTCAGGGAAAATTGATAAAACAAAAAAAAAAATTAAATAGGCTTTCTATGGCCCACTATTTGTGAGAGAGATGGCACGCTCAGGGCTGGCTGGCACAGATGGCACGCTCAGGACTGGCACACAAGCCCAGAGGCCAATATTAATCTCCCTTTTTTTCTGGGAGAATTTATAAAACCAAAAAAATATTTAAATAGGCTTTCTATGGCCCACTATTTGTGAGAGAGATGGCACGCTCAGGACTGGCACAGATGGCACGCTCACAACTGGCACACAAGCCCAGAGGCCAATATTAATCTCCCTTTTTTCAGGGAAAATTGATAAAACAAAAAAAAAAATTAAATAGGCTTTCTATGGCCCACTATTTGTGAGAGAGATGGCACGCTCAGGGCTGGCTGGCACAGATGGCACGCTCAGGACTGGCACACAAGCCCAGAGGCCAATATTAATCTCCCTTTTTTTCTGGGAGAATTTATAAAACCAAAAAAATATTTAAATAGGCTTTCTATGGCCCACTATTTGTGAGAGAGATGGCACGCTCAGGACTGGCACAGATGGCACGCTCACAACTGGCACACAAGCCCAGAGGCCAATATTAATCTCCCTTTTTTCAGGGAAAATTTATAAAACAAAAAAAAAAATTAAATAGGCTTTCTATGGCCCACTATTTGTGAGAGAGATGGCACGCTCAGGGCTGGCACAGATGGCACGCTCAGGACTGGCACACAAGCCCAGAGGCCAATATTAATCTCCCTTTTTTTCAGGGAGAATTTATAAAACCAAAAAAAAAAATAAATAGGCTTTCTATGGCCCACTATTTGTGAGAGAGATGGCACACTCAGGACTGGCACACAAGCCCAAAGGCCAATATTAATCTCCCACTGTATTTTTATCAGGGAGAATTTATACACCCCACAAAAAAAAATACAGAAAAATGAAAAGGCTTTCTATGGCCCACTATGTGAGAGAGATGGCACACACAGGGATGGCACTCTAGCAGAAATGCCAAATTGCCAATCTTAATCTCCCACCAAAAAAAAAAAAAACAGGGAATGTCCTACAATTACTATCTCCCTGCCTGCAGTAATCTCAGCCAGGTATGGCAGGCAGCTACTATCTCCCTGCCTGCAGTAATCTCAGCCAGGTATGGCAGGCAGCAATAAGGAGTGGACTGATGCACAAATGAAATAAAAAGTGTGGACAAACAAAAAAGATAGCTGTGCAGAAAGGAAGGAACAAGAGGATTTGTGCTTTGAAAAAAGCAGTTGGTTTGCACAGCGGCGTACACACAGCAATGCAGCTATCAGGGAGCCTTCTAGGGCAGCCCAATGAGCTACAGCGCTGAGGGGAAAAAAAAAAAAAAAAAAACTTCCACTGTCCCTGCACACCGAGGGTGGTGTTGGACAGTGCAAATCGCTGCAGCACAAGCGGTTTTGTGGTTAATGGACCCTGCCTAACGCTATCCCTGCTTCTGACAAAGCGGCAGCAACCTCTCCCTAAGCTCAGATCAGCAGCAGTAAGATGGCGGTCGGCGGGAACGCCTCTTTATAGCCCCTGTGACGTCGCAGACAGCAAGCCAATCACTGCAATGCCCTTCTCTAAGATGGTGGGGACCAGGACCTATGTCATCACGCTGCCCACACTCTGCGTTTACCTTCATTGGCTGAGAAATGGCGCTTTTCGCGTCATTGAAACGCGACTTTGGCGCGAAAGTCGCGTACCGCATGGCCGACCCCGCACAGGGGTCGGATCGGGTTTCATGAAACCCCGACTTAGCCAAAAGTCGGCGACTTTTGAAAATGTTCGACCCGTTTCGCTCAACCCTAGTGACCAGTAAGCATTATGCCTCAGTTCTGATGTGTACTCATGGAAGCTTTGTTCCTCATTACTGTGGTGTAACCGCCTTGTATCACTAATGTGTAACCACCAAGTCATCTGCATAGTGTATAGCCACCATACTTGTACCCTCTGAAAAAGACTGTAACGTTTCTAGCAATTCTATTGTGTTTCTTGTGTCCAAGTCCAGAGTCAAAGACCATGCATATAAAAATTGACCTGCTAACACAATGACACCTACCTGCAGGCTTTAAAGTTAGAAAGGATCATATGAGGTTAATACCCTCTCAGCTTTACATTAACTTCATAGGGGGCTATATTGCTAGCTGCCAGAGGGGGAAGGAGACTGATTCTGATACTGTGTATAGTAGACTAGATTAGAAGAGGCATAAAGGGAAGTCTATGTGACTTCAGACTTGTGAATCCTCACATTGCACACACTGCACACACTGCACATTGTGCAGATTCTCTGGTCCCAGGAGCAGCAGGCACGTGACCAGAAGTATGTGATTTGCGCATTACATTCTGAACACACTGTGTCCGACCTCAGTCAATACACTTGTATTTAGCAGGGCTGCTCCTATCTAGTTAGCATGGGACTGCATGTATGTAAATCAGATACTTGTGGTCACATGCCTGCCACTCTTGGCACAGGAGAATCCTCACAGCGCGCAGTGCGTGCAATGTGAGGATTCACAAGTCTGCAGTCACATAGAATGAGTGCAGACTTTTAGCATTAGACCACAGCTCGTTATAAAGTAGACGAGCTGTGTCGTCACTCCCTCCATTTCACCCCAGCAACCATCCATTTTGGTAGAGTTTGGTGAAAGTAGTATGAAAATGACAACATTTTGAGACTTTTTGTAGACGTTTTTATGGCAAAATTGCTTTGATAAATCAAGGCTATTAGTGGTGTTGACATGCCGGCTCCAGTGTTGACCTGTGTGCAAAAAAGTTGGAAACAATAAAAATGTGTGAATCGATTAGCGGAGGCTCGAGTTTGAGTCGAATTTTCTGAATTTAATGGTTTTACGCAAACACAAGATTTGAGATTAGATTCTTGACTCGCGTAAAAAAAAAGAAGAAAACTTGCCTGGCACCATTTCTAATGCTGCCAACACATCAGAGAGCAGGCTAACGTCAGGTTACTTGGTCTCGCGGATACTTTGTACATTGGTGGTCAGTGCCTGGGTCACCAGAGATCAGCATGGTTCTCAGTGGAGCACAGTCGGGCACGAGACCTGACTATACGCAGTGGTCACAAGACCGTGCCACTTTTTTGAAGTCATGGAGCAGTTTGGATTTTACAAATCTAGGGCTCGCTGACACCATCGTATAAATTGGACAAATGCTATCAGATTTTTTACGGACAAAACAGAAAACACATGGATGTCGAGTGAGAAAAAAAATTGCCTAATTTTTTTGGGATGAAAATCAGATCCGGTTTTATACTCTTGTGTGACCCCGGCCTTAAATACACCATAACCAGCTTCACGCTTCCTTGTGTCATATTTTGTTCCAAGAAACACTTATCCTTTCTATTTCTGACCATCTTCTATGAAGAACATCATTTTTTGTCTATATTGTCTATAGCTTAAAATAAACCTTCTCGCTTCCAAAATTCATGCTGGGCACATTTATTTTTTTCCAGCCAAGCATCAAAGCCCCTGAACTGTGATTCAGCAATAACTTGTGATAAAGATATAGAAAACGGAGGAAATCTTCTCAAACGCCGAAAATTGATGATCTCAATGCCGAAAGTGTCTCCTATTGGACTTCTGGGGCCGATACATAACAGAATCGCTATTAAGGTAGACGTCAGGCGACATGCCTTGGAGGGTGAAAATGGGGTAAGGAAGATGACAACCTGGAAGGGGGTGACCAATGGGTAAGGAAGTTTCAGTAATCCAGTCAGAGATTAGGAGTGTGCTGTCCATTTAGATGAAATTCTGGAGTTTTAGCAGCAGGTTGGGAAGACAAAGGTTGTAGTCCCATGTGTTTAGATGGCCAGAAGAATTATTTGGAATCGCCTTCTCACTTTCCTATACATAACAGTTGGAACTTCTTTTTCTTTAATTCTTTTGCTTAAATATCTTTATGGAAGTTCTGTTTTTTTTTTTCTAAAGACGAGCTGTACTTTTTTTTTAAGTGCGATTTTGCCACACAAAGAACTAAGTGTTTCATTTATATTAACTTTTATTATGTGTTAATGCAAAGTAAAAACAATTCCACAATATTTATTTCCTCCGAAGCAAAATGTGTTCAGCGTGGTGTACAGATTGTTACAATTACAAGGAAACCAAATGTTAACATTTTGTGAAGTTTATTTAATAAAAAATGAGTTACAAAAATGTGTCTGTTGTAATTGTTTTTCACTTTGTAATTTTTCTTTTTTGGAATGTTGCAGAAATAAAGTGTTAAATTTACTTTTTTCACCGTGTTTACTACCAGGCATATTGAGACCCATCTGTATACACCAGCACATTATGTCTGGAGTTTTTTTTTTTTTTTGGCAAAGAAAATCTTCTCTTGCTCATTGTTAGCGTTTCTGCCTCTCATACGGCAGCCCCTGGATTTGGAAACTCGAAAGGACCTAGGGAAGCGGTTTAATAAAAGTGAAGTACTCGGAGGCATCCCATGAGCACTGTGACATGGTTCCAGCTGCGCTCCTTTCATCTATGTGGAATATTTATATGTCTACTTAAAGGAAATCTGTCAGCACGATTTTCCTATTTAATCTGTGTGCATCATAATATGGAGCACATGAGCCTGATTCCAGGGATGTGTCATTTATTAGGCTGTGTGCTGTAGTTTCCATACAATCAGTATTCTATCAGCAGACTAGGTCTCACGTGCAGGCCAGTCAGGCTAATCTGTGTAACCCCGCCCCTACCACTGATTGGCAACTTTCTAACAATGCACAGTGTACACTGGATGAGAAGGCTGCCAATCAGTGATGTGGGCGGGGTTATACACAGCTCAGCATTTATAGCACTGTTACAGCTACAATGGAGAAAACAGGGATTCTATTCAAATTGCACTAAGGATTCCGGTAAGGGTACAACTTGCTTATGGCGCTGCAAGCAGGGTCACTTGAAGGGGGGTGAAGGGCTGATTTGCTGTGGGCCGGAACTGAGTTAACTGTGCCCTGAAACCCCTCTTCTAAACAGGAGTCAGTCAGCAGTGTGTGCTGCCGTGGAGTTTGTTTTTTACTCTCCGTTCCTTCAGAAGTCTTTCTACCTCCCCACGGGTCCGGCTGTAGCTTCAGACAAGACCGGAGACCTTGGTTTCCGAGGTAACAGGTTCAGCTTTACTATGCAGTTTGGTTATGACATAGTCCCATTTTAGTGATATTTCCTTTGTTTCCTGGTCACCGCTCTGCTTTCCGGCTGACCGACGCTCACAGCCAGTACAGGAGGAGTGCAGAGAAGCACAGCGCCGGGGACAGACAGCATTAGGTAAGTATGTAGTGTTTGTTTTTTTTTACGTTTACGCTGGTAACCAGGGTAAACATCGGGTTACTAAGCGCGGCCCTGCGCTTAGTAACCCGATGTTTACCCTGGTTACCTGGGGACTTCAGGATCGTTGGTCGCTGGAGAGCTGTCTGTGTGACAGCTCTCCAGCGACCAAACAGCGACGCTGCAGCGATCCGGATCGTTGTCGGTATCGCTGCAGCGTCGCTTAATGTGAAGGGGCCTTAAGACCTCACAGCTCACAGTGCATGTCAGGTCAAATGAGAATCATGAGGTCAAAGGAACTGGCCAAGGAGCTCAGAGACAGAATTGTGTTAAGGCACAGATCTGGCCAAGGTGACAAAATAATTTTGACAGTACTCAAGATTCCTAAGAACACAGTGGCCTCCACAATCCTTAAATGGAAGAAGTTTGGGGCCACTAGAAGTTTTCCTACACCTGGCCGTCCAGCCAAACTGAGCAATCGTGGGAAAAGAGCCTTGGTGAGAGCGGTAAAGAAGAACCACAAGATAACTGTGGCTGAGCTCCAGAGATGGGAGAAAGTTCCACAAAGTCAACTATCACTGCAGACCTCTTACAGTCGGGCCTTTATGGCAGAGTGGCCCGACAGAAGCCTCTCCTCAGAGCAAGACATATGAAAGCCCGCATAGAGTTAGCTAAAAAACACATGAAGGACTCCCAGACTATGAGAAATAAGATTATCTGGTCTGATGAGATGAAGATAGACCTTTTTGGTGATAATTCTAAACGGTATGTGTGGAGAAAACCAGGCACTGCTCATCACCTGCCCAATATAATCCCAACAGTGAAACATGGTGGTGGCAGCATCATGCTTGGGGTGTTTTTCAGCTGCAAGGACAGGATGACTGGATGTCATTGAAGGAAACATGAATGCGGCCAAGTCCAGAGATATCCTGGATGAAAGCCTTTTCCAGAGTGCTCTGGACCTCAGAAGGTTCACCTTCCAACAAGACAATGACCCTAAGCACACAGCTAAAATAACAAAGGAGTGGCTTCAGCACAACTCTGTGACCATTCTTGACTGGCCCAGCCAGAGCCCTGACCTAAACCCAATTGAGCATCTCTGGAGAGACCTGAAAATGGCCGTCCACCAACGTTCACCATCCAACCTGACGGAACTGGAGAGGATCTGCAAGGAAGAATGGCAGAGGATCCCCAAATCCAGGTGTGAAAAACTTGTTGCATCATTCCCAAGAAGACTCATGGCTGTACTAGCTCAAAATGGTGCTTCTACTCAATACTGAGCAAAGGGTCTGAATACTTAGGATCATGTGATATTTCAGTTTTTCTTTTTTAATAAAGTTGCAAAAATTTCGGCTTTTCTGCTTTTTTCAGTTAAGACGAGGTGCAGAGTGTACATTAATGAGAAAAAAATGAACTTTTTTGAATTTATCAAATGGCTGCAATGAAACAAAGAGCTAAAAATTTAAAGGGGTCTGAATACTTTCTGTACCCACTGTATATCAATATCAGTACATAAAACTACAAACATCATAACACAACCCCTCTGTTGCCACAACGTCTTCATCAGCCGAGCCTCTCTTCTACACATGCTCCATTCACATAAGGAATTTTTACACCCCATTAATTGGTGACCGGGTCTCAGCAGCTGGACCCCAGCAATCAAGTATTCATCACCCATCCTGTAAATACAGTAGATGACAATTGTTTTTTATGAAACAACACCATCTATGGTTGGCTTGCTTAAAGCAAAAGAGCAAGAGCAAGCGATGGCAAGATGTAATGGCTAGATGAATCCGTGCATCTCCAAAACAGCAAGTGTTGTAGTGTGTTTCTGGCATGCAGGGGGTAGTACATATCAAACGTGGTCCACAAAATTACAACTAGTTAAGCAGGGAAAGGCTATTGATGCTGGGAAGGGAGTTCAGTTTGTCTTGTCTGATCCAACAGACGTGCTACTGCAACGCAAATTACTGAGAAAGTTACTGCTGGCCATGATAAGGAAGTCAGAACATGCAGAGCATCGCAGCTGCTGCATATGAAGCTGTGTAACGCAAGCTGGGCAGAGCATCTGTGGCACCCCAGGGGTTCAGGTACTACAGTGGTATTGCCTTCCTCTCGGGGAGGGTGATGCCATGCCTGGAATCGAGGAGAATATGTACACATATTGTCATGGTGTTGGAACCTACCTGAGCACCACGAGTTCAAAGGCAGTGCACATGTTTTTTAATTAAGTTGGAATCGAGGAGAGTCTCTTTGGCAGGTAAGCTGTACTTTCAAAATTTTCTGACTCTGGGCCAGAAGGGGGAGCTCTGAACCCGGTTTCAGGGGAGCTCCCCTAGATAATAGACATTCTGGTCTGGAGGAGGAGTTAGTCTGGTGCAGACAAGGAACAGTGAAGTAGCGCAGGAGAAGTCAGAAGCTAGAGGAAAGCTGCGAGTGGGCTCCCTCTAAGCTTGAGCACAGAAATGGGGCATCGGGAGCCCGAGGCTGTGACAAACTACAAGTCCCACGGCAGAACCGGAGGGCAGGAATCTAGAAGGGACTTGCCCACATTACACCTGAGGTACAGCAACGACCAGAGCCAGGAGTCACCGTGAATAGAGACCCCAAGGAAACGGCTCAACTTGCCTACTGTGCAGGTACTGTCCCAAGACAAGAGAGAAAGAGTACCTTGCCAGAAAGCCGCAGACAGCGAGGGACTAATATTAAGTGCATAGTGGAAGGCTCCTAATCTGGCCTGGTAAATAGGATTCTACCCGTTTTCAGGCTGCCTGGACTCCACTGTCACCTGTTGCTGGTACCCTGGACTGTGGCTGACTACAACCAGTAAACCAGGTAAAGAAACTGCAATTCTGTGTCCTCTGTTTATTCTGCCACCACACCATCCCTGCCAAACACACCGGGAGCCCTGGGGACCTCGCTTCACCTGTGGGAAGCGACACCATCTTTGCTGTAGCACCATCGCCCCCCAGAGGACCCCTTTTAGCAGCATCGGTCACCTCTGACCAAGAACCACAGGTTTCGTCACAAACTTTAATTACTTTACCAATCCCTTTAAAGAATTTCTCTTTTTCCTTTTGCGTCACCGTGACCTCCCCTTTAACCACAACCGGTCCCGGTACCGAGTACCCCTAGGCCCTGGCAGGGCGTCCCATATCCATGCTGCTGGCCCTAACACAAAGGGCTGACAATGGGAACATAAGCATCCTAGCTGGACCATGGAGCACTGGATGATTGTAGCCAGGTGTACTGGATCATATGGATGACTGTGTGTGTTTCTCTTACCTACAGAGGAGATGGCATCAGCATGTATCCTGTGAAGGATGCTAGCGGACAGCTCCAGACAATATATTTCTGGGAAACCTTGTGTCCAGCCTTTACAGTAAATATGATTTTGGCACGTACCACAAATCCCAATCTAATAATTCTCGCATACCAAATACGCCCGTATGGGCTGTGGTGTCCCAGTAGCCTCATTAGGCAGGACGATGCAAAAAGTTCAAAGTTGACTCAGACTATAAGATGACCCCTGGCGGCAATCGTGTGAGCGGGTCACCTTCTGCACATGGGGGCCAGTTACAGGAAATTGTGTACTTGTGGGGGTGTATGTGTGACAATGCTTCAAAATCTGAGATATCTACAGTCCACTTTAATACACTGGTGCAGAACAGTCCCTTTTAACCCTCTCAGTCAAGAAGCCAGACAGGCTGTTGGAAATGGTGTTCTTTTTATGCACGGTCAGACTGGTGAACATGGAGTAACAGATTATGCATGCGTCATCATTTTCCACAGAGTACACCGGCTCCATTTCCAGAGTTACAGTTAGCATTTTGTTTCTGGCAACTTGTACAGCACAGGAATGAGGAAACATCTGAAATGTCTGCATTTTCCTTAGGGGTATGGTCATGCGAGTCCATTCTTATATCAGTCCCAGGGGCCAGTTTTAGAAACATGCTCCCTGTTTCACCACCCACAGCAGGGCGCTACATTGTCCCATGGTCACCTTCTCGCTGGACAGTACCTTCAGTAACCACAGCAGTGCGCTACCTTGTCCCAAGATCCCCTTCTCACTGGACAGTACCTTCAGTAACCACAGCAGGGTGCTACCTTGTCCCAAGGTCCCCTTCTCACTGGACAGAACCTTCAGTACCCACAGCAGTGCGCTACCTTTTCCCATGGTCCCCTTCTAACTGGACAGTACCTTCATTACCCACAGCAGGGCGCTACATTGTCCCAAGGTCCCCTTCTTGCTGGACAGCACCTTCAGTACCCACAACAGGGTGTTACCTTGTCCCAAGATCCCCTTCTCACTGTACAGTACCTTCAGTACCCACAGCAGGGTGTTATGTAGCCCCAAGGTCCCCTTCTCGCTGGACTGTACCTTCAATAACCACAGCAGGGTGCTACCTTTCCCAAGGCCCCCTTATCGCTGAACAATACCTTCAGTACCCACAGCAGGGCGCTACCTTGTCCCAAGGTCCCCTTCTCACTGGAAAGTACCTTCAGTACCCACATCAGGGGGCGACATTGTCCCAAGGTCCCCTTCTCACTGGACAGTATCTTCATTACCCACAGCAGGTCGCTACATTGTCCCAAGGTCCCCTTCTTGCTGGACAGCACCTTCAGTACCCACAGCAAGGTGTTACCTTGTTCCTAGGTCCCCTTCTCTCTGGACAGTACCTTCAGTACCCAGAGCAGGGTGCTACCTTGTCCCAACGTCCCCATCTCACTGGACAGTACCTTCAGTACCCACAGCAGGGAGCTACCTTGTCCCAAGGTCTGCTTCTCGCTGAACAGTACCTGCAGTACCCACAGCAAGGTGGTACCTTGTCCCAAGGTCCCCTTCTCACTGGACAGTACCTTCAGTACCCACAGCAGTGCGCTACCTTTTCCCAAGGTCCCCTTCTCACTGGACAGTACCTTCATTACCGACAGCAGGTCGCCACATTGCCCCAAGGTCCCCTTCTTGCTGGACAGCACCTTCAGTACCCACAGCAGGGTGTTACCTTGTCCCAAGGTCCCCTTCTCACTGGACAGTATCTTCAGTACCCACAGCAGGGTGCTACCTTGTCCCAATGTCCCCGTTTCACTGGACAGTACCGTCAGTACCCACAGCAGGGAGCTACCATGTCCCAAGGTCCCCTTCTCGCTGAACAGCACCTTCAGTACCCACAGCAGGGCGCTACCTTGTCCCAATGTCCGTGTCTCACTGGGCAGTGCCTTCAGTGCCACAGCAGGGCGCTACATTGTCCCAAGGTCCCCTTCTCACTGGAAAGTACCTTCAGTACCCACAGCAGGGCGCTACCTTGTCCCAAGGTCCCCTTCTCACTGTACAGTACCTTCAGTACCCACAGCAGGGCGCTATATTGTCCCAAGGTCCCCTTCTCACTGGACAGTACCGTCAGTACCCACAGCAGTGTGCTACCTTTTCCCAAGGTCCCCTTCTCACTGGACAGTACCTTCATTACCCACAGCAGGTCGCTACATTGTCCCAAGGTCCCCTTCTTGCTGGACAGCACCTTCAGTACCCACAGCAAGGTGTTACCTTGTCCCTAGGTCCCCTTCTCGCTGGACAGTACCTTCAGTACTCACAGCAGGGCGCTACCTTGTCCCAATGTCCCCGTATCACTGGACAGTACCTTCAGTACCCACAGCAGGGAACTACCTTGTCCCAAGGTCTGCTTCTCGCTGAACAGTACCTTCAGTACCCACAGCAGGGTGTTACCTTGTTCCTAGGTCCCCTTCTCGCTGGACAGTACCTTCAGTACCCAGAGCAGGGTGCTACCTTGTCCCAACGTCCCCGTCTCACTGGACAGTACCTTCAGTACCCACAGCAGGGAGCTACCTTGTCCCAAGGTCTGCTTCTCGCTGAACAGTACCTGCAGTACCCACAGCAAGGTGTTACCTTGTCCCAATGTCCCCGTATCACTGGACAGTACCTTCAGTACCCACAGCAGGGAACTACCTTGTCCCAAGGTCCCCTTCTCACTGGACAGTACCTTCAGTACCCACAGCAGTGTGCTACCTTTTCCCAAGGTCCCCTTCTCACTGGTCAGTACCTTCATTACCCACAGCAGGTCGCTACATTGCCCCAACGTCCCCTTCTTGCTGGACAGCACCTTCAGTACCCACAGCAGGGTGTTACCTTGCCCCAAGGTCCCCTTCTCGCTGGACGGTACCTTCAGTACCCACCAGGGGCGTAGCTAGAGCTTTTGCCGCCCGGGGCTGCTCCCGAGTTTGGCGCCCCCCCCCCCCCTTGGCTCAATACACACAAAGGTTACCAAAAATAGGGCAACACACATGATAGGGTCTGCAAAAAAAAAAAAACAAGTTCTGCTTACCTGACCGCGCTCCTGCTCTCTCCACGCAGCTGAAGCGTGCACTCGCCGGCGACTGACAATGACGTCAGAAGCCGTCGACGTGTGCGCTGCGGCCGACTTCAGCTGCCAGCCTCCAAATGGCTGGTGGCTGTTGTTAACTATTGACGTACGGGCGCGGGCCCGCACGTCAATAGCGTTAAACAGCTGCAGCGCCGGCCGCGGTTTTAGAGGGCCCCGGGCGAAAGAGTCTCAGTGGGCCCCCCCTTTAACACATAGCATGATTCATGATGCAGATACAGCAGAGAAATATAGCATAGCCACATAGCATATAACACAGCCCACGTAGCATATAGCACAGCCACGTAGTGTATAACACAGCCCACGCAGTATATAGCACAGCCCACATAGCGTATAGCACAGCCACGTAGTATATAACACAGCCACGTAGTATATAACACAGCCATGTAGTATATTGCACAGCCCACGTAGCATATTGCCCAGCCACGTAGTATATTGCCCAGCCACGTAGTATATTGCCCAGCCACGTAGTATATTGCCCAGCCACGTAGTATATTGCCCAGTCACGTAGTTTATTGCCCAGCCACGTAGTATATTGCCCAGTGATGGAGTATACAGCACAGAGCCACATAGTATACAGACTTAAAATAAAAAATAAACATATACTCACCCTCCGATGAATTCTGGCCCTGTATCGCACGAGGCAGCTTCCAGTCCCAGGGTTGGTATGAGCGCAGGACCTGTGATGACGTTGCGGTCACATGACCGTGACGTCATGGCAGGTCCTTCTCACATACCATCCTTGGCACCGGAAGCTGCCGCTTGCATGGAGCGGGCACTGGAGCGTTGCGAGGAGCGGGAAAGGTGATGGAGGGTGAGTATAGCAGGTTTTTTCATTTTTTTATTATTTTTAACATGACATATTTTTACTATTGATGCTGCATAGGCAGCATCAATAGTAAATAGTTGGGGACACACAGGGTTAATAGCAGCGGTAACAGAGTGCGTTACACCGCGGCCCGTTACCGCTGCTATTAACCCTGTGTGAGTGGTGACTGGAGGGGATTATGGAGCGGGCGCTGATTGTGGGGAGTATAGAGCAGGCGCCGGGCACTGACTGCAGCGGAGGGACTAATCGGACTGTGCCCGTCGCTGATTGGTCGCGGCAGCCATGACAGGCAGCTGCCGAGACCAATCAGCGACGACAGACAGAGGCCACGACCAATGAATATCCGTGAAAGAAAGAAAGACAGAAGGACAGACAGAAAGACGGAAGTGCGACCCTTAGACAATGATGTAATATATATATTGTAAGGATTTCACTCACTCAGCTGCGACGGCTGACACTCAGGAGACGTGTTCCTTTAAAGTTTATTGCTTCATAAACCATGTGGCAAATAACAGAAAGCAAAATGGGCCTTTGGTTCAGTCAAAGAAAAGCAAGTGTCCAGTTCATCCGGCTCAGTCCTGAAGCCGTAACACACTCAGGAGGGTTTCACCTCCACACATATCTGCTGTGTAAAGGATTAGCCAGTCTTATAAAGAGCTAACCCCACCCAGTAACCCATCACATGATTAGCCATGTGGTCTGACATTACCACAGGTCCTGAAACACATATACAAGATTATGTGAAAGACAGGAATACTCCGGGCTACATTACAGCAACCAGGCACTTATGTGGCACATACCTCCCATCGACTACAAACCCTTTAGCCATGCTACATACCTCCCCCCTCTGCCTAAAGCCGTGGGGCTTGGCACTTTCCCCCACTAAACAAGGGATTCTCGATAGGGCATCCGCATTACCATGCAGCTTTCCGGCCCTATGTTCCACATGGAAACTGAAGTCCTGCAGGGCTAAGAACCAACGGGTGACTCTAGCATTTCTTCCTTTCGTTTCTCTCATCCACCTAAGCGGGGCATGGTCAGATACCAGTCTAAATTTACGTCCCAGCAGATAGTACCGCAATGTGTCCACTGCCCATTTTATGGCCAAGCACTCCTTCTCAATGACTGAGTAGTTCTTTTCAGATGAGGACAGCTTCCTACTCAGATAGAGAACAGGATGCTCCTCCCCATGTAGTTCTTGGGAAAGGACTGCTCCCACCCCAACATCTGAGGCATCTGTCTGAAGAATAAACTCTTTCTTGAAGTTTGGGGCCATCAGAACGGGTTGCTTACACAAAGCGTTTTTCATTTCTTGGAAGGCTGACTCTGTTTCTTCGGACCACTTAACCATTACTGATTTTGTCCCTTTTAGCAGGTCAGTCAGAGGCGCAGCCATCGTGGCGAAGTTTGGGATGAACCTCCTGTAATATCCCACGATTCCCAGGAAGGCTTTAACTTGTTTCTTGGAAACTGGTTTTGGCCATGTTTGGATTGCCTCCACTTTATTGATTTGGGGTTTTATTTCTCCATGACCCACTATGTATCCAAGGTACTTAGCTTCTTCTTTACCCAAGGCGCACTTCTTCGGGTTTATAGTAAATCCGGCCTCTCTTATAGCATCCAACACCGCTTGGACTTTCTCCAGATGACTCTCCCAGTCCGGGCTAAAGATGACGATATCATCTAGGTACGCAGCAGCGTAGGCCTTATGGGGTGCAAGGACTCTATCCATAGCCCTCTGGAAGGTCGCCGGAGCTCCCTGTAGGCCAAACGGCATCCGGGCATATTGGAAGCATCCATCAGGTGTCGAAAAGGCCGTCTTCTCCTTGGCTTCCTGTGCCATGGGGATCTGCCAATACCCCTTTGTCAAATCCAAGGTGGATATATATCTGGCGTGCCCAAGCCTTTCGATGAGCTCATCAATACGGGGCATGGGATAAGCGTCGAACTTGGAGACTTCATTCAACTTCCGATAGTCGTTGCAAAACCTCCACTCTCCATCAGGTTTTGGGACCAGGACAATTGGGCTCGACCAACCGCTCTTGGATTCCTCAATGACCCCAAGCCTCAACATACGCTCCACTTCCTTGGAGATAACTTCTCGACGAGCCTCAGAAATACGATAAGGTTTCACATTCACCCGCACATGTGGCTCTGTTAGGACCTCGTGCTCTATGACCTTCGTGTATCCTGGCAATTCTGAAAACAGGTCCCTGTTTTTCTGGAGTAACTCCCGACACTGCTGTTTCTGGGTCTTTGATAGCGTCTCTGCTATAGTAACCGCTCCAACCTCACCTTCTGGGTTGCTTAACAATGATGGAGTTGCTGTCGGCTCTCTATCTTGCCATGGCTTGATGAGGTTGACATGGTAAACTTGGAATGGTTTCCGTCTTCCTGGTTGGTGAATTTTATAATTTACCTCACCAAGTTTCTCGACAACCTCATATGGCCCTTGCCATTTGGCCAAGAACTTGCTTTCCACCGTTGGAACTAACACAAGAACTCGGTCTCCCGGATTGAACTGCCTCACTCTTGCAGACCGGTTGTAGACCCTGGCTTGAGCTTCTTGTGCTTGGAGAAGGTGTTCTTTCACGATAGGCATCACCTTTGCAATCCTCTGCTGCATCAGGGCCACATGCTCAATGACGCTTCTGTGGGGTGTGACTTCGGCCTCCCAGGTTTCCTTGGCTATATCCAGGAGTCCTCGTGGATGTCGGCCATATAGAAGCTCAAACGGTGAGAACCCTGTGGAGGCCTGGGGAACTTCACGAATGGAAAACATCAGATAGGGTAAGAGACAATCCCAGTCTCTACCGTCTTTCTCTATAGCTTTTCTCAGCATGCTCTTTAGTGTCTTGTTAAACCTCTCAACAAGGCCATCTGACTGGGGATGGTACACCGAGGTCCTCAACTGGGAGATCTTCAGGGCTTTGCATAACTCCCTCATCACCTTGCTCATGAAAGTTGTACCCTGGTCAGTCAGGATCTCCTTTGGCAGACCTGTCCGAGAAAAGACATGGACCAACTCGCGGGCTATGCTTTTTTAGGAAAAATTTCTCAAGGGAATTGCCTCAGGATAGCGTGTGGCATAGTCCAGGATGACTAATATATACTGATGGCCCCGAGCTGATTTAACTAAGGGACCGACCAAGTCCATGGCAATTCTCTCGAACGGTACCTCAATAATGGGCAGTGGCACAAGGGGGTTCCGGAAATGAGGAGTAGGAGCAGTTAGCTGACATGTAGGGCAGGACCTGCAATAGTTCACTATTTCCCGGTGACACCCAGGCCAATAGAACCTCTGCACAACCCGTTCCTGCGTTTTTTCCACCCCCAGGTGTCCACCCAAGATGTGTGAATGGGCCATGTCCAACACTTTCCGTCTATACGGACCCGGCACTATCAACTGCTCTACCAACTCCTCCCGTATTTTCGTGACACGGTACAACAACTCCCCCCTCAACAGAAAATGGGGAAATCTTGTGTCTGCCCCCGGCTCCTGTACCACCCCGTCAATAACTGTGACATTATTAAAGGCTTCCCTCAGAGTGGGGTCCCTATGTTGGGCAGTCCCAAAATTTTCACCGGTAACTTCTAACTCCAGAATGTCAGATGTAGGGGATACTTCCTCCTCATCCCCAACCAGACCACAAAAAGGAAAACTGTCTGCCTCTGGGTGTGGCGATACCCTTCCAGGGTTCACTGGTTCCCTGCCAGGGAGCTCAGAACCATTTCCCCACAAATCCCAAAACAAACAGAAATCCCGGCCAATAATTATAGGGTGCAACAAGTCCTGAACCACGCCGACTATGTGGGACTCAGTGCCACATGCCGTTTCAATGTCCACCCTGGCCATAGGGTAGTCCTTTGCATCACCATGTATGCACCGCACTCCGACCTTCTTTCCTGGGAGCAGGTGGAGAGGAAAAGTGGCCCTCACCAGGGTCACTAGGCTCCCCGAGTCTAACAGTGCCGTTACTGCTCGACCGTTCACCTTTACGGGACACGCTTGAGGTCCCTCGTTGGATGGAGAGTTCACGCTACAGGCTGGATACGCATAGTATGAACAACGGCGTCCCATGCTGCAGTCCATCTGCTCAGTGGTTTGGGAACAACGGGCAGCTATATGTCCTGGCTTGTGGCACCTCCAACAAATAATATCACCCGTGGGGACCTTGGGCACCACCTCCCCCGCCCTTTGTGACCTTGGACGCACCACCCCTTTTTGGGACTCAGCTGCCTTCTGGGACCCCCAGTACGGCATGGGCTGCCTCCCGAAGGAGCCTTCCAACCCTTGGTATCTCTCAACCAGTCCGATCAGCTCGTTGGCATTCTGGGGATCACCCTGGGCAACCCAAGACTGTATAGGCCTCGGGAGGGAATGGACAAACCGATCCATCATCACCCGTTCTACCATCTGTGCAGGCGCAGAGGATTCTGGCTGCAGCCATTTCTGGACCAGGTGCAACAGATCAAACATTTGGGAACGAGGTGGTTTGTCCCGGTGATAGCCCCAGGAGTGAACTCGCTGTGCCCTGACAGTCAGTGTCACCCCCAAACGTGCGAGAATCTCGGCTTTCAATTTGTGATACTCTTTGGCATCCTGCAAGGTCAAATCATAGTACGCCTTCTGGGGTTCTCCCGTCAGGTATGGCGCAAGTACCTCTGCCCACTGCTCTGGCGGAAGTTTTTCCCTCTCAGCGACCCTCTCAAACACCGTCAGGAAGGCCTCAACATCATCCCCGGGAATCATTTTCTGCAATGCGCGTCTTACCGTCTTCCGGACGTGGGTGTCATCAGCCAAACCTGGGGTTGGGGCGCTCGCCTTGCCCTGGATGGCGGTTGCCAGAAGCTGCATCTGCTGCTGATGCTCCTGCTGGCTCTGCTGCATCTGCTGCCGTTGCTCCTGCTGACTCTGCCGTTGCTCCTGCTGGCTCTGTTGTATCTGCTGCATCAACAGCCTGTTGGTCTCTTGCTGCCTTTTCTCCTGCTGTGACTGCATCTGGACCAAGTGTTTCAGCAGGTCCTCCATTTTCTCCGGCAATGCTTGCTGGCTTGCAACAGCCTTGACCCAGGACATTCAAAAATAAACTCACGTCTCCGCTGGGAACGCTGCCCGCATTCTCCACCAATTGTAAGGATTTCACTCACTCAGCTGCGACGGCTGACACTCAGGAGACGTGTTCCTTTAAAGTTCACTGGGTTTATTGCTTCATAAACCATGTGGCAAATAACAGAAAGCAAAATGGGCCTTTGGTTCAGGCAAAGAAAAGCAAGTGTCCAGTTCATCCGGCTCAGTCCTGAAGCCGTAACACACTCAGGAGGGTTTCACCTCCACACATATCTGCTGTGTAAAGGATTAGCCAGTCTTATAAAGAGCTAACCCCACCCAGTAACCCATCACATGATTAGCCATGTGGTCTGACATTACCACAGGTCCTGAAACACATATACAAGATTATGTGAAAGACAGGAATACTCCGGGCTACATTACAGCAACCAGGCACTTATGTGGCACATACCTCCCATCGACTACAAACCCTTTAGCCATGCTACAATATATATATATATATATATATATATATACATATATACTTCTCACCTGTGTCTTGCCTCTCTGTTGTTTTCTGTCTCTGTTCTCACATCTTTTCTGTCTCCCGCTCTGATTTTCATATTTCCTTCTGCCTCTTCTTCCTGCTTGTCCGTGGCTCCGCCCCCGACATTTAGCCCCGCCCCTCCATGGCTCTTCACATTGTGAGAGCTGTGACGCTGCTGGAGGGGCGGGATCGGAGCTTCTGCTGCTGACTGCAGGTGCGGGGGTGAGTCACAGCGTGTGTGACTGTGTGCCCCTGCTACACTGCAGCCAGCAACTCTGCACAGCCGCGCGCACTGCCAGCGCTCTGCTCCAGTCCTCATAATGCTGGGAGGAAGGAGCAGAGAATGAGTGCGCGCAGCCGTGCTGATAGCCGCCCCCACATTGTGCCGCCCGGGGCACAGCAGGGAGCTACCATGTCCCAAGGTCCCCTTCTCGCTGAACAGCAACTTCAGTACCCACAGCAGGGAACTACCTTGTCCCAAGGTCCCCTTCTCACTGGACAGTACCTTCAGTACCCACAGCAGTGTGCTACCTTTTCCCAAGGTCCCCTTCTCACTGGTCAGTACCTTCATTACCCACAGCAGGTCGCTACATTGCCCCAAGGTCCCCTTCTTGCTGGACAGCACCTTCAGTACCCACAGCAGGGTGTTACCTTGCCCCAAGGTCCCTTTCTCACTGGACAGTACCTTCAGTACCCACAGCAGGGCACTACCTTGTCCCAATGTCCCCGTCTCACTGGACAGTACCTTCAGTACCCACAGCAGGGCGCTACCTTGTCCCAAAGTCCCCGTCTCACTGGACAGTACCTTCAGTACACACAGCAGGGCGCTACATTGTCCCAAGATCCCCTTCTCACTGGACAGTACCGTCAGTACCCACAGCAGTGTGCTACCTTTTCCTAAGGTCCCCTTCTCACTGGACAGTACCTTCATTACCCACAGCAGGGCGCTACCTTGTCCCAAGGTCCCCTTCTCACTGGGCAGTACCTTCAGTACCCACAGCAGGGCGTTACCCTGTCCCAAGGTCCCTTTCTCACTGGACAGTACCTTTAGTACCCACAGCAGGGCACTACCTTGTCCCAACGTCCCTGTCTCACTGGACAGTACCTTCAGTACCCACAGCAGGGCGCTACCTTGTCCCAACGTCCCCGTCTCACTGGACAGTACCTTCAGTACCCACAGCAGGTCGCTACATTGTCCCAAGGTCCCCTTCTCACTGGGCAGTACCTTCAGTACCCACAGCAGGGTGTTACCTTGCCCCAAGGTCCCTTTCTCACTGGACAGTACCTTCAGTACCCACAGCAGGGCACTACCTTGTCCCAATGTCCCCGTCTCACTGGACAGTACCTTCAGTACCCACAGCAGGGCGCTACCTTGTCCCAAAGTCCCCGTCTCACTGGACAGTACCTTCAGTACACACAGCAGGGCGCTACATTGTCCCAAGATCCCCTTCTCACTGGACAGTACCGTCAGTACCCACAGCAGTGTGCTACCTTTTCCTAAGGTCCCCTTCTCACTGGACAGTACCTTCGTTACCCACAGCAGGGCGCTACCTTGTCCCAAGGTCCCCTTCTCACTGGGCAGTACCTTCAGTACCCACAGCAGGGCGTTACCCTGTCCCAAGGTCCCTTTCTCACTGGACAGTACCTTTAGTACCCACAGCAGGGCACTACCTTGTCCCAACGTCCCTGTCTCACTGGACAGTACCTTCAGTACCCACAGCAGGGCGCTACCTTGTCCCAACGTCCCCGTCTCACTGGACAGTACCTTCAGTACCCACAGCAGGGCGCTACCTTGTCCCAACGTCCCCGTCTCACTGGACAGTACCTTCAGTACCCACAGCAGGGCGCTACCTTGTCCCAAGGTCCCCTTCTCACTGGGCAGTACCTTCAGTACCCACAGCAGGTCGCTACATTGTCCCAAGGTCCCCTTCTCACTGGGCAGTACCTTCAGTACCCACAGCAGGGCGTTACCCTGTCCCAAGGTCCCTTTCTCACTGGACAGTACCTTCAGTACCCACAGCAGGGCACTACCTTGTCCCAACGTCCCCGTCTCACTGGACAGTACCTTCAGTACCCACAGCAGGGCACTACCTTGTCCCAACATCCCCGTCTCACTGGACAGTACCTTCAGTACCCACAGCAGGGCGCTACCTTGTCCCAAGGTCCCCTTCTTGCTGTACAGTACCTTCAGTACCCACAGCAGGGTGTTACGTTGCCCCAAGGTCCCCTTCTCGCTGGACTGTACCTCCAGTACATACAGCAGAGCGCTACCTTGGCCTAATGTCCCTTTCTCAATGACAGTACATTTCCCAGACTTCTAAGCCTTTCTCTTGCAGTCATCACTTGGATGTGTTGTCCTGCAGCCTCTGTAACTAGATCCTTTTCATGATGAGCTTTGTAGTTCCACTACTAGTCAACCTGTCTTCCCTGTTTCATTTCCTCTGCACAACTGACATGGATTCCCTTTTCTCAGAAAACCCCCAGAGCGCCTTCCCCCTTAAGGGCTGGCCTATACAGTTAACTCCATGTCCCAACTAACAGGAACTGTGCTAAAGAAGGCTAACCTTATAAAATCACCACTGACATCCATATCGCAACCTTACACATTCAAATACACGTAAACACATTAAACCCAGGGGAGTTGTCAGAATGAACAAAAAGAAACATTAGTAGAATAATTGTTCTTATTTTCATTTTTGTGCAGTTCACTGTGTCGTATTAGTGATAAGATGTCTTTATTCTTCAGGTTGGTGCGATCACAGCAACACCAAATTTATACTATGTTTTTATTAAAGTTTTGCTACTGTCACACACTAAAAATGTTTTTTTTTTTTAATAAACAATAGGCATTTTGTCTCAACATTGTATTACGGTACCTTTTTCATTTGCCAGCAGAGTTGTATGGGGGCTTATTTTTGGCGAGATGAGTCGAAGATTTTTTTTGATACCTTAATGACCACCATAAAAAAGGCATATCGGTGGTCGTTAAGGGGTTAAATAACAAAGTTTTAACAAATGCAAATATTTATGGAGCTTGGATGAGCATAATTCTGGCAAGAACCATGTAAAAAGTTACAAGGAGATGAATATTATAGAGGAATTTATGGAGTCAGAGAGTAGGGGACCAGTTGTGGTTGTCCAATTCCTTTGAAGAGGTTTTCCACAATTGGATGTGTAAAAAATTGCTCCTGTGCTGAGATAATCTTAGAAACGTGCCCCTGCTGTGTTCTGTGTAATGGCTGTGTCTGCACTTACCACATATCTTGGGCAGAGGAAGAAGTAGAAGAGAGTATACATGCATTACAGCATTGCATTGCAGGTGATTATTTCTGCAAGTTACAACTTGTTTAAAAACAGGCAGGAAAATATTTTACTTTACAAAAAGTATCAGTTGCGTTTCCATGCTATCATGTCTGTATACTCCCTTTTGCGTCCTCCCGTGGGCAGGAGTTTTGGAATGTGGAGACCATGTCCTTATAGCCATTATGTCCTTATAGCCATTATGCAGTATGTAACATGAACACATGTATAAGATTATCTCAGCGCAGGAACATTTTTTTTCACACATCCAATTGTGGAACTTATTATTCCAGAATCTATTGAATAAACTATACTTTGTTCATGGAACAACCCCCTTTAAATTCTGTGTGATGGAGGCCTTTGAAGAACCTCACTATCCAGAGAAACAAGTTGTTGACAAATATGTGTGGGATTTTTAGGTTTAGTTCTTACAGACTGATTGCTTCTGCTACACATAGCAGGGCTTTCGTCTTCTAGGCATGGAATGGTCAAGTTGGTGACATATTGTAATGAGTCGCCCCACCTGGGCCGTGGGGTACTCGGTACCGGGTCCGGTGTTTCACAGGGGGATGTCATGGTGGCGGCGACCCGGTCCGTGGCCCTGGGCGCCCATGTAAAAGGGAAAAGTCTTTAAAGGGAATAAAGTTTATGTTCGTTATGCCACCTGTGGTATTCGGTCAGTGGGGGACCCACGTTGCTTTAAGGGGTCCCCTGGGGTGATGTTATGGCAGCTAGATGGTATTTTCCTTTTAAACATGTGATTCAGTTCTGTGTTCATCCTTCTTGGTCTCTTTAAATGCTTCCAATTGTTCCTTCTTTCTGGGATTGTTACAGATTGTGCAGTGAGATTTTAATTTAACACAATCTCCCGTCTTTCTTGGACATTTATGTCCTTTAGAACTTCCAGCCATTGGGCATTTCCTACCCTCTTTCTGAGTCCATTAAAATCTGCCTTTCTGAAGTACAACTTTAAAGTATGAGTCCTATCTGGTCTTCCTCCTCTTGCAATCCAAATCCCTGTTGGTAATAATTAGGTCCAAAATTGCAGATCCTCTTGTTCTCTCTTCTATCTTTTGAAAGATAAAGCTGTCAGCAATAGAAGATAACAATATGGATAGTTAAAATCTCCCATGACCACCATGTTGTACATTTTGAGAACAGAGGCATCTGATGTAAAAAAGAGTTCATTCTTATCTTCAGTCTGTCCGGGTGGCCTATAGTAAACACCTACAATAGTGTCATTTCTGTTCTTCTCTCTTTGTATTCTTACCCCCAACAGTTTCTACAGAGCTGCCATTCTCTGAGGCTTGGATCTTTGTGTAGATATACATTTTTCTAACATACAATGCAACACGCTAAAAGAGGAGACAAGGAGCCTGGACTAGGTGAGCATAAAATATATTTTAATTTTTATTATTTTACTATGCAAATAAATGGGCGCTATAACATTAGGGGATGTCTTTTTTGTCATTTAAGAGGGGTTGAATGTGGGGACATTGAGGACCTGGATATGGGAATAGTAAGGGCATGGATGTAGGGACATTATGAGTGGATGGCTGTTGTGACATAAGAGGGGCTGGCTGTGGGGACATAGAGGGTCTGTATTTGGGGACCTATTGAGGGGCTGTCGGTGTGGACAATGAGGGGTTGGCTTTTAGAACATTATAAGGGCTGGCTGTGTGGAAATAAAGGGGCTGGATGTGGGTACATTATGAGGGACTGGATGTGTGGACTTTGAAGGGCTGGCTGTGGGGACATAAGAAGGGCTGGCTGTAGAAACATTGAGAGGCTGGATGTGGTGACGTTACGGGTGGCTGGCTTTGTAAACATTGGCGTCTGGCTGTGGGTACATTATGAGGGGCTGGATGTGGGGACATTATGGGGGATGGCTGTGTGGACACTGAGGGGCTGGCTGTGGGGACATTATGAAGGGCTTGCTGTGTGGACATTGAGGGGCTGACTATGGGGACAATATGAGGAGCTGGCTATCTGGACATTATGAGGAGCAGGCTATGGGGACATTACGAGAGGATGGCTGTGTGGACATTGAGGGACTGCGTGTGTGGACAATGCAAGTAGCTGGCTGTGGGGACATTACGAGATGCTAACTGTGGGGACATTATGAGAGTCTGGCTATGCAGACATTACAAGTTGGGTTTGCTGTGGGGACATTATGAGGGGCTGGCTGTGTAGACATTGCAAGAGCAGCTGACTGTGAGGATATTACAAGGGGGCTGTAAAGGACATCTTGTTATAAGGGAGACTATGGAGGACATTACTGTATATAGAGGGCTGTGGTGGACATCATACTATATATAAGTGGCTGTTGTGGGGACCAAACTTTATGATGGGGGGCTGTGGCGGACTTCATACTGCATAGGGGTCTGTGATGGACATCGTAGCCTATATTGTGGGATTATTGTGGATATACTTTATGGGCAGCTAAGATATCCATCATACCATGTGTGTGAACAATGTGAGGAAGGGGGTACAATTTGAAGAGGACAATATGATGGGCAGTATGAGTGCATAGAGTGAAGAGGGGGCACAGAATTGATATGTAGTGGGCACAGCGTGAAATGTGGGAACAATATGGAGAGAGGTTAGCCTGGCAGGGGACATTATGGAGATATAGAGGCATGAAAATTGCTATTTGTCCCTCGCATTGTGTGATTGGTTCCCAAACAATGAATGATTCTATATCTAACTGTTAAGCCTCATCCCTAAATTAACCACTTTTTTACTTTTGCTGGTATTTTTAGGAGAAAAAGGCTGCAATTCTAGTGGAAGTGGTGGTCAGAGCAGGAGGAGGGGGGGTGTTATCGGAATTGCTACCTTAGCATCTGAGCAATTCTTTTACTTAGTGGCTGTGGGTTCTTTGGGGAGGCACACCATCGGCTTCACCTGCCTAGGGCACTAAAATACCTTTTTCCGGCTCTGGCTGCAGGTGACCGGGAGCTATATTTCGTTCTATATTTCGTTGATGATATCATGAATTCACAATGTACTGCTCTACAATCAAAGAGATGGTGCTAACATCACTCTGTGCTCTTGGCAGACGTGCAGTTTTCCAAAATGACAATGATCCAAAACACACAATGGTAGAGCTCACTCATAATATGTTTTTTTTTATATCAGACAGAAAAATGTTAAACATAATTATAGGCACAGATTTACACAAGTGTTATTAGATCAAGAAAAACTATTTATTAATGCACAGAGTTTGGATTGTAAAATTTAGTGACAGATTCCCCTTAATATATCTTGAGTTATTCAATGGGTGTCACATGCTCAAAATCCTCCTTGGCTGCCCATAGCATAGTTCAGCTGCACACAGCATCTGTTATACCTTCATATGCCATTTGGTGGCACTGTAAGGAAATTAAATACTTCGGGTCACAGACTGATCACTGACGTTTTGGTCAGGCATCCTGTGATCAATTTATATTGTTAAGGGGACTTTTATAACAAAAATTGATTGTCTAAGCAAAAGAGTTGAAAGCAAAAAAGAGTTGAACGGAAAAGTGAGATAAAACATTATGATAGTGGCTGTATAAGGTTATCAGATTGTATTATAAATGTTGTTTTTACCAATACATCATGTGTGTTTATAAATCCCATGTTCGCACCTTAACCATGTTTCTAACTTGTATGCCCAATAGGATTCATATTCAAAATAACTCATAATAGAGTAGAACAAACATGTTTTATGCAACATTACTGAAGAATACAAAAGTAATATTTCTCACCTTTGTTACTGAAAAGTCTACAGAGGATGCTGATACAAGGTTTTCCTTCTGTTCTTTCATCTAAAGAATTCATCATACAGAAAATTAGAGCCTTTAAAAGTCTCTCAAAATATGGCAGCAATATATGCTCAATCAGCATCTAGCTAAAATTCTTCACTTCTCACAGGGGACATAGAAAAATAGCAATTTATTGGACTAGAATGAATCAAAATTTCAAACAAATTTAAAGGGGGTTTCCGATTACAGGTAATGATAAACTAGCTACAGGATAAGTTATGATTATTGGACTTGTATGGTCCGACACTTAGCAACCCAAAGAACAGCTGTTATTTGCTCCAGCAGCTTTTGGATGTTAACGCTTTCAACTTCTTAGCAGACAAGAGCTGATTGGTGGAGAAGTTGCGTGTCATACCTCCACTAATCTGATATTCATAACCTAACCTAAGAACAAAAGAATAATCTACGGTAAATCTAATCAATGTTTGGTATGACCACCTTTTTTATTTACAATGTGATCATTTTTTCTAGGTACACTGAAACACATTTTTTACATTAACTCAGCAGGGAAGTTCTTCCAAACATCTTGGGAACTAACCACAAATGTACCATGGATGTAGTCTTGTGAAGATTCTTTTGTATCTTCGCGTAATCACAGACAGAGTTGATAATGTTGAAATCAAGGCTTTAAGGGTGTCACATCATGACTTCCAGTACTCTTTCTTTTTTTCTCTGAAGCTAGTTCTTCGACATTGGATGTCTTTTTAGGGCTATTGTCTGATAACACTGCTGGATAGCCCCTGATTTTGAGGGGAATTAAACACGTGTCTTTCATCTACTGCACTAAGTATCCTCAGCCGACCACTGTGTCTATAGTCTTCCATGTTTCCCTTTGGGTCTTCTTCAAAAGACTTTGAACAGTACATGCTGAAAATCCAGTCTGGGATGAAATTTGTCACTGAAAGAGTCTTTCCTGATGCAGTATAATTACCTTGTAGAGAGACGTAACTAGAGGGGGCAGCCAGCGGGAGTCGCCATTGGTTGCCTCTGCCATTAGATGAGACTAGTGTTAATTGAGATACAGTCATGGCTGAAAGTGTTGGGACCCTTGAAATTGCTCCAGAAAATGAGGTATTTCTCCCAGAAAATTATTGCAATTACACGTTTTTTTTATACACATATTTATTTCCTATTTCATATTTATTTGAAACAACATTAAAAAACACAAGAAAAAAATGCAAATTGGACATCATTTCACACAAAACCCCCAAAATGGGCCAGACAAAATTTTTGGCACCCTCAACTTAATATTTGGTTGCACACCCTTTGGAATAAATAACTGCAATCAATCGCTTCCTATAACTATCAACAAGCTTCTTATATCGCTCAACTGGAATTTTGGAGCACTCTTCATTTGCAAATTGCTCCAGGTCTCTCATATTTGTAGACACCTTCTCCCGACAGCAATTTTAAGATCTCTCCACAGGTGTTCATTGGGATTTAGATCTGCACTCTTTGCTGGCCACTTCAGAACTCTTCAGCACTTTGTTTCCATATATTTCTGTGTGCTCCTTGAACTATGTTTGGGGTCATTGTCCTGCTGCAAGACCCATGAACTAGGACTCAAACCCAGCTTCCCAGCTTTTTGACACTGGGCACTACATTGCAACAGAAAATCTGTTGGTAATCTTGAAATTTCATGATGCCTTGCACACAGTCAAGGCACCCAGTGCCAGAGGCAGCATAACAACCCCAAAACATATTTGAACCTCCACCATATTTGACTATAGGTACTGTGTTCTTTTCTTTGTAGGCATCATTCTGTTTTCGATAAACAGTAGAATGATGCTTTACCAAAAAGCTCTATCTTGGTTTCATTTGTCCACTAGATGCTTTCCCAGAAGGATTTTGGCTGATTCATTTACATTTTATCAAACTGCAGTCTAGTTTTATTATGTCTTTGTGTCAGCAGTGGGGTCCTACAGCATCTCCTACCATAGCGTTTCATTTCATTCAAATGTCAATGAATAGTTCAAGCTGACATTTTTGCACCCTTAGGCTGGGTTCACATTGCGTTAGTGGCAGTCAGCTAACGGAATCCGTTACATAGCGCCACTAACGCAATGTAACGGATCTGTTAGTGCACCCATTGACCGCAATGTATCTAACGCATCGCTAATGTATGCCATTTTTGGCATGCGTTAGCGATGTCCTGTTATTTTCTGACAGACCTCGAACGCTGCTTGCAGCGTTTTTGGGTCCGTTCTCGCTAGCCCAGATCGGGCATCTGCGGTAGCGGGATCGCTTAACGCAATCCCTTTTTTGCACATTGCGTTAGCGCATTCCGTTAGCATATGCGCTAAACGGATTGCACTTAGTCAATGTGAACCTAGCCTTAGCTTGCAGGACAGCTTGAAATTCTCTGGAACTTGATTGAGTCTGCTCATCCACAATCGGGATTATCCTGTATTGCAAACTTTCATCAATTTTCACTGCCTTCCTTGTCCACAGAGATTAACTACAGTGCCATGGGTTCTAAACTTCTTGATTGTGTTGTGCACAATGGACAAAGGAACATTAAGATCTCCGGAAATGGACTTGCAACCTTGAGAGTGTTGATATTGTTTAACAATTAAGATTCTCAAGTCCTCAAACAATTCTCTTCTCCTCTTTCTGTATTCCATGCATGGTGGGGCACACACAGACACGCAATGCAAAGATTGAGTCAACTTCTCCTCTTTTTATCTGGTTTCTGGTGTGATTTTCATATTGCCTACACCTATTACTTGTCACATGTGTGTGTGAACAAGCATCACATTCTTAAAACCAGAATTTTGGAAAGGTGCAAACAATTTTGTCCTGCCCATTTTTGAGGTTTTGTGTGAAATTATTTCCAGTTTGCCTTTTTTTGTGTTGTTCCAATACATACAAAGGAAATAAACATGTGCATAATAAAAATGTGTAATTGCAATAATGTTCTGGGAGAAATACCTCATTTTCTGGAACAATTTCAAGGGTGCCAACACTTCTGGTCATGACTGTATCTTGTTATCTCTTGCTTTCCTTGCTTGAGATCTTGCACAGGCACAGTCATTCCCTAGGTTTGTGCATGCACCGATCAATAGTCCAGCTCTCCTAATGTCATTGGGATCTTACTTGGCTTGCGCTGCCTCAAGAAATGATGGCTCTTGCACGTCCACCTTCTTGCTTCATGAGAATGATGCCCCCTACATCATCCACACAGTGTCATCCTTTGTCCTCCTACGCAGGCATACTGGCATACTTCTCTCTTTTTTCGGCAGGGCAGAAAGAAGTACACCTTTGCATCATCCACACAAAGCAAGGAGGTGGATGGAGATCGCAAGAAGAGAGGAAATGACGCATCTACAGAAGTGACGCCCATCAGACCTCACCGTAGGGGAGTATAATAAATCATTTTGTACTAAATGTGTGCTGATAACTTTAATTACATGTTGTGTTGTATTATCCTGAGACAGTAACAAATATATAGTCCAAATAGTAATCAATAGAAAAATCCTAAAATGTCAATGTGGATGGTGTTTCACAGAATGTGGTTTATCAATGAGTACGAACAGCACTAAAGGAAATAGTATACAGCATTGAATGCGTAAGTTGTCAGATTGTTCAAAAAATATATTAGGAACAATATAAATGGCTATTTACATTGGTTATAAATTTTATGTCAAATGATTTTTCATCAGTGTTTATATGCCAAAACCAGGAGTGGAACATTCAGAGAAAAAATATAATTGAAAGATTGACACTTGTTTCTGTGTTTTGGTGACACTCCTGGTTTTGGCATAGAAATACTCATGAAACATCACTGAGGACTGAAAAAAACGTAGGTACTATTCAATGGCACATCAGTTTATTAATTCATATGAATGGTACGTACTGAAAGGATTTATTCACTCATCAATGAATATAGAATTGAAATTTTTAGTTTTACGGAGGTTTTCTAAGATATGAAATAGTCGGGATTGGCATTAAAATGATACCGCTCCAGCGTCACCTCTCCGGTCCTCCTGCCAGTCTTCTGTTTACCTGATCACAGGAACTCTCCATGTGACTGGTGTAGCCAAGTGCTGGTGTAAACAGGTTATTAGGATGCAATGCACAGAGATATGCTAAGGCGGAAGTAACCAACTACAGCTATTTTTTTTCCTAGCACAGGTTGAATGAAAGGGTTAATAAAAAAAACAGTTCATTGCTTGGATGCAGGTTAACAATTCACACAATATTAATGATACTGCAGACATATATAGCAGTTTCAATATCTGATTCCCTATTCTATCTGTCTCCCGATGGGAACGGCGCTGTTGTATTCTTCTGATGTAAGTCTCACGAATGTCACTCACCATGATAGGCCACCACTGCTATATGTCTTTTCAGAACTTTTAACTCCTTCATCACCTTGTGATTTTTCATTTTTGTGCTTTTGTATTTTGCTCCCCTTCTTCTCAGAGCCATAACTTTTTCATTTTTCCGTCTCTCGATGGTTACGGCTTCTATGTATTCTTCTGATTCAAGTATCATGCATATCACTCATGACGATAGGCCACCACTACTGTCCTTTAAGCACTTTAATAATATTACTGGCTGTAATGGGGGTCACCGGTATTTCCCGCTAGGCCGCAAGTCCTTACAAGCAAGTCACTCAGTTCCCTATGTGTGTTCCTCACACCAGCTAACCCTGGCTCCCTCTGCAGCATAGTCCGGGCCAAGACCTGTAACATGCATCTATGCTAGAAGGAATGGCCTGGTCAACTGTGTTTATCAGTGATTTGTAGCTAGGCACCTGAACAATTATGGCTATCAAACACTGCCAGGAAGTTATCAAATTTATTGTACCAGTCATCAAATTATATTTGCATACACACATAATAGAGTATTGCACAAATCACATATTGCACACAACACTGCCTACTTACAGAGTTTAGAAACGTAGACATCACGGCTACAGTGGTCTGTAGAGCTGATTTTATTTCTGTAGGTCATGGTTCCTTCCTGATACTCTTCTAACATCCCAGTTGTCAAACTGTTCACACTGTCTGATCAGCCATGTTTATCATGTAATTAGGTTCTGCTGCAGAAAAACAAAGATAAGATACCTCACAAAATTATATGCGTATCCTTGAGTGCTCTTAATGGGAGAACATCTGAATCTTTTGTTTAGTGCCTCATAGCTTTGTTTAATTTCAAGAAGTTATATCATTGACTATACCTTTTACTTTACCATCTTACTACTCATTCTGACTCCATAACCAGACTGCGAGTGTTCTGATTTTGAGACGCCATTTCTGTGATGTCGCTATGTACCATTACTCGCACAAGGAGATATCATCAGATAGCTTGACTTGATTAGAGAGGCAAATACAAAGATTCCGGAAGAAGTTTTGTATTCAAACTGAATTCTTGTAGTTATGCACAATTACAGAGTCAGTAGCTGCAACAGTTGCAGTAGGTAAAAAAGACTATTCTGTACCTTATCTGAAGAGATGTAGCTCTTAAGATGGCTGCCATACAGAGAATGTAGAAGAAAGGAGGAGTTACTGACATCAGAGCTAGTGAGGTAGGCAGAGGGAGAGGGACAACAAACTTCAAAAAGGCAAAACGTATTGCAGAGCAACGCAACTGCAATAATTCTATACAATGCTATTTGATTCCCAACTCGTGGAACATGACATTACTGATACACCTAAACTGAGCAGTTACAGAATTGATGGCAAATTCCATTCCTCTATTTGGCGCACTGCAGTTTTTGTAAAGGGGCACTCTTTAATGTCCTTTTTTTTGTCTCTAACCGAAGATCATTTCTTAAAGATGCCCTTGCCTTTACTTTGTCTTCAAAAATTCTAGTGGATGCCATCATCATGTCTTGCAAAGACTCCTGCAACATCCCTACTTGTGATCTTCTATCAAATACTCATCTTCCCCTTTAATCCACGCTCTGCCTGGTTATTCCACATCCCACTTGTCACTCTTCTGCTTCTGCCTTATACTCCTCAATTGACTACTCATTGCTCAGAGAATTCAGGAGCACCTCCTCATGTGTCTCAGACAGTCCACCAGTAAGCCATGTAGTTTTTTAGCTTAGTTCTTTATTTTGAATGTACAAAAATAAACATTAGGAATCTGTTTTAACCCCTTAGTGACAGAGCCAATTTGGTACTTAATGACCGAGCCAATTTTTACTATTCTGACCACTGTCCCTTTATGAGGTTATAACTCTGGAACGCTTTAACGGATCCCGCTGATTCTGAGATTGTTTTTTGTGACATATTGTACTTCATGATAGTGGTAACATTTCTTTGATATTACTTGCGATTATTTATGAAAAAAACGGAAATATGGAGAAAATTTTTAAAATTTTGCAATTTTTAAACTTTGTATTTTTATGTCCTTAAATCAGAGAGATATGTCACTTAAAATAGTTAATAAATAACATTTCCCACATGTCTACTTTACATCAGCACAATTTGGAAACAAATTTTTCTTTTGTTAGGGAGTTATAAGGGTTAAAAGTTGACCAGCAATTTCTCATTTTTACAACACCATTTTTTTTTTAGGGACCACATCACATTTGAAGTCATTTTGAGGGGTCTATATGATAGAAAATAACCAAGTGTAACAACATTCTAAAAACTGCACCCCTCAAGGTGCTCAAAACCACATTCAATAAGTTTATTAACCCTTTAGGTGCTTCACAGGAACTGAAACAATGTGGAAGGAAAAAATGATCATTTAACTTTTTTTTGCAAACATTTTAATTCAGAACCATTTTTTTTATTTTCACATGTGTAAAAACAGAAATGTAACCATATATTTTGTTATGCAATTTTTCCTGAACACGCCAATGCCCCATATGTGGGGGTAAACCACTTTTTGGGCGCACTGCAGAGCTTGGAAGTGAAGGAGTGCCGTTTGACTTTTTCAATGAAGAATTGGCTGGAATTGAGATCGGACGCCATGTCACGTTTAGAGAGCCCCTGATGTGCCTAAACAGTGGAAACCCCCCACAAGTGACACCATTTTGGAAACTAGACCCCTTAAGGAACTTATCTAGATGTGTGGTGAGCACTTTGAACCCCCAAGTGCTTCACAGACGTTTATAACGTAGAGCCGTGAAAATAATAAATCGCATTTGTTTACACAAAAATGATCTTTTCGCCCACAAATTCTTATTTTCACAAGGGTAACAGGAGGAATTAGACCACAAAAGTTGTTGTGCAATTTCTCTTGAATACATCAATACCCAATATGTGGGGGTAAACCACTTTTTGGGCGCACCGCAGAGCTTGGAAGTGAAAGAGCGCCTTATGACTTTTTCAATGCAGAATTGGCTGGAATTGAGATCGGACACCATGTTGCGTTTGGGGAGACCCTGATGTGCCTAAACAGTGGAAACTCCCCACAAGCGACACCATTTTGGAAACTAGACCCCTTAAGGAACTTATTTAGATGTGTGGTGAGAACTTTAAACCCCCAGGTGCTTCACAGACGTTTGTAACGTAGAGCCGTGAAAATAAAAAATCGCATTTTTTCTACAAAAATGATCTTTTTGCCCCCAATTTTTTATTTTCACAAGAGTAACAGGAGAAATTAGACCACAAAAGTTGTTGTGCAATTTCTCTTGAGTACGTCAATACCCCATATGTGGGGGTAAACCACTGTTTGGGCGCACCGCAGAGCTTGGAAGAGAAGGAGTGCCGTTTTACTTTTTCAATGTGGAATTGGCTGGAATTGAGATCGGACGCCATGTCGCGTTTGGAGAGCCCCTGATGTGCCTAAACAGTAGAAACCCTCCACCAGTGACCCCATTTTGGAAACTAGACCCCCCATGGAACTTATCTAGATGTGTGGTGAGAACTTTGAATGCCCAAGTGCTTCACAGAAGTTTAGAATGCGGAGTCGTGAAAATAAAAAATATTTTTTTTTCCACAAACAAGATTTTGTAGCCCCCAAGTTTTTATTTTCACAAGGGTAACAGGAGAAATTGGACCACTAAAGTTGTTGTCCAATTTATCCCGAGTACGCTGATGCCCCATATGTGGGGGTAAACCACTGTTTGGGCGCACAGCAGAGCTCGGAAACGAAGGAGCGCCGTTTTGGAATGCAGACTTAGATAGAATGGTCTGTGGGTGTTATGTTGCGTTTGCAGAGCCCCTGATGTACCTAAACAGTAGTAACTCCCCACAAGTGACCCCATTTTGGAAACTAGACCCCCAAAGGAACTTATATAGATGTGTGGTGAGAACTTTGAATGCCCAAGTGCTTCACAGAAGTTTAGAATGCAGAGTCGTGAAAATAAAAAATATTTTTTTTTCCACAAAAAAGATTTTGTAGCCCCCAAGTTTTTATTTTTACAAGGGTAACAGGAGAAATTGGACCCCAAAAGTTGTTGTCCAATTTATCCCAAGTACGCTGATGCCCCATATGTGGGGGTAACCCACTGTTTGGGCGCACGGCAGAGCTCAGAAGGGAGGGAGCACCATTTGACTTTTTGAGCGCAAAATTGGCTGTCGTGTTTGGAGACCCCCTGATGTACCTAAACAGTGGAAACCCCCCAATTCTAACTCCAACCCTAACCCCAACACACCCCTAACCCTAATCCCAACCCGATCCATAATCCTAATCTCAACCCTAACGATAATCACAACTCTTACCCCAAAACAACCCTAATGTCAACCGTAACCATAACCCTAATCAAAACCCTAAATCCAACACACCCCTAATCCTCATCTCAACCCTAACCTCAAACCTAACTCATATCCCAATACACCACTAATCCCAACCCTAACCTTAACCCTAATCCCAAACCTATCCCTAATCCCAAGCGTAACCCTAATGCCAACCCTAATCCAAATCTTAACCCTAATCCCAACTCTAACCCTAACTTTAGCCGCAACCCTAGCCCTAACTTTAGCCCCAACCCTAACCCTAACTTTAGCCCCAACCCTAGCCCTAACCCTAACTTTAGCCGCAACCCTAACCCTAGCCCTAAGGCTACTTTCACACTTGCGTCGTTTGGCATGTGTCGCAATCCGTCATTTTGGACAAAAAACGGATCCTGCAAATGTGCCCGCAGGATGCGTTTTTTGCCCATAGACTTGTATTGCCGACGGATCGCGACGTGCACTGGATCAGTTGTGTTTTGGCGGACCGTCGGCACAAAAAATCATTCAATGTAACTTTTTTTGTACTCGCATCCGCCATTTCTGACCGCGCATGCGTGGCCGTAACTCCGCCCCCTCCTCCCCAGAACATAGATTGGGCAGCGGATGCGTTGAAAAACTGCATCCGCTGCCCGCGTTGTGCACAATTTTCACAACGTACGTCGGTATGTCGGGCCGACGCATTGCGACGGCCCCGTACCGACGCAAGTGTGAAAGAAGCCTAACCCTAAATTTAGCCCCAACCCTAGGTTTAGCCCTAACTCTAACCCTAGCCCTAACCCTAACCCTAGCCCAAGCCCTAACCCTAACCCTAGCCCTAACCCTAGCCCTAACCCTAGCCCTAGCCCTAGCCCTAACCCTAACCCTAGCCCTAAGCCTAACCCTAATTTTAGCCCCAACTGCTTTCTCCTGCCGGCCGGCAGATGGCGACAGATGGCGGGCGCACTGTGCATGCGCCTGCCATTTTGTTTCCCAAAGAAGACGCCGGCGGGCAGGCGAGGACGCAGGAGGACCCAGGGACATCGGTAAGTATGACAGGGTCCCCGAATTCCCCTATTTCTCTGTCCTCTGATGTGCGATCACATCGGAGGACAGAGAAATTAAAAGGGAAATCGCATTTTTTTTTGCGATCGCCGGTAAACGGTTAATTACCGGCGATCGCAAAAGCGGGGTCGGTAAAAAAAACCCCGAATCATGTTCTCTGGGGTCTCGGCTACCCCCGGCAGCCGAGACCCCGGAGAAAATCCGACTCTGGGGGGCGCTATTGACTTTTTCCACAGCGCCGTTAATTAATGGTGCTGTGGTTTAAGTACCCTTAACTGCCGCCGTTAAAAGGCGTATCGGCGGTCGTTAAGGGGTTAAAGGTGACATTCTCCCCATATACTACGACTTGGTGCCTAGTTTATGATTTTCAGTGTTTACATACTTAGATCTTAATTCGGGATCTAAGTTTCTTGGCGAATGAAGAGTATAAAGTTAATGCCTTGATTGAATTGATACACACCTAACGATGTTGTTTCATCTTCCAAACAGTAAAAGCAGCAGAAAATGACCAAAAGAACTTTACGTGGAGGCTGGTATATCTTTTTACAGGAAGGTAAAGTTGAATGTTTGATTAACAATATAACAGGCAACACATTTGGCTTTGGTGGCTTTCCCCTACACACCAGGGGCAGACACAGCAGTGGATCAACCTGTGCAGCTGCATCGGGTCCCATTTTGGAGCTTCCCTTTGCTCTATCGTGATTAAGTCCCTGGTCTTCCAGGAGCTTAGCTCAGTAATTATGCCATTTTTTTTTACTTGTTTAGCCATCAGGGAAATTTTTGAGATCATATGCCAAGGCAAAGCTAGAATAGAAACACTGAGACCAGGATATACAGCCTCCTGGAGGGCAGACAGACAAGATCAAGGCAAAGCTAGGTGTAGAACCTCTAGAAGGAGAAACACAGAGCAAGGCCTGGCAGCTCAGAAGCAAAACACTAACTGAGTTAACACATTGCACAGGCCCAGTCCACAGGGTGGAGCTGCCCTAAATACTGGAGGCTTCTTGGTAATTGGTCAGGAACACATTAGACAGGTGCACCCTGATTCTATAAGAACCAGAGAGTTCTGGCGCCCCCCTATCCACACAGCCAGGAAGCATGCAGAGAGCAGAGGCACAGAATATGGAGCTGGCAACAGACAGAACACAACATGACATGGAGCAGTGGGTAAGATGGTGTGTGAGAGATGAGAGGCCATGCCATGATGCCAGCAGAGTTGTTACATTCACCTTACAGAATCCCCATGTTCACCCCATAGAATCCTCATTTTCACCCCATAGAATCCCCATGTTCACCCTATAGACTCTTCATGTTCACCCCCATAGAATCTCCATGTTCACTCCCATAGAATCCCCATGTTCACCCCATAGAATCCCCATGTTCATACACATGAAAAAAAACACCACATACTCAACTCGGTCCCGCTCCCAGGCACCCTGCTTCTGTTGCTGTCTCCAATGCGCTGACTCTCCGGCGGTACACAGCTGACGCGATGACATGACGTATTGACATACCAATACCATTTATTCTTAGATTAAAAAAAATAATAATAAAAAGCAAACATTTGTGTGACTGGTACAGTATAATAACAGGCCAGGAAAACTTACAATACCTTTGTAAACATAATATCTTACACAATAAATATAATGTGTATGTTGCACTTGGTCTTAGGAATGAATTTGTACATCGCTCTCAATAAATTATGATGATTTTTTTTACATCAAAATTTAGAGTAACACTATACAGTAAAAAAAAAAAAAGAATAAATAGTAAAAACATATTCATTTGAAGGACACACTTTTGTTCCATCCACTGTGTAGGTTCTTCTCCCCCACTTGGTACTGTAAAACAAACTTCCTAGTTGTTGGGTCGTCCTTAGAACAGATCACGACATACATGTATTTGCAATTCTCTGTACTGCAAGTTCCTTCCCAGTAATCATCCTTTATGAGTAACAAAGGAAAAAAGGTGTTTCCTTTTATGCTCACTTCAGCAACATCAGGAATCCGAAGTTTGAAGGAAACATTGTTATTTTCAGGCAGAACACCTTCCAGTGGTGTAACAAGATCAAATTGTTCAGCCCAGTCTGTGTATGCTAATGGGAATAGTGGCCATTTCACTGTGGGGTTTTTGCATATAATGAGGTAGTTACACTGGTGTTTGTACACATTACTGTTTTTAGGTTTCACATTCACATGCAGTACATATGTTCCTGGCTGTGGAAGGTGGACCCTTATCTGCACGTTGCCCTCTGTTAGAGTTTGGAAGATGTGTCTTTGAGTCATCTCTGGAGTCATTTGTATTTCATCAGAGTGTAAAGTAGGAAAAATGCTTAATTCCCGCAAAAATGCAAAACCGATAGTAAATCGACCATCTTCTGAATATATTATAGGATCAGGGTGTGAAGGCTGAATGAGGCCAGCCTTCTCTATATCTGGACCTGGTCCCACAGGATTATGGAGACTAGAAGGGAAAGATGGCCATTTCACCTTGGGGTTTGAGCATGTTACTAGATAATTACAGATGTAGCCGGCAGAGCCATCAAATATCTGAAGAACGTAAGAGCCAAAGCGTGGGAGGCGAACATTAAGCTCTAACTTATGTTTCTGTGTGCTCTGTAAAACATGCATACCCTCCGATGCGATCTGGACTTCTTCAGATTTCAGACTAACTGTGACATTTAATATTCGGTTAGTAGAAAAGCTGAGGATGAAACTTCCATCTTCCGTGTGCACAATTGGGTCTGGATGTGAAGGCTGGAGTAGTCCAGCCATTTCTGTGTCTGGATTGGGGCCTACTGGATTATGGAGAATACTTGGAAAGGGCGGCCATTTCACTTTAGGATTTGAACAATGCAATAAGTAGTTGCAGATAAAACCATTATTGCTGTCAAATATCTGGAAAACATAAAAACCAAAGTTGGGAAGACGGATATTAAACTCAACTTTATGCTTTTCTGCCCTCTGTATAACATGGTATAGTATAGTCTGTATTTTATCAGACTTTAAGCTGCTGCTTAGTTTTAGATAGTTGTTGAGCTTGAAACTGATAGTACAACATCCATCATCTGTATGAATTATTGGGTCCAGATGTGAAGGTTGGAGAAGACCCGCCTTCTCTGTGTCCGGATTGGGGCCAGCTGGGTTACGTATCAATGTTGGGAATGGCAGACATGTGACATTGGGATTTGAGCATATTATGAGATAGTTGCAGACATACCCAATACCAGCATCAAATATTTGGAGAACATAATGACCAGATTGTGGCAGATGAACACTAAACTCCACTTTTTGTTCTTGTACTGCTTGTATAATATGATTAAGAATGTTTTTTCCATCACTGGATTTGAGACAGGCTGTAAGTTTTAGCTTTTTCTTCATGGCAAAACTTACAGAGCAGCACCCATCATTTGTATAAATGACTGGATCTTCGTGTGAAGGGGAGTAGAGCCCAGTTTGCTCTGAAAACGAGCTTGGGCCAACAGGGTTATTGAGGCATTTGGGAATCTTCATTTGGTTGTCAATAACTTTGCAATCAATTCTGTAATCCAAAACCATCTGGTAGACCTCTTTTGTATCTTGTTTCCTTGCATAAATTTGTAAAATGTGTTGACCAGTCTTTTGGGGATAAATATCAAACTTGGCTTCATGATCAATGAATTTTAGTAGACCAGGATCTTCTGTTTCTTGTAGAGCGAAGAGGAAGAGCAGGTCGTACTGGCTGTCTACAGTGATGGATACTTTCCCGTTTTCTGGAAAAGAAAAAACATTCCTAGTTACTATAATAATACTGATCTCCATTATGTCTTAACTAAATGTATTTTCCCAATACCAGGAAATGATTCAACATATAGATATAGTGTTGGCTACCTTTTTAGAGCATGTGTGTGTAATTCAGGTACAACAGATAATTTTGCAACTTGGGTAAAAAAAGTGTTGTGGTTACTTGTTAATATTGTTTGGTTTTATTTTCCCTCTCCCTAATTTTACTTTACATGCACTTGCATTAAACACAATTAGAAAATTAATTTCAAACTGTACTATTTTTGTCAGCACCCTTTGTTCTGCCTACAAAGGTGTAGAAGAGAGGACCGGGCTGCACGTGCTGCAGAAGGGCCGGGTCCAGAACTGCTGGGGCCGAACCTCCTGTTGCTGGAGGGAATGAGTTTGCAGACGGAGCAAGCCGGTAACCTGGGTGAAGAGGGAGTAAGCAGGGGAAGTAGGTAAAAAGGGGTTTGCGCAGGAACTGAAGAGGGCTTTCCGCCAGAGTGCTGAACGGGTGCGGACCGCGGCTGCAGTGAGGAGAGCGATAGGGCACAGCATGCAGAGACAGGGCGGCCGCCTGAGAGACCTACCAATATTGGCGGGAGCACGGGGAGATGTGTGCCGGGCAGAGCTTCACAGCACAGATGTTCAGGTATTGGCCGGCATACAGAGGAGCGCACGCCGGGCAGAGCATTGCAGAACAGCCATTGAGGTGATGGCGGCTACTCAGAGAGACATGTGCCGAGGGAAATCTTGCGGAGAGCTCTACTATTCTGCTCTATTCTGCAGTTGAATAGACTAGGGGCTCAGCGGGCAAAATCGGTGACCACCCGCCCCGCCAGAAGGGACCGTGTGTGGGGTGAGGACGCCTGAAGAATCTGCACCGACCTCCGTGGCATCCCATTTCCCACTAGACTTCCCGAAAGTGACGGATATTGGAGCCACGATAAGTGAATCTGACAACTAAAGGTACCTTCACACATAACGATATTGTTAACGATATCGTTGCTTTTTGTGACGTAGCAACGATATCGTTAATGAAATCGTTATGTGTGACAGCGACCAACGATCAGGCCCCTGCTGGGAGATCGTTGGTCGCTGAATAAAGTCCAGAACTTTATTTCGTCGCTGGACTCCTGCTGACATCGCTGGATCGGCGTGTGTGACACCGATCCAGCGATGTCTTCACTGGTAACCAGGGTAAACATCGGGTAACTAAGCGCAGGGCCGCGCTTAGTAACCCGATGTTTACCCTGGTTACCATCCTAAAAGTAAAAAAAAACAAACACTACATACTTACCTACAGCCGTCTGTCCTCCAGCGCTGTGCTCTGCACTCCTCCTGCTCTGGCTGTGAGCGTCGGTCAGCCGGAAAGCAGAGCGGTGACTTCACCGCTCTGCTTTCCGGCCGCTGTGCTCACACAGACAGTACAGGAGGAGTGCAGAGCACAGCGCTGGAGGACAGACGGCTGTAGGTAAGTATGTAGTGTTTGTTTTTTTTTACTTTTAGGATGGTAACCAGGGTAAACATCGGGTTACTAAGCGCGGCCCTGCACTTAGTTACCCGATGTTTACCCTGGTTATCGGCATCGTTGGTCGCTGGAGAGCGGTCTGTGTGACAGCTCTCCAGCGACCAAACAGCGACGCTGCAGCGATCCGGATCGTTGTCGGTATCGCTGCAGCGTCGCTTAATGTGAAGGGGCCTTTAAGACTGTTTAGTTAAACAACCGTTGCATCCCCTTTTCCCTGTTAACTCCCTGCAAGGAGTTCATTGTTGTTGAACAATTAATTAATAGTTAACCCCTGCTCTACGCGTCTGTGTTGCTGCATCCAAGCACCTGTGTGTTACACAAGCAAGGCGGGGAAACTTCTTTCCCCATTGTTCTGCACCATAGAATTAATGGAGTAAAACGCTTCCATGTGAAACCAAGCTGGACGTCATCAATAATCTAGTGAGAATATTTTACCTGTTTCAATAACAGCTGCTTCTGGCTGAGAAGAAATCAGTCCTAAGCTGTAGAAGTGGCTTCTGCGGTGAACGCTTAGCACAAACTGCTTCTGGGACACTTCTGGCTCCAGTAATTGAAACTCTGTTTTCTCCGGGAAGTGATCGCCAATAAAGAGAGCAGGATGAGTCAGGAAATAAAACTCATTGTACCTTGGAAGAAAGAAGAAAAAAGAAAAATAAGAAATGGTGGAAAAGTATCATTATTATTAAATGTGACAGGAATTATTTGAGACATTGCCCAAAGTCACTTGTGAGCAGGGCATTGTACTGAATTAGAATAAATGTGTGCGATTACATATATTGTCCATGTTCAATATATAAAATGTCTACTATAAATATCACAGCTAGATGACTTGTAGACTTTTGATCAAAAATGTTAACTCTTTTTACTTGTGTCACAATAGTGGAATGTATGCATTCATTAATTGCAGCGGGTTGTTGCAGAGCCCAAAAATGCACCTTTAGTCCAACTACAGGGATAGAGCACAAAATCATCTTTACTGAATATTTAATAAAAACATGTTTTGACAGAGTAACATCATAAAAATGAGGTACAGATTCTACGTGTTTTGAGCGGCTTACCTGCTCTTAAGCGGCATGATGCATTTTAGGACTTTCACTTGAATGCTATGGTCCGTGTACAAGATTATACTGGTGAGCTGGTTTACTTTTTCGTGTTTTTTGACCTGTTTCAGATTGTTTGTATATATGTCTGTATTATTGCATACAGTGGGTACGGAAAGTATTCAGACCCCTTTACATTTTTTCACTCTTTGTTTTGCAGCCATTTGGTAAATTCTCAAGAGTTCATTTGTTTTCTCATTAATGTACACTCTGCACCCCATCTTGACTAAAAAAAAACAGAAATGTAGAAATTTTTGCTAATTTATTGATAAATAAAAACCAAAATATCACATGGTCATAAGTATTCAGACCCTTTGCTCAGACACTCATATCTAAGTCACATGCTGTCCATTTCCTTGTGATCCTCCTTGAGATGGTTCTACTCCTTCATTGGAGTCCATCTGTGTTTAATTAAACTGATAGGACTTGATTTGGAAAGGCACACACCTGTCTATATAAGACCTCACAGCTCACAGTGCATGTCAGACCAAATGAGAATCATGAGGTCAAAGGTACTGGCCAAGGAGCTCAGACACAGAATTTTGGCAAGGCACAGATCTGGCCAAGGTTATAACAGAATTTCTGCAGTACTCAAGAGGCCTCTATGATCCTTAAAATGAAAATGTTTGGGACCACCAGAAGTCTTCCTAGACCAGCCAAACTGAGCAATCGTGAGAGAAGAACCTTGATGAGAGAGGTAAAGAAAAACCCCAAGATCACTGTGGCTGAGCTCCAGAGATGTAGTAAGGTGATGGGAGAAAGTTCCACAAAGACAACTATCACTACAGCCCTCCACCAGTCGGGCCTTTATGGCAGAGTTGCCCGATGGAAGCCTCTCCTCAGTGCAAGACATATGAAAGCCTGCATAGTGTTTGCTAAAAAAACACATGAAGGACTCACAGACTATGAAAAATAAGATTCTTTGGTCTGATGAGAAGAAGATAGATCTTTTTGGTGATAATTCTAAGTGGTACGTGTGGAGAAAAACAGGCACTGCTCATCACTTGCCCAATACAATCCCAACAGTGAAGCATGGTGGTGGCACATCATGCTATGGGGGTGTTTTTTAGCTGCAGGGACAGGACGAATGGTTGCCATTGAAGGAAACATGAATGCGTTCATGTTCAAGTACAGAGATATTCTGGATGAAAACCTCTTCCAGAGTACTCTGTAACCCAGGCTTGGCCAAAGGTTCACCTTCCAACAAGACAATGACCCTAATCACGCAGCTGAATCAACAAAGGAGTGGCTTCGGAGCAACTCTGTGACCATGTTTGACTGCCCTAGCTAGAGCCCTGACCTAAACCCAATTGAGCATCTTTGGAAAGACCTGAAAATGGCTACATTTCTGTCTTTTTTTCAGTCAAGATGGAGTGCAGAATGTACATTAATGAGAAAACAAATTAACTTTTTAGAATTTACCAAATGTCTCTCTGTAGGAGCATCATTCTGTGTGTGAGGACTGTGGGGCCTTCATACTGTGTGAGAGGACAATGGGGGATATAATAGAATGTGTGGGAGGAGTTCTGGGGGCATTATACTGTGTCTGGGCCTCTGAAAGCCATCATATCATGTGTGTGGAGCAGTGGAGACAGTATACTGTGTAGGGGAAACTATGTGACTTTATTCTCTGTAGGGGAAAATATAAGACTCTATACTGTTTGGGGGTAACTATGGAACTTCATACTGTGTTTATGTGTGGAGGGGTTGTGGGGTCATCATATGTGTGTTGAGGGCTGTGGCTCATCATACTGTGTATGTAGAGGCGTTGTGTGGTCATCACAATGTGTGGGGAAACTGTGGGAGAACAAACTGTGAATTGCTATGGAGGTATCATACTGTGTGGGGGGATATGTTGATCATGGTACATGTGATAATGTGTGCAAACTGTAAAGCACTGTGGAATATGTTAGCGCTATATAAAAATAGAGATTATTATTATCTATACTTAACAGGACTGATATAATGTTTAAACTTTGCAAAAAACAGTAAATAATGTGGTTTCGATTAGCTGCTACAGGTATGAATACATGTTACAATAAGCCCTATCAAACATTTATTGACAGTAGCCGCTAGTTAAGATATATGGTTCTGCTCAATATTAAGTGATAAAATAATTATATTACTAATAATAAAAAATAATTTTGTCCTGTTAGTTCAACCATCCTCAACAGTCACAGTTTCTCATTTGGAAAACAAAATGTTTAGCCCTGCCATAGAGGCACACCTGGTTCCTACTGCTTCATAGTACAGAAAAAAGACTTTCTGCTTCTCTATAAAATGTTTGTGGAATGCCCGCCAGGGCCGTGGGGTACTCGGCACCGGGCCCGGTACTTAAGGGGATGTGTCACGGCGGCAGCGACCCAGTCTGTGGTCCTGGGTGCCCATTTAAGGGAAAAGTCTTTGAAGGGGTTTTGAATAAAGTTTGTGTTCATGACGCCACCTGTGGTTCTCGGTCAGAGGTGACCGACGCTGCTTAAAGGGGTCCACTGGGGTGATGTTATGGCAGCTAAGATGCTATAACTTCCCACAGGTGAAGCTGGGTCCCCAGGGCTCCCAGTGTGTAGATGGAGATGGTGGGTAGTGCATAAAGAAATGGAGGACACAGGTTTGCAGTCTCTTTACCTGGTTTACTGAAGACTTCAGGCAACCACAGTCTAGGGCACCAGATCACAGGTACAGGCAGGGTCCAGCCAGCTTGGAAGCGAGTTCAAAGTCCCCTTTACCAGGTGGAGTTAGAAGCCTTCCTACTAGCGCTATGGTGTAGTCCCTTGCTGCCTTTGGCTTCTGTCAAGGTCCTCACTGTTCTCTCTGTCCTCCTTAAAGGTGGGACACTAACCCGTATGACAGGTGGCTCAAACCTTTTACGGGGTCTCTATCATGACCCGGGCTCTATGCACCACTGTGTCTCCTGGGTATTAGGGTGGACAGGTGACGTGTAGTCCAGCTGTCCTGCCGGTTTCTGCTGTAAGTCTTGGAATCCCTCACAACCTCGGTCTTCCGGCCACCGGTGTCTGCTCTCTGCAGGGAGGTAGCCCAGTCACAGCTGTCCTCCCCAATTGTCACTCTCCTGTGCGCCGCTCTCCTGCATGCTCACTGCAAGCCGTTCTTCCTTCTGTGTTATCTCTGTCCAGGAGCTGCAGCACCCTCTTGGCTCCACGGCCCCTCTGCTTTCCTCTCTGCCTCAGACTGCTCCAGTCTCTGTGTGGCACTCCCTGTCAGGAACTAACTACTTTCCCTCCAGACCAGAATATATATAAAGGTATATATATAGAGGAGCCACCCACAAGCTGGATCAGAGCTCCCTCTTCTTGCCTGGAGTGTGAACATGTATGTTTGTGGTTACCTGATAAAGAAGATTTTCCCTCGCTTTCAAGAGTGACATCACTCTCCCCGTGAGGAAAGCAATGCCACTGTAACAACAAGGACCCTGGGGTGTTACATTTGTATATCTCTATATTTCTGCCCTGTGCATGAGATCTAGAAGTGAAGATGCCCAAGGAGAACATACTTTTTCCTCTTATGAGCTCTACTTTCTTTTTACCAACACTTATACTTACTAAGTACTGTAACTTGGAAAATATAAAGAACAGACCACTTACTGGAAAACAAACTTGTTTATATGCTCATCGACTTGTCCAGCTCCCCATGTGCAGTCCAGCAGGTGCCAATGTCCCTCCAAAAATACCATGTTCCAAGCGTGATCTGAGTCCCCAGATATTGTCTGCCGTGGCTTGAACGATGTTCCTTTACAGTAGCCGCTAACGGAGCGGCACTGAACACCAGCAAGTCTATTGGAGGATAAGGTTATTCCTTTAGTAATATTTTACATAAATATTCTACATGTAAGTACAGTATCTGGTAAGAGGTAGAGTAGAAGCACACTATAGGAAATATCCTGTTAAAATAAGTAATAATAAGTAACATACACATCACTCACACTTGTTAGGCTGCTCAAATAGGGTTGTGCTCTGTAATACAACTTTGTAGGAAACAACTTGGCATTCCAAAAGACGATGCTGATAATGAATGGTTTAATTCTTGCAATTCAAAAACAGTTCACAAGTAAAGTTTCAGACTTACAACCTACACACAAAATACACAAGCATAGTAGAATGGAAGGACAAAACAAACAACTAAAAATGGTATCAATTGGGACCATATAACATATAACCTCCAGAAACCTCTTATAAAATATAACTTTTAATAAATATGCTCTAAAAACTTACAAGGTCACTCATATATTAAAATAATGAAGGGGCTTATAAATGATAGGGCCATGCATAATTGATAAAAAAACGATATATTTAGAGGTCCCTAGTACAATCCTATGTTAACCCTATCTAGCCAACCTGAATGATACACAGTGGTGCTCCCGCTTAACGTCGAATGGCCCTAGATCTACTAATCTGCACCCTTACTACACAATAAGTGCTAACACTAACAAAAACATTGCTGTATGCCAATATACACAGGAATAATCAATATATTAATATTCAGTAAACACCCAGACACAATGTCAAATTAAGCAGTGCTCTGCAAACACTATACTGTGGTATTGTAAGGTTCCAGAATTTCATGTAACAGCTTTCAGAATATATTTATTAAAAGTTATATTTTATAAGGGGTTTCTTCTCGATGGTTATGTATAGGAGAGTGGAAGAAGCATTGATGCACTTATAAGGGGATGATTTTACACCCTCCATTCACAAAACTTGAAATATGGTTAATCCTTTAGGAAGTTGCCCGGTTCTTCTATTAGACTCATTGAGTTACATGACAGACGTCTCAGTTTTTTACTGATTCCTGCCTGTATACTGGGAGAAGCAGTTAGAAGTAGACAAGAAGCAAAGCTTGGTTGGTAGAATAGGACCTGGGCAAGAAGGAACGACTATCTCAAATTCTGTTTGTTGAGGTTTGTGTAAAATAACAAAGTCCTGCCAATTGGCTTGTGTAAAGTGAACGGGGACCTGAGAGGGGTGAGGGTTACACTATTTTTCATGGTCCCTGTTCTTTAGTGAAGTTCTGCATCTCTAGGCAACAGTGTCACTTTTTCTGTCTGAACCATTAAGATTTAGTTCCTCCTCCATGTGGTGTTACCACTAAGGGGAATCTATCAGCAGGTTCTTGCTATAGAGATGCTTATGACAGCGATATGTCACTTACTGGGCCTTGTTTAGTGGATTCAATACAATCAATAGGTTACGCACCTGCCCCAGTTTGTTAGATTTTCTTGTGCTCCACACCAGGCTTTGCAAATATCCCGGCTTGCTCCCATGTGTTGTAATTTCTAGGCTTATATAAGGGCTATTGCTCTAAGGCAGAGGTCCCCAACCTGTAGCTCGGGAGCCACAGGTCGCTCGCGGTCCCATGAATTGTGGCTCGCGGCTGTCTGCCAGCTTGGTGCATTAGCTCCAGATTTAGTAACTTAGTATGAAGAGCACATCTCAAAATGGTGAACTTTGTGAGTGGCCCTGCAGAGAAGAGCAGATTTGGGTACACTTCTACTGGTCTTGGAGGATTAGAGATAATTTAAGTATGGTACGCTGGAGAGAGGATGATACTACTGGTCAGAGGAGGTGCTTGAAGAGGGATGTGACTGTGTTGGGAGTGCATGATAGGAGAATTCTGATTGTGATGGGGTGTGGTGGGAACCCCTGGATCTTGGTATACTGCTTTGGGGTAATTTGTGTGGAAAAGCTTTGGTTATCATTACACCCGTAATGGGGGCTTTGATTGCCACTACTGTGAGGGGGGCAGAAGCTGGATGTGGCTCATGACCCTCCTACAGAGCTGAATGTGGCTCTCAAGGTCAGAAAGCTTGGGGACCACTGGTATAAGGTATTGTATTAAGACTTGCTAGTAACTTTCATAGTTGTCTTGCACAGTTCCAGCCAACAGTCATCAGGATGTCTCCTGGCTGTCTGTGATTTCCCATCCCTGAATTATTTGTCTGTAGTTTCTAGTAACCCTGCTAACTGCCAGTGGTTTTCAGGACTTCACCTGCATGTCTGCAGTTTCCAGTAACGTTGCTACCTGTGGGTGCAGGACTTCACCTTCTTATTTGTGACTTTCAGGACCCCTTTAATACTTTCAGTTTGCCTCTATGTGCCCACCTGCAGCTTTCAGAATGTCTCCTCACTGCTTGAAGCTTCAAGGACCCCTTTAAAACCTTCAGTTTGCTTCAATGTGTCCGCCTGCCGCTTTCAGGACATCTTTTGTCTGCTTGCAGCTTCCAGGACCCCTTCAAGACTTTCATTTTATCTCTAAGTGTCCACCTGTGGCTTCCAGTAAATCCACCAACTGTTTCCAACACCATTGGACCGTGCGCTCAACCGGACCTTGGGTGTAGAGGATGCACCTCCCCTAGCAAGCCCATTTTGTGTAACACAGTGTTTCATCAGCAGGAGATCATCAGTACAGGAAAACGGGCTTTGTGCATCTTAGTCCAACTACACCCCCATCACTAATTAGCAGCTCCCTGTCACTACACATTGTACACTGAAAGCAGTGGTGTGGATGAGGTTTCTCTGCTACAGATCTAGCACAGCTCAGTTGTTGAGCTGTGTACCAAGAAAGCTGAGACATGTAGATTTGCATAGAAGCTGAGCACGTGGACTTTTTTCTCATAAAGATAAAATCTTTAACCTATAAAATCTTCTGCCTGCATGCAACCTGTGATATATAAATATTGATTTGGTTAAAAGAGGATTAATATAAGGCCATGATGAACATCACCTGCACATGTGCTCAAAGAGTGCGCTGTATCCTGTGCAAACACCTTTCTTGGTGCGAAACACGACTTTTGGGTCAGATGATACCAGGTCTTTATTCTTTAGCGCTGTGGTGTCATACTCTGAGATAACAAGAGGGAGAAATTACTCTTTTAAAGTACGGTATGTTGTAAAGTCTTGTAAGGGAGTTATACATTTATGCTATATTTATCAAAAATGTCTTCATGGGTTTAAATAGTTTGACTGGCCAAGCAAAGAAATAAAGGATTCCAAAATATGGCAATCTTCAACAAGGTCATGAGCTTTAGTCGTGAGCAATAGAAGCTGACAGAGAAGTAGATTGCTTACTGTTAAGGTTTATGATTTTTTTGGCAGGGTTCCCTCTTATCACCCATTAGCCATCATTGATTATATATTGTATGTGTCAGATAGCAATAGAATTTACTACTATACAAAAGAACATGCATTGATTCTCTAGATGTAGGGGCTAAAGACATTTTTTTCTAGTTTTGGGATCTACAGTCTAAGATTCAAGAAGTAAGAGTCCAAACACCTACTACAAATCACAGAAACAAAGTTATAACTATATGCGGATCAAAAGAAGCACTCACGCCCTGGTGCCTATAATGGCCTTTTTTTTCAACATTACTGGACCTCAAAGGGGTGGTCCGTAATCCAAATTAATTTTCATCCTGAATCCCTATCTATTTAATGTCATTATGTAAACTATTTTCTAGTACACTTGAATTAAAAATTCCCTATACTTTCCTCACTACACTTCCTGTATTTTTTTCCACTTCCTTTTTGATGACATTTCGTTAAACATTCCTAGTGAATTCAGAGATACTAAAACAGGGGGCAGAGGCTGTAGTCACTTCTTCAGCCCCTGCTCCCTCCCTGAAATGAAGTGTCATCAGTGACGCTTGTTTCAGGGGCTGAGCTGCATGATGTGCAATGTGTGATGTGCACGATGACAGCTCGCTATCTCGCCAGCTAAGATCAGCAGTAATGGCAACAGAGCTCTCTGTTAGTGTACAGTGTCAGAATAACTGGCATGCAAAGATCAGCACTGCCCCTGCAAGTGATGCCACCAGATTGTTACTGCTGATCTTAGCAGGTGAGGGAGCGCACTGATATTGTGCACATCACACTAGGACTAGCCCAGCCCCTGAAAAGGGCATCAATGATGATTCTTCATTCCAGAGAGTGGGTAGAGGCTGCAGCAGTGACCGCAGCCCCTGCCCCAGGGTCTGTTTGATTTGTGCACCTGTGTCTGGGCTTGTCTCACTCTTTATCTGTGGTGCTGGTCAGGCAGTGTGGAGGTCCGATCTGAAATGTCTATGTTTGGACCTGGTCGACCTTTATCTGCGTGTACCCTTTCTGGCTCCATGGGAGTGATAATGAAATGCTACAGGTACAGTTTGCATTCAATATGGTCCCGCTTTTAATACATTTAGGAGACCGTAATGGCTCAGCGAATATAAAAAACATCAAGTGGGATTTATGTGGTGTTGCTTCCAACACATTTAGGAGGCCGTAATGGCACAGTGAATATAAGAATCGTAGAATAGGACTGCCCCATTATGAGAATGCCTTGGCGTGGCGGGGTGGCATGTGCACGTGCACTTTTTGTATTGAGTTCTGACCATAAGCAGCACTGGCTTCTCCCCTTTTATTCTGCCCCCTAATGACGCTTCGTTTGACTATCCCTGCATGCACTGGGATTCTTTAACAAAGCATCATCAAAAAGGGAGTAGTAAGACAAAAGGAGTTGGATAGTGTAGTTAGGAAAGGATAGGGGATTTTTAATTTGAGTATATTAGAAAATAGTTTAGATTATGGCATTAAATAGATAGGGATTTAGGATGAAAATGACCATAATTTGGATTTCTGACCACCCCTTTAAACTTTATATATAGCACATGACGTATGGAGGGGGCTATTACAGATTTTTCAATGAGGCCCAAAAGTTTCAAATTATGACTTGTCTTAGGAAATGCAAAATGTAGTAACACTGGAATATATGACTATCAAAAGTAGCATAAAAGAAATGTACTACACGCCTACTGGATCTCAAAATTATGACCTTCGTTCTGGATTGAATCCAGAATGTTTTATTTGAGAACATTGTACTAATCTTTAGATGACACATATAACATACCGATATGATGACAAATCCACATCCAGATAACTCGAGTCTTCTCCAAATCTGTGTTAGCACCACTTGTAAGTTCATTTACTAACTGTTCCAATGTCACACCAGTCACCTGTCAGAGGGAGAGCATCATCATCTCACTTACATATAAGCCTGCAGGGTAGAGTAGTAAGCGTTCGCTCACATCTGTGTATAAAATCGTCGAGTGTAATGTGAGAATACATTGCATGGAACTCCACAATATTATTCAATTAGGCAGTGTTCATCTGCGAGTTTTTCCTCACCTGGAATTGAGGTGAGGAAAAAAATCGTAGTATGCTACGCATAGAGATGTAAAACAGTCGAGACTCACCAATGCAAGTCAATGGGTGCCAATTTTTATGCCGAGTACAGTAAATTCACAGCATGAACCGTCAGAATAGAATAGATAGAATAGCTATATAGATAGAATATATATATATATATATATATATATAAAAATTAGAACAGCATCATATTACCAAACTTGTAGTGCAAAGCTCTCCAAACCAATACTCCAATGGTTCCAATAATATGCAAAAAAAAAAAAAAAAGGAAAACAGCACACAAGAAATAATAGAAAAAGTGGGCTTTAATGCCTGGACGGCTTGAAAAAGGATTGGAAATCCGAAACGTTGCCACGCCGTCCAGGCATTAAAGCCCACTTTTTCTATTATTTTTTGTGTGCTGTTTTCCTTTTTTTTTTTGCATATATATATATATAGAGAGAGAGAGATATATATATATATATATATATATATATATATATACTAGATTGTGGCCCGATTCTAACGCATCGGGTATTTTAGAATATGCATGTCCCCGTAGTATATGGACAATGATGATTCTAGAATTCGCGGCAGACTGTGTCCGTCGCTGATTGGTCGAGGCAACCTTTATGACATCATCGTCGCCATGGCAACCATTATGACATCATCGTCGCTGTGCCCGTCTCTGATTGGTCGAGGCCTGGCGGCCTCGACCAATCAGATGCGGGATGTCTACGTCCTTTATGACATCATCGTCGCTGTGCCCGTCGCTGATTGGTCGAGGCCTGGCGGCCTCGGCCAATCAGAGACGCGGGATTTCCTGGACAGACAGACAGACGGAAAAATCCTTAGACAATTATACATATAGATAGAAAGAGGTAATTGAGATATACAATTAGTACAGTGCATGTATAGTTTTCTGTACTTGTATTTAATTAAAAAAAGATATAAATAAAATAAAAAAATGGAGTGGAGTCCCCCTAATTTTTATTAACCAGCTGAGGAAAAGCAGACAGCTGAGAGCTGGTCTTAATAGTCTGGTAAGGTGGCAATAAACATGGAGCTTCCCAGGCTATTAATATCAGCTCACAGCTGTCTGCGTAGCCTTTACTGGTTATTAAAAAGGGGGACACCCCCAAAAAATTATGTGCGGTCTCCCTATTTTTAATAACCAGCAAAGGCTAAGCAGAAAGCTGCAGGCTGATATTAATAGACTGGGAATGGGCCATGGATATTGGTTCCTTCCCAGACTAATAACTCCAGACCCCAGCCACCCCAGAAATGACACCTCCATTAGATGCCCCAATTCTGGCTCTTAGCTTTGGCTCTTCCCACTTGCCTTGGTGCATTGGTTAGTGGGGTAATAGTTTTGGGGTTGACGTCAGGTCAGCTGTTTTATGTCAGCTGACATCAAACTCAGTGGTTAATAATTATGGAGATATATATCAGACACACCCATTACTAACCCCATAGTCAAAAGTAATAAAGACAACTCTGAGAATAGTGATTTCATTGAAAAAAACACTTCTCAACCCTCTTTTAGCCATTTATTACCATAGAAATGAAATTTATACACACGTGTCTACCGTAATTCCATAATAAAGATGTCTCACGATGATCCTCAACTCTGCTACATCCACATGTTGTGTTGAGCGGTAACATGATGCAACCACTCAGTACGCCAGTCAGAACAGTAGCGTGAGAATGTGCCTGCAGTGATGAGCGCTGAGGTCAGTAAGGAGACCAGATTTTGTACCACACATTACTTTTTTGGGGCATCCCCTCTTTTTAATAACCAGTAAAGCTATGCAAGCAGCTGTAAGATGATATTAACAGCCTGGGAAGCTCCATGTTTATTGCCCCATTCCCAGACTATTAAGACCAGCTCTAAGCTATCTGCTTTCCCTCAGCTTGTTAAATAAAAATAAGCAAGACCCCACATCAAGCACTGATTATATATCTCAATGACATATATCTATCTATCTCTAGATCTATCTATAGTCCAAAAAATGAAGGCAGCACTCCAATAGGAAAAAAGAAAGTAATTTGTTGGCCCATGTGCAACGTTTCAGTCCAGGATGTGGACCTTTCTCAAGGTTGAGAAAGGTCCACATCCTGGACTGAAACGTCGCACATGGGCCAATAAATCACTTTCTTTTTTCCTATTGGAGTGCTGCCTTCATTTTTTGGACTATAGTATGAGGTTTGGTATATACCTGGAAGGATTTTTTGCACCCCTTGTTTTCTTTTGGTGTTGCTTTTTGTTTTCTTTTTCTAGATCTATCTATATCTGTATACAAGATTGTTTGATTAGTTAGAAAGCTAGCATGAAATGACAAGGAATTACTGTATGTAAAAGCTGATGTCAAAAACGCATTGCATACAAATTGCATACGCATATCATACAGATGATAGATGAGGAAAAAACACATGACACTCACCTGGCACTCTTGAACTCATCTCAGAGAATCTCAGCTACTTCATATACGCAGATGTGAGCACACCCAAACTATCATATTACCCCTAATTTTAATTGTTGCTGTTGCCCTGTTTGTGTGCCTTGATGAGGCTTCATAACTGTTTATGCATCTGTTAAGCCCTTGTGGTATGAGAGGTGGTAGGCCACCATGAGCCCTGGCACCAAGAAACCTTGCTATTGTTGCTGACCACTAGAAACCGGCCTAGGTTCATCCCAGCTTTCTGGCCTGAATTGCAGCACAAAAGGTTTTGAAATGTTGCAAATGTTTTATACAAGAGGCTATACAAATTTTTAAAACTTTTACCGCTTCTACTCTACTTTTGCCCAGCTCCAACAAAGTGTGCAAAGCTGGGGCAGAACGGGTCTGTGATAACCCTCACTTTTCAATTTCATGACGAGAGGTAACATTCCTTATGCTGTTGAATAGATCTGATTAATAGCCATAAGTGATGAGCGAGCTCAGCGTATTTGGCGTGCTCTACTACTATGTTCAAGTCACCGTAGCTACATGTCTTGTTTTTTTATATATTTTTATTTCTTGGATCCATATAAAAAGGATAATTATTGGAAATATGAACTCAGTGGAAGAACATTATTGTACCTTTGTGGCATGGAGGTCCATGTTCTCAAAAACACTCAAGTCTACCTCTAGAGACTTCAGGTTTCTTTTGTCCCAGGGATAAGCTGTGTAAAACAAAAGCAGAAAACAGTTAGCAGCCTCATTTATCAACATTTGATTTAACCTTATAACAGTTCAGCTGGGAACAGGGGTATAGCTGTAGGAGGTGCAGAGGTAACTTTGGTGCCAGATCCCTGATGACCAATATATTGGTGCCTAATATATTGGATGGCGTAAAGAAGTTTCATGCTATGGCCATTAATATGTATTGCACAGTTAAAAAAGATTTACAAGAATATTAGGTTTACTGATGGCAACGAAGGTCACAGAAAACAAAAATTTCATCATTGAGTTTGTAAAAATATAGAAGATTCTATGCTGGTTAGAAATATTCAAAGGTGTCTTATTAACTTATAAGGGCTCATGCAGACGTCCATGGATCTCGGTCCGATCACAAACCGTAATGGATGGACTTGCCGTGGTTCTCCCGACCAGAACATGACAGCCTCATAAAAACATATGAAACTGTCATGCTCCAGTCAGGAGACCCGCAGCCACTCGCATTGCGGTCCTTGATTGGACCGAGATCTGTGGATGTCTGCATGAACCCTAACAGTTGGCCAATAATGGAATTATCCATATTTTTAGTGCAATGAAAAATGAATCTTTCTCTCCTTTACATTGATATGAGCATTTACGGGCCTGAATTGCATCACAAAGTACAACCCTTGGTCGAGGCAGGTGCTGTTTCTAAAAAAAAGCAGCCATGTTTATCTAATCCTGGAAAACACTCCAGTAAAGATCAGTGTGACAGAGGAGAACATTGTAGTTTTCGTAGATATTCGTTGGGTTTGAGGTTATTGCTAGGCTTACACAAGTCTCTGGCAGATACATGAATTGAACTCTCCATGGGTAAATGTGGGTTAAAAACTTTCCACTTTTGCACATTTTCCAGGGCAGTATTTAGTTATGTATCTACTCCTTCACTCTTGGTCCCTGAATTTTTTGTTTCTTTTTCGAAGAATAGGACGTCGTGTGCAATTAATAAATTGTTCATATCTTTGAAATTATATTTCTGTGTTAAACTATAAGGAGATATGAAGATGCACTCCATATAGGATATACAGTTAGGGCCAGAAATATTTGGACAGTGACACAAGTTTTGTTATTTTAGCTGTTTACAAAAACATGTTCAGAAATACAATTATATATATAATATGGGCTGAAAGTGCACACTCCCAGCTGCAATATGATAGTTTCCACATCCAAATCGGAGAAAGGGTTTAGGAATCATAGCTCTGTAATGCATAGCGTCCTCTTTTTCAAGGGACCAAAAGTAATTGGACAATGGACTCTAAGGGCTGCAATTAACTCTGAAGGCGTCTCCCTCGTTAACCTGTAATCAATGAAGTAGTTAAAAGGTCAGGGGTGGATTCCAGGTGTGTGGTTTTGCATTTGGAAGCTGTTGCTGTGAGCAGACAACATTCGGTCAAAGGAACTCTTAATTGAGGTGAAGCAGAACATCCTGAGGCTGAAAAAAAAAGAAAAAATCCATCAGAGAGATAGCACACATGCTTCGAGTAGCAAAATCAACAGTTGGGTACATTCTGACAAAAAAGGAATTGACTGGTGAGCTTGGGAACTCAAAAAGGCCTGGGCGTCCACGGATGACAACAGTGGTGGATGATCGCCGCATACTTAATTTGGTGAAGAAGAACCCGTTCACAACATCAACTGAAGTCCAGAACACTCTCAGTGAAGTAGGTGTATCTGTCTCTAAGTCAACAGTAAAGAGAAGACTCCATGACAGTAAATACAAAGGGTTCACATCTAGATGCAAACCATTCATTAATACCAAAAATAGACAGGCCAGAGTTAAATTTGCAGAAAAACACCTCAAGAAGCCAGCTCAGTTCTGGAAAAGTATTCTATGGACAGATGAGACAAAGATCAACCTGTACCAGAATGATGGGAAGAAAAAAGTTTGGAGAAGAAAGGGAACGGCACATGATCCAAGGCACACCACATCCTCTGTAAAACATGGTGGAGGCAATGTGATGGCATGGGCATGCATGGCTTTCAATGGCACTGGGTCACTTGTGTTTGTTGATGACATAAGAGCAGACAAGAGTAGCCGGATGAATTCTGAAGTGTACCGGGATATACTTTCAGCCCAGATTCAGCCAAATGCTGCAAAGTTGATTGGATGGCGCTTCATAGTACAGATTGACAATGACCCCAAGCATACATCCAAAGCTACCCAGGAGTTCATGAGTGCCAAAAAGTGGAACATTCTGCAATGGCCAAGTCAATCTCCAGATCTAAACCCAATTGAGCATGCATTTCACTTGCTCAAATCCAGACTTAAGACGGAAAGACCCACAAACAAGCAAGACCTGAAGGCTGCGGCTGTAAAGGCCTGGCAAAGCATTAAGAAGGAGGAAACCCAGCGTTTGGTGATGTCCATGGGTTCCAGACTTAAGGCAGTGATTGCCTCCAAAGGATTTGCAACAAAATATTGAAAATAAAAATATTTTGTTTGGGTTATGTTTATTTGTCCAATTACTTTTGACCTCCTAAAATGTGGAGTGTTTGTAAAGAAATGTGTACAATTCCTACATTTTCTATCAGATATTTTTGTTCAACCCTTCAAATTAAACGTTACAATCTGCACTTGAATTCTGTTGTAGAGGTTTCATTTCAAATCCAATGTGGTGGCATGCAGAGCCCAACTCGCGAAAATTGTGTCACTGTCCAAATATTTCTGGCCCTAACTGTATAATGATTATCTTACTGTTTGCTGATGTCGGGTTGCTTTCTCTGTTCTGTATGTGATCTGTAACAGAGACACAGAGATACAATCAGGAGAGACATTGTTGCTTCTTGGAATTATTGGAGAATTATTCTACTGTTATGCAGATATTGAGAAGATACATATTTCATTAAAGCATTTCTGTTATTTAGGCTAAATCCTGTGGAAAGTCATGCTTTTGTTATACTGCTTATACTACTTGCCTAATTTGTTCAGGAAAAAAGCTACAGTGGGTTAAAAAGTATTTAGTCAGCCACCAATTGTGCAAGTTCTCCCACTTAAAAAGGTGAGAGAGGCCTGTAATTGACATTATAGGTAGACCACAACTATGAGAGTCAAAATGAGAAAACAAATCCAGAAAATCACCTTGTCTGATTTGACAAGATTTATTTTGCAAATTATTGTGGAAAAAAAGTATTTGGTCATTAACAAAAATTAATCTCAATGTTTTGTTATATATCCTTTGTTGGCAATGAAGAGGTCAAATGTTTTCTGTAAGTCGTCACAAGGTTGGCACACACTGTTGGTGGTATGTTGGCCTATTCCTCCATGCAGATCTCCTCTAGAGCAGTGATGTTTTGCACCTGTCACTGGGCAACATGTACTTTCAACTCCCTCCAAAGGTTTTCTATGGAGTTGATTTCTGGAGACTTGCTAGGCCACTCCAGGACCTTCATATGCTTCTTACAAAGCCACTCCTTGTTGCCCTGGCAGTGTGCTTGGGATCATTATCATGCTGAAAGACCCATCCACATTTCATATTCAATGCCCTTGCTGATGGAAGGAGGTTTGCACTCAAAATCTCAGATATATGGCCCGATTCATTCTTTTATGTACACGGATCAGTTGTCCTGGTCCCTTTGCAAAGAAACAGCCCCAAAGCATGATGTTGCCACCCCCATGCTTCACAGTAGGTATCTTGTTTTTGGATGCAACTCAGAATTCTGTCTCCTCCAAACACGACAAGTTTTGTTTCTACCAAACAGTTCTACTTTGGTTTCATCAGACTATATCACATTCTCCCAATACTCTGCTGGATAATCCAAATGCTCTCTAGCAAACTTCAGATGGGTCCGGACAAGTACTGGCTTAAGCAGGGGGGCATATCTGGCACTGCAGGATCTGAGTCCCTGGCAACGTAATGTGTTACTGATGGTAGCCTTTATTACAGTGGTCCCAGCTCTATGCAGGTCATTCACTAGGTCCCCCGTGTAGTTCTGGGATTTTTACTCACCGTTCTTGTGATCATTTTGACCCCATGGGATGAGATCTTGCGTGGTGCCCCAGATTGAGGGAGATTATCAGTGGTCTTGTATGTCTTCCATTTTCTTATTATTGTTCCCACAGTTGATTTCATCACACCAAGCTGCTTGCCTATTGCAGACTCAGTCATCCCAGCCTGGTACAGGGCTACAATTTCGTTTCTGATGTCCTTCGACAGCTCTTTGGTCTTCACCATAGTGGAGCTTGGAGTATGACTGTTTGAGGTTGTTGACAGGTGTCTGTTATACTGATAACAAGTTCCAGCGGGTGCCATTACTACTGGTAATGAGTAGAGGACAGAGGAGCCTCTTAAAGAAGAAGTTACAGGTCTGTGAGAGCCAGAAATCTTGCATGTTTTTAGATGACCAAATACTTACTTTCCACCATAATTTGCTAAATAAATCTTGTCAAATCAGACAAGCTGATTTTCTGGATTTATTTTCGCATTTTGACTCTCATAGTTGTGGTCTACCTATGATGTCAATTACAGGCCTCTCTCATCTTTTTAAGTGGGAGAACTTGCACAATTGGTGGCTGACTAAATACTTTCTTTCCCCACTGTACATGCTTGTTCATCGTTCTCAGAGGTGCATCATCCTGTGAATACAGTACTCACACTGCTGAGGATTGGCAGACTAAGCACGCTGAATGATCTAGTATGGATTGCTCAGTGCACATTGTTTCCTTTGGTCTGCCTGTGTAAACAGGCATTTAAACAACCCCTGATTGGTAATTGCTTATTTCCAATAAATGATAATGGTATTACTATGGCATACAAATACATTTTTGGTAATTGTATGCTTCCAACTTTCAAGCAAGAGCTTGAGGAAGGCCTTTCTTTGCTTTACTATGACTTTGTCCCTTTGTACAAAGTGAAGTCCATGCAAACAAGGTTTGTTTTTTTTTCTGGAGCAACTCCATTAGCCGGTACAAAACCATGACCTCAACCCAATGAAACACCTTTGCGATGAATTAGAATGCCAATTGAGAGAGAGACCTTTTCAATCATCCTCACATTTCAAAATGTTGTATAAATTCCTCTAGGACATTGTTATTGCCATTACACCGTAGTGGCAGCAATATGGTTTTGGAATGAGATGTCCAACAAAGCTCACAAGTATATTGGTCAGTTGGCCATATACTTTTGGCCCCATAGTGTTTGTGAGGAAATTGATCATAAACCCGTCTCCTAATCTTCCTTATTTCCAATACTTCCTGAAGACGAAGACTGTAACTACCTAGTATATATTTTTTGTCCATTGACTTCTATTTAGTTCCGCTTCCATAAAACAAATCTATTTACTGTCTTTACAGAGACCCTGCGTTCACCATGGTCGGCTCGTGAGCGCTCACTATAGTCAATTGATAAGAGGAGAAAGTGTTTTTTAATCTAGTTGTTCTTTACATCTTATTCCGTCCTCTGTGGGTGTGCAGGCAATAACCCCAGGCTATTTACTTTGTGATTACTCACCAGAACTGTGATTACTTTTCTTTCGCTTGATTTCTTCCTTGTTCTCGTAAGAGCTTTTCCTTCCTTTATAAAGAGTAAAAACACTGATATACAGGAGGCAATACGTGTGTATTCACTGGCAGGTTTGTCACAAGTTTCTTTGTCTGAAAATCATGTTCATGTAAAAGAGACAGGACAAGTTGTTGGGGTTTAGTGGGAGAGAAGGGGCACCCAATTTCTGATAGATTTCCTCATAATATAAACTAGAAATCGGTTGTACGTTATAGCAGAAATCTTGTATATCTAAAAAAAAATTATGATTTAATGAGGTATTGTTTGTTTTTAAATTAATTGAATAAAGCGTACATGTAGACCTGTTCATATCTGGCATAAATCTTATTTTATACAAATTATTTTACAGCATTTTTTATCCCAGGATTTGCTAACTATAGTAAGAGATCATTGTAAATCCATCATTGTAAATACACATCTGTACTTTGTATCTCCCCCACCCCAATGTAGATTGTAAGCTCTCTCGAGCAGGGTCGTCTTATTTCGCTTTAATTATTGTATTGTTAACGTTGTTACTTATGACTGTTGTGTTTCAAACTGTTAAACTGTAAAGCGCTGCGGAATATGTTGGCGCTATATAAATAAAGATTATTATTATTATTATTATTAAGAGATGCATGCTTCTGAAATAAATCTGTGGTACATCTGAGCAGGCTTGGACTGGCCCACAGGAGAATCCTCCGGTGGGATACTGTGGAAGAGTTAGACACTACCCTCTTATTTGACCAGTACTTGGCAATACGTACTCGAATCACATTGTACATTTGTGATTATGGATAATGTCACATTTGCATGTAGCAGAAAAGTGAGGCCCTGGAGTTAGTTTCTGGTGGGTCCTTGGCACCCCAGTCCGACACTGCATCTGAGTGTGCTTCTGTTTTGGCCAGTCTTAGCAAATTCCCTAATTATTGTGTGAAAATGGATGTGTAGGCACTATGTTTGCACCACGTACAAGTCTGCATACGGATAGCGAAATGCTAGAGGCCTAAGGATGTGCGACATGTTAGCAGCCCAGCGAACCATCCTTTGGTTGGATCTAGTTCTGCGTATGTCCCTCCTGTGATGCTCCCCATGAAGGGGTTCTCCACTACGTAGATATTGATGACCTATATTAATGCCTTCAATATGAGACTGATGGGGATCTGACACCGGGGACCTCTACTGATCAGTTGTTTGCAGCTCCATTGGTGACTTTAGGTAACCAGTTTATGGAGCCGGAATAAATCCACTCCAAACACAGTAGAGTTGCCATCGCCAAGTTCTACAGCTCAGTTCCTACCGCACTCCACCCATCTGATATTGGTGACCCATCCCAAAGATAGGTTATCACCAATATCTAAGTATTGGAAGGTGTGTCATAAATACAACATATGATCTTAGTCATTGGGGCCAGTGAAATTCCTATTAGTGCTAATGGTACTCCTTCTCCTTTAGTAATAAAACCCCTAAGGTTGGCTTTGGGTGTTAGTACTAAGTACCTTTCCTATACACTAATGTCATAATGGAGTCTGAACTCATTTTTCACTGTTATTTCTGAAACCCAAGATGCATTTGCAGCACCCCAGAGTCCTGGTCGTTGCAGTAATGTCGCTCTGCCACTAAGGGGAGTGATGTTATGTCTGATTGCACTAAAGGAGTTCACCTGACCAGGTATCACAGTCACACATTACACTTCACACTCCGGCCACCAGGGGGAGCAAAAGGCACTATGTATTAGGCCACTCCTCACACTCTGGTAAAACTGGGGGTTGGATAGGAAGTTAGGACAGAACGCAGCCTGGGAGAGCTCCAGGGAGGACCTGTCAGGGGTGGGTTCCTGGCAGGTACCTAGCAGAAAGGACAGAACGTTATGGAGCCGTGACTGCACTACCTTGCGGCGGCATCCTAAGAAAGGACACAAAGTGAAGGATATTGTGGAGAAGTGAGAAATGAGATCACAGCACAAGGAGATAGAACCAGTAGGAGTTGTGCCCCGAGAACGGCAACATCCTACTGAGGCGCGTAGCCAGTGGCCGGAACGCCGAGGAAGTAACTGACTCCATGCATTACTTTAAACAGCGGCAGGACAGTTGATTATAGGTTGGCTGTCTACCTTAAATCACCTAAGAAGACATAGGGGGCAAACGTGGAGAGGGGCGTCTCTAGGGTCCCAGAATAGCTCCGAGCCTACCCGTCATATGGGTGCGTCCTAGCCAGATAAACTTGGGTGACGGAGAAGAGAAAGAACTGATACGAGAGTTGTGAGGATTATCCCGTGGTGCACAGCAGGGAAGGACTACAACGCACAGGCGCTAGTTGGTAGGCAACGATTTCCGCCTGCAAAGGGAACTCTGGATGTGCTTTCGGACCGGCCGGTCTCAGTCAGCCCTGTTAGCAGTGCTCTGGATTGTGGATCCCGAAGTCTTCAGTAAAAGGTAAAGAGACTGCAACCCTGTGTCCTCGTTATTAACCGTGCCTCACATCATCACCACCTACACTACTGGGAAGCCCTGGGAAAGCACTTCACCTGTGGGAAGGTATTCCGTCTAGCTGCCATAACACCACCCCAGTGGGCCCCAAGCAGCGTCGGTCACTCTGACCGAACACCACAGGTGGCATCACAAAACCTTGACAAACTTGTATCACCTTTCATTGGACGCCCCTTAGCAGGGTCATGGACCGGGTCCAGCCACCGTGACAACCCTAGAACTTAGACAGAGAGGACCGGTACCGAGTACCCCGCAGCCCTGCGTCTGGGGGCGCTCCACATTTACTCTGTGACTTTCCTATTAATATTTTTATGGGTGTTTATAATGGCGGTCTTACCAGATTCAATGGCTGGTTGAACTGCTTGTTGTTTATTTTCTGCAGTGCAAGAGTTTATTTCATCCTCCAAGGTGACTAGAAAATAACAGCAGATGTTACACAGCATAAGAAATACCAACAACCTGGTCAACTACGAGGAGTAAGTCTGCCTTATATGTCATTATGGTCAATAATAATCGAATTATATTGAGTTCTAAAGTGAAAATAGAGCATGCTTCTTTAATAAGTACTATTTCACATCTGCCTCTCCTTAACCTTTGAAACCTTGTGGAATGATAGGAATGTTTTATAAATGAAAGGAGGAAAAGTCAACTTTTCTGTGCAGCAATTATTAACCTATGCCACGCCTTAGTGTCACAGAAAAGGCGATCATGTCCTGTATAGTACCGTAATCATTTTTTCCATGCTGAACTAGCATTGATTGGAAGAATTTTTGGCTTTATGCATACAACAATAAGATGTGTTTAGCAAAAAAGTGAAAGTGTCAAAAAACTGTAGTATGACAACTAGCATTTCCCTAATTTCAATGACCTTGACACAGTAAGAAGTGCCATATTTCTACAATACTGTTTGCCATTCTGATGAGTTTGTCACAGACAAATAAACATAAATTGTATTAGGGGAATAATTCTATGGAGATTCAGTCATAAGCAGGGGCATCGCTAGCATCAGGGATCCGGGGCTCTGCCTCTGAACTTCTAACCAGGAACCCCGGATCTTAGGCAATGGCTGCATTGAAACGTGTCAGAGAATGCCAAGAGTGTGCAAAGCAGTCATCAAAGCAAAAGGTGGCTACTTTGAAGAACCTAGAATATAAGACATATTTTCAGTTGCTTCACACGTTTTTGTTAAGTATATAATTCCACATGTGTTAATTCATAGTTTTGATGCCTTCAGTGTGAAGTTACAATTTTCATTAAAAAAACAAAAAAGAGCAGCGGAAGCAAATGTCATAGGTATCCAAAAAGAGCAAAATTGTATTAAATACTATTAAAAAACAACTTTCTTTTATATATAAAACATATTCTATACCGTCCTCTGGGAGATACACATGCAATATATAATAATATATATATTATTATTCACGATCAATCCAGACTAGTTACTATATGTCTCTTATTTGTGGGGATCACTATCCCCTTATCATAATATGCATGGACCGATACCAGAAAAAAGTAAACATGAAGTAAAGTGCTTAGTGCTCTGTAAACCAGTTAACATTACTGCCACTAAATAGTTAATTGTAATCATAGAGATGCTGTGCATAAGGGGCTGGTAACCACACCATGCCCCATACTAAGCGCATATCAAAGATAAGGAATATGGATGCAATACATAACCTGCACGTGCAGGTTATGTATTGCATACAATTAACTATTCTGGTATCGGTCCATGCATATTATGATAAGGGGATAGTGATCCCCACAAATAAGAGACATATAGTAACTAGTCTGGATTGATCGTGAATAATAATATATATTACTCTGCCCATTAATTTACTGTGTAATAGTTGTTTCTGTGCATATTGATCTTCTAAACATATGGTATGGTTGTTGCACGTGCCCTTGCGCCTGCGGTTATATATTGCATGTGTATCTCCCAGAGGACGGTATAGAATATGTTTTATATATAAAAGAAAGTTGTTTTTTTAATAGTAATTAATAAAATTTTGCTCTTTTTGGATACCTATGACATTTGCTTCCGCTGCTCTTTTTTGTTTTTTCATGTATTCTTGGGAAGAGTCATTTGAATAGGCCAGGTCTAAATTATATGTACAATTTTCATAGTCATAAAAATACAGAAAAATCTTTAAATGAGAAGGTGTGTCCAAATTTTTGGTCTGTACTGTATATATATATATATATATATATATATATATATATATATATATATATATATATATAGTACAGCTATGGCAAAAATTAAGAGACCACTGCAAAATGTTCAGTTTGTCTGATTTTTCTCTTTATAGGTATATTTTTGAGTAAAATGTAAATTGTTCTTTTATTCTGTAAACTTGTGATAACATGTCTCCGAATTTTCAAGCAATAAATTTTGTATTTTTTTTCTCAAAAGGAGAAATGGTCAATTTTTTTTTTTTAAACAGTGCTTTCAGACTTCAAATAATGCAAAGAAAACAAGTTCATAATCATTTAGAAACATCAATACTAATGTTTTAACTCAGGAAGAGTTCAGAAATCAATATTTTGTGGAATAACCATGATTTTTAATCACAGCTTTAATGCGTCTTGGCATAATTTCCACCAATCTTTCACACTGCTTCAATTTAATCGTTTGATGGCTTGTGACTATCCATCTTCCTTTTGATTACATTCCAGAGGTTATCAATGGGGTTCTGGTCTGGAGATGAGATTGGGCTGCCCATGGTTTTGATGTGGTCTCTTAATTTTTGCCAGAGCTATATATATATAGAGAGGCTATGGGGACATCATTCTATATATAGATTGGCTGCGGGGACATCATACTTTATAGAAGGAGCTAGTAGATCATCATACTATATGTAAAGAGCTGTAGGGACATCACACTAAGAAAAGGGAGTTGTAGGACCATCACATAATAAATAGGTGACTATATATAGCAGGTTTTTCGGAACATACGGTTAAGTCCATATATATTTGGACAGAGACAACATTTTTCTAATTTTGGTTATAGACATTACCACAATAAATTTTAAACAAAACAATTCAGGTGCAGTTGAAGTTCAGACTTTCAGCTTTCATTTGAGGGTATCCACATTAAAATTGGATGAAGGGTTTAGGAGTTTCAGCTCCTTAACATGTGCCACCCTGTTTTTAAAGGGACCAAAAGTAATTGGACAATTGACTCCAAGGCTATTTCATGGACAGGTGTGGGCAATCCCTTCGTTATGTCATTCTCAATTAAGCAGATAAAAGGCCTGGAGTTGATTTGAGTTGTGGTGCTTGCATTTGGGAGGTCTTGCTGTGAAGTAAACATGTGGTCATGAGCTCTCCATGCAGGTGAAACAAGCCATCCTTAAGCTGCAAAAACAGAAAAAACCCATCCGAGAAATTGCTACAATATTAGGAGTGGCAAAATCTACAGTTTGGTACATCCTGAGAAAGAAAGAAAGCACTGGTGAACTCATCAATGCAAAAAGACCTGACCTGGGCGCCCACGGAAGACATCAGTGGTGGATGATCGCAGAATAATCTCCATGGTGAAGAGAAACCCCTTCACAACAGCCAACCAAGTGAACAACACTCTCCAGGAGGTCGGCGTATCAATATCCAAATCTACCATAAAGAGAAGACTGCATGAAAGTAAATACAGAGGGTTCACTGCACAGTGCAAGCCACTCATAAGCATCAAGAATAAAAAGGCTAGACTGGACTTTGCTAAAAAACATCTAAAAAATCCAGCACAGTTCTGGAAGAACATTCTTTGGACAGATGAAACCAAGATCAACCTCTACCAGAATGATGGAAAGAAAAAAGTATGGCGAAGGTGTGGTAGAGCTCATGATCCAAAGCATACCACATCATCTGTAAAACACGGCGGAGGCAGTGTGATGGCTTGGACATCCATGGCTGCCAGTGGCACTGGGTCACTAGTGTTTATTGATGATGTGACACAGGACAGAAGCAGCCGAATGAATTCTGAGGTATTCAGAGCCGCCATACTGTGTGCTCAGATCCAGCCAAACTGATTGTCCATCTGTAGTATGAAACGATGACCAATGACCCAAAACATAAAGCCAAAGCAACCCAGGAGTTTATTAAAGCAAAGAAGTGGACTATTCCTGAATGGCCAAGTCAGTCACCTGATCTCAACCCAATTGAGCAGCATTTCACTTGTTAAAGACTAAACTTCAGACCGAAATGCCCACAAACAAATAGCAACTGAAAACCACCGCAGTGAAGGCCTGGCAGAGCATCAAAAAGGAGGAAACACAGCGTCTGGTGATGTCCATGAGTTCAATACTTCAGGCAGTCATTGCCAACAAAGGGTTTTCAACCAAGTACTAGAAATGAAAATTTTATTTAAAATTATTTAATCTGTCCAATTACTTTTGGTCCTTTTAAAAACAGGGTGGCACATGTTAAGGAGCTGAAACTCCTAAACCCTTCATCCAATTTTAATGTGGATACCCTCAAATGAAAGCTGAAAGTCTGAACTTCAACTGCATCTGAATTGTTTTGTTTAAAATTCATTGTGGTAATGTCTATAACCAAAACTAGAAAAATGTTGTCTCTGTCCAAATATATATGGACTTAACTGTAATACAGTATTTAGAGAGCGGTGGGGTCCATCATACTATATGCAGAGGATGAGAGGCCTCATACTCTAGATAGAGGAGCTGTGTGGACATCACATCACACTACATATATAGAAGCTGAGGGGCCCATCATAGTATATATAGAGTGGCAGTGAAGGATATAATACAGCATATAAGGAGCTGTTCAGGCCATCATACTACATATAGGGGGCTCTGGGGACATAATACTATATATAAGGGGGCTGTGGGGACAACATACCATGGGGGCCATAGGATCCTCATATTACATAGGGAAGGCTGTTTGGACATCAAACTATTTTGTGGGTTGTAGGAACATAGTCAGTGGTGGCTGTAAGCACATCCTGGCACAGTAACTGACAGCCGACTGCAGTGTATCAGTGCAGAGCAAGCTGTCAGTTGATGTGCCGGATGTGCTCACTGCCACCACTTACTATGTACTGAGTTGTGACTGAAGCCATGCAAGCTGCACCTCTATGACTGAAAGCCGGAGGCTGTCAGGAGGAATAAAGTTAATTTTCTACTGGTAGTGGGGCTTTCACTGTGGCAGCCAGGCAGCTTTAGAACACTATTAACACTAGGACTGCTGGACTTGTGACCCCGACTAGAACTGCTGAAGTGCAAGTAGTCAAAATGACTATACCAGTAGTCCTAGTGTTAACCTGCAGATTAACCCAATATATTCAGGTTAATAAGATTTGGGAGCATGCCAGATAACATTCAATGACATGTACTCCAAGTGCCGTTTGACAATGGGCCATTCCACCTTGACCAGGGTATCAACTTTAAAAGTTAAAAAAAAAAACATTTCAGAATATGCTGTTCCGTGTGCACATGAGGAGTCACACTATTTCTGTAAAATATTAGTTGAATGCTACTTTTCCACCTGTTTCCCCTCTGCAGACTATCTCTCAGTTTAAAATTGATGGTGTGAGGAGACTAGCTGCTATGATGTCTTTGATACGCAGCACATATAGACATGAGAAATTACTGACCTTCAGTCCTTAGTTATCATACAAGAGAAACAAAAGCAGAATGGAAGAAATTATTCAGAAGTATTGAGCAGTGTGTATGTGAATCCAGCACAATGACACAATCTGTCTCTGTCTCCCTCTGCTTGTTTTCTCACATTGCTCCTCACTCCATGTTTCCCTATCCTTCTCCATGGTAAATAATAGGAGTTAGAATTTGACACCTCACTGTGCTAGCTGTCCAATTTGTCTTGAGTACGATGGAATGAGCTTTTTTTTTTCAAAGTGATGACAAAATTTAGGAGGCAGGGAGTGTAAGAAGAAGTGCATAAGTGGAGAAAGAAGAAAACTTCTCTGATAAGATATATTGCAAAGTTTCCTTTATTTGCTTGTACTATTGATTTATGCAAAGTTTGTTGAAAATAAATTTCCTTTTTAAGGGCTAGTAGAAGTAACTTAATGATTGTCACAAATGATGGAAAGCCTAGCTATAATTCTATTTCATATGCAGCCATTATTTTACATGTATATACTATTTACTATAGAACATGAGTTTCTTTCATACCATTATTATTATTGGTTGACAGTCTCGTTCTTACATCCTCGGGGGTATTGTTGGAAACTTCTGTAAGACAAGATTTTTAAATTATAAATAGAAGAGCCATTATTCATTTCTCATTTCTTGTACGCTTACAATGGAAAGAAGTTTAAAGGGAACCTGTCACCTGAATTTGGCGGGACCGGTTTTCGGTCATATGGGCGGAGTTTTCGGGTGTTTGATTCACCCTTTCCTTACCCGCTCGCTGCATGCTGGCCGCAATATTGGATTGAAGTTCATTCTCTGTCCTCCGTAGTACACGCCTGGGCAAGGCAAGATTGTGTACATTCCCACATTCAGGAAATGCTGCAGGCTGGACGCTGCGTATTTATGCAGCGTCCAACCCGCAGCAGCCACATGTGACTGCATAGTGGATGGGAATTCTAGAAATCCCATGTCCACAATGCGACTATGTGAACCTGCAGACTACCCGTAGAAAATGACATGCAGCACATCTTTCAGGACCGCAGCATATCAATTTGTCTTGCGGAGATGCAAGTCTCTGCAAGAGAAATTGAATTAATAGAATGTACTGAATGCGGTAAATCAGCGTGGTTCAGTGAACACACATGGATTTACCTTGAGTGCAGGGAAAATATGCTGCATCCAAAGCGCTGCTAGTTCCGAATCATGGGCACATTGCCATATAATGTTGTAGTTAAGCATTATACACTGTATGGTCAAAAGTATTGGGACACCTCCACGTTGCACTAACAGGAGCCTTCATGGCATCATTTTCTAAATTCATAGGCATTAATCTTGGGTTTCCTCCACCCTCTCACCCCTTCCTTTTACTCTTCTGAGAAACCTTTTTACAAGATTTTGGAGCTTGCCTTTTGGAATTTTTACTAATTCATCCAAAAGAGTATTCGGATGGTCACACACTGTTGTTGGAAGAAAGAGCTGGGCTTATAATCTCTGTTTTAGTTCATTGTAAGGGTCTTGGATGGGGCTGAGGTCCAGGGCAAACAGCCAAGTTCTTCCACATCAAACTACCCAGCTATGTGTTTGTGCATGAGGAAATAGTCAATCCAGAATAGGAAAGGGACATCCCAAAGTGTTCTCACAAAGTTGGAAGCGTACAACTTTCCAAATGTCTTGTATTCTAAATCATTAAGATTTTCCTTCACTGGAACTTAGGAACTAAGGTTGACCGCTGAAAACAAACCCATAGCATTATCCCTCTTCATTACACTTTACAGCAGACACTTTATAAGGTTTCCAGTTCATGATGGAGTTACTGTGATTCGTAAAAACGTAATTATTTTTTCAATACTACTACTCATAGGTAGTGTTGAGCATTCCGATACCGCAAGTATCGGGTATCGGCCGATATTTGCGGTATCGGAATTCCGATACCGAATTCCGATACTTCCCGCGTATCAGATACCGGAATCGGAAGTTCCCAGAATTCAAACTGAACGCAGCAGCCAATGAGGAATGATTGGAAGTGTGGGCACATCCTGTTTAGCATGGTGGGCATGTAAGTACTGGCAAGGCTGTGATTGGCTGCTGAAATAATGTCACTCTGCACTATAAAAAACGCTGCTGCCATTTTGCGCTCACTCTGCTGTGATTTCAGTTAGGGACAGGACGCTGTGTTCTAACTGAGGGCCAGTTGAGATAGCTAATTGCTTTATTTTCCTTTCCAAAGGCTAATTTAGCAAAACGCTGTGTGTTCTTCACTGTTCACCTTGCTCTTGCCTTGCAGCGCTGTTTTAACAGCGTTCTGCAAGGTCTCTGTGTGTGTGTGTGTGCAGCTCACTCTGTAGTCTGTGTGCAGCCATATACCCGGTTGTATTCAGCTCAGGGGGGGTTCACACTGCCTCACACAGTTGTCCTTTTTTACTCATAGTGCAGCCTGCTGCACATTTTTTCTCAAATTTCCTATTAGTGTTTTTCCACCCGTCTCCAGCTAAATTGTGGAAAAACACTACATAGGATAACCTAGAGGGGGGCTTTTGGGCCTTGCAGCGCCGTTTACGGCTGTCTGCATGGTCTCCGTGTGAGCCCAGCTCGCCCTGTAGTCTGTGTGCAGCCATAGCCGGTTGGATTCAGCTCAGGGTTCGTTACTGCCTCATACCTTGAGAAAAATTTTCCTTTTTTTCAAATAGTGCAGCCTGTTTAAAATTTAAAAAAAAAATTCCTATTAGTGTTTTTCCACCCGTCTCCAGCTAAATTGTGGAAAAACACTACATAGGATAACCTAGAGGGGTTTGTTTGGGCCTTGCAGCACCGTTTACGGCTGTCTGCACGGTCTCTGTGTGAGCGCAGCTCGCCCTGTAGTCTGTGTGCAGCCATAGCCGGTTGGATTCAGCTCAGGGTGCGTTACTGCCTCATACCTTGAAAAAAAATTTACTTTTTTTCAAATAGTGCAGCCTGTTTAAACTTTAAAAAAAAAATTTCCTATTAGTGTTTTTCCACCCGTCTCCAGCTAAATTGTGGAAAAACACTACATAGGCTAACCTAGAGGGGTTTTTTTGGGCCTTGCAGCGCCGTTTACGGCTGTCTGCACGGTCTCTGTGTGAGCGCAGCTCGCCCTGTAGTCTGTGTGCAGCCATAGCCGGTTGGATTCAGCTCAGGGTGCGTTACTGCCTCATACCTTGAAAAAAAATTTCATTTTTTTCAAATAGTGCAGCCTGTTTAAAATTTTAAAAAAAAATTTCCTATTAGTGTTTTTCCACCCGTCTCCAGCTAAATTGTGGAAAAACACTACATAGGCTAACCTAGAGGGGTTTTTTTGGGCCTTGCAGTGCCGTTTACGGCTGTCTGCACGGTCTCTGTGTGAGCGCAGCTCGCCCTGTAGTCTGTGTGCAGCCATAGCCGGTTGGATTCAGCTCAGGGTGCGTTACTGCCTCATACCTTGAAAAAAATTTCCTTTTTTTCAAATAGCGCAGCCTGTTTAAAATTTTTTAAAAAAATTCCCTATTAGTGTCTTTCCACCCGTCTCCAGCTAAATGGTGGAAAAACACTAAATAGGATAACCTAGAGGAGGTTTTTTGGGCCTTGCAGCGCTGTTTACGGCTGTCTGCATGGTCTCCGTGTGATTTAAACTAGCTCTGTAGCCCGATCTGCAAAAAAAAAAAAGTAAAGTTCACCAAACACAACTTAACACTTGTGTAGGCCACATTTGAAAAATAATAAAGTTTAGTCCACACTTTACAACATTAGTGTTTCTTACACCTGTTAGGAGGAGCATTTCAGGAATAAGCACACTAAGGCCTTAGTACTTTTCTGCTTATCTTTATCTGTCAACCAAGATGAAGAGGGCAGGGAGTAAGGCACGTGGGCGTGGGCGCGGAGCAGGGAGAGGAGCAGGGAGAGGACGTGGTGATTCTGTGCCTGCTGCGGGCGCCGGTGACTCGTCGTCACTCAGTTTCAGCAGGGAACAGTCCTTCATGCGCAGCTTTGTCGGAGAGCGCCGTGCACCGCTGCTGCGTGAAGACCAAATTGAAGCCGTTGTCGGGTGGATGGCAGCTAACGCCTCGGCATCGACTTCAGTTAGTGCCACATTCTCTCAGGCACAGACCACTGGAGAGCAGCCATCTGTCTCTTCACCACCTGCCAAATTGGCCAGGCAATCAGAGAGCCCAGGACAGGAGCCGTCTCTACTTCTGTTCTCTGAATCTCTTGGCTTGGAAACAGGGGGCCAGCCAAGCAGCATTGGAGAAATGGAAGAAGAGGCAGTGTGCAGTGATGCCCAACAGCTTTGTCTCTCTGACTCTGAAGAGGCGGGTGGGCCAGTGCCTCCGGTGACCACAGCGCAGTACGCATCTGATGATGAAACTCAGGTGCCGCTTTCTGGTGCGTACTGTGCTGCCGAGACTACCCAGGAGGAGCAGTTGGTGGCAGAGGGTAGTGGAGATGATGAGGTCGTTGACCCATCGTGGCGTGAGGAACAGGAAGGTGGTGGGAGCAGCTCTGAGGAAGAGATTCCCCTTACGGGCCAAAGAGGGAGAGGGAGGGGGAAGACTGCGGAGCCTGTAGCCTCCACTTTGGCACCCGTTAGGAGCCTGTCTCTTTCCAAAGCCAAAAAGGGCGCTCCCAAGACTTGCAGTGCCTGGTCCTTTTTTGACACAGTTGCAGATGACATTTGTTTTGTCAAATGCAAGCTGTGTCATCAGAAATTAAAAAGAGGGAAAAATGTCAGCAACCTCAATACCACAAATATGTGGAAACATGTGCGGACCAGGCACGCGGTGGAGTTACAGAAACATACTGAAGATGTAGGCCAACCAACAGCGGCAGCTACCAACTCTTCAGCTCGTGTTGCCTCTTCCTCCAGCTCAGGCACAGCTGGTTTGGCTTCCTCCCAGGATCGCCATGGAAGAACCTCTGGCACTGTTGTCCAGAGACCTTGTGTAATTCCACCCACAGCACCACCTTCCCAGTCATCCTCACACTCCCAGTCTACTCTACAGCCATCGGTAGTACAGGCATGGGAGAAAAGGCGGGCATTCTCGGCCAACCACCCCCGAGCACAGGCTCTGAATGCAGGCATTGCCAAACTGTTGTCCCTGGAAATGCTCTCGTTCAGGCTGGTGGAGACTGACAGCTTCCGTGACTTGATGGCATTGGCAGTCCCACAGTACAAGGTGCCCAGCCGCTTTTACTTCAGCAGGCAAGCTGTCCCTGCCCTGCACAGGCATGTTGAGGGAAACATAAAACATGCGCTACTGAATGCCGTCAGTAGCAAGGTCCACCTCACCACCGATGCGTGGACCAGTCAGCATGGACAGGGGCGATACGTTTCCCTCACTGCCCATTGGGTTAATGTTGTTGAGCCAGGTACAGATCGTGCGAGTGGCGCAGGACGTGTCCTGCCCACTCCAAGGATTGCAGGAATCCAGTCTGTACGCATTGACTCCTCCTCTTACACAAGTTCCTCAGAATCAACTCTGCAGGAGCCGTCACAGTCCACCTCCACATGGACCCGTGAACGTTTACCTATGACCGACATGAGCACAGCCGTGGCCAAACGTCAGCAGGCCGTCTTGAAACTAGTTTCATTGGGGAATCGAAGCCACACAGCGCAGGAGCTCTGGAATGCCATCAAGCAGGAGAGCGATGTGTGGTTACTGCCAGCGAATCTCCAGCCAGGCATGGTAGTGTGTGACAATGGCCGAAATCTGGTGGCAGCTTTGGCCCTTGGCAACCTCACTCACATCCCATGTCTGGCACATGTGCTCAATTTGGTTGTGCAGAGTTTTCTGAGGGACTATCCGGATCTTGATGCCCTGCTGCACAAGGTCCGCCTAGAGTGTGCTCACTTGCGGCGTTCCAGCTTGGCCAGATCCCGCATTGCTGCTCTGCAGCGCTGATTCCGCCTTCCGGAACACCGCATCATATGTGACCTACCTACCCGGTGGAATTCCACGTTACATATGTTGGAGCGGTTGTGTGAGCAGCAGCAAGCAGTTATGGAGTACCAGCTGCATCAGGCGCAAAGAAGTCGCAGTCAGCGCCGATCAGACTTCACAACCACAGAGTGGGCCACTATGAAGGACGTCTGCCAGGTTTTGCGTCCTTTTGATTATTCCACGCGGATGGCAAGTGCAGATGATGCACTAGTCAGCATGACTGTCCCCCTTATCTGCCTGCTTCAGCAAACTTTGCAAGGGTTAAGGGATGATGTTGTGGAAGAGGTGGAGGATGAGGAGTCACCTTTTCTATCAGCTTCTGGAGAGTCAGCGCCACGTGGTTCCTCACAAAGGGGTACGCAGGGGCCAATTTGTGAGGAGGATGAGGAGGAGTCAATGGAGGAGGAAGAGCTCCGTCCAGAGGAGGGAGCGACACAATTGTCCAGTGGTCAGTGTGTACAGCGAGGGTGGGGTGATGACGAGCGGGCAGAGATCATGTCTCAAGCAGGGGACAGCGTTTCTGGGCCAGTTGGCACATGGTGGATTTCATGCTGCAGTGCCTGAGAAACGACCGCCGCATCGACCACATTGTCAACATGCCTGATTATTGGGTGTTCACCCTCCTCGATCCTCGCTACCGGGACAACGTCCAAAACCTCATCCCAGCGTTGACCCGGGAGCGTAAATTGCGGGAGTACCACGACACATTGGTGAATTCCATCATCTTCTCCTGTCCAACTGAGAGGAGTGCTGCTAGTGCTTTACAAAGCAGCTCAGTGCATCGAGGCAGTGGGGGAGGCTCTGCCCAAAGAGGGAGCAGAAGCAGTGCCTCTGCCCAAGGCAAGCCCAGTATGGCACAACTCTGGCACACTTTTGTGTGCCCGCCCCAAATGTCTACACCATCACCGGCGGCTCCAGTCAGCAGGAGGCAACGGTTCCGTCAGATGGTGACAGACTACATGGCTTGCCCTCTTACTGTACTCCCAGACGGCTCTTCCCCGTTCAAGTTTTGGGTCTCTAAGCTGGATACATGGCCAGAGCTAAGCCAGTATGCATTGGAGGTGCTGGCTTGCCCTGCGGCTAGTGTCTTATCGGAACGTGTCTTTAGTGCCGCAGGTGGTGTACTAACAGACCGTCGCATGCGACTGTCCTCCGATAACGTTGACCGGCTTACTTTCCTGAAAATGAACCAGGCCTGGATCTCGCAGGAATTTGCCACTCCTCTGCCTGATTAAGTAATTGGGTGTCATCCAGGTCTCCTGCTGTGTTCATCTTTCTACCACCTGAACTGCTATTCCTGGGCTCCAACACCGCCAGTTGCGGCTCAGAAGTGCAGGCTGCACAGTAAAAACATACGACCCAGTGTTATTGGGTTTCAGTAACGTCAGCTGATCCCCAGCTGTGTAGCCGGCAATGTGTCCTGCGACCGCCACGCTGGCACAACAACCTAAATGTAAGGGAACCTGTCCCCCGCCCCCCCGTCATTTGTTACTGAAAGAGCCATCTTGTGCAGCAGTAATGCTGCACAAGGAAAAGGTAGCTCTTTTGGTTTAGCTCCTTGCACACGCAGAACTTAACACTTATAAAATGTGTTCACTGATACCGTTATACCGTCCCGGAGCTGGGACTTTCCTTCGTAATGTGACGCAGCACAGCCTTCATTCCTACCCCCTTGGTGCCATGCGCTGCCTCCTCAGCGTTGTTTTAAGCTGTCACGGAGCCTGCGCTGTTCTGTTATCCCTTGGGCATGCCCTATTTGCGCTGCCTGTCTTCTGACATAATTTGGTGTCAGGCTGGCTGCTCCTGTGCGGCCGCGCTGCCCGAGATCCCGCCTCGCAGTGTCTTCTGATTGAGTCACACTGCGGGCCTGGGATCCATGGGCATGCGCAGTGCATATCTTCCCCTCGGGCTCTCGCTCATTTCCCTCCGCCTTCTTTAGACTGTGCGCCGTCAGCTGATCCCTAATAGCATGCCACGGCCGTGACACCGCACAGTCTGAAGAAGAGGGAAGGAGGGGAGTGAGAGTCGAGTATATGCACTGTGCATGCCCATGGATCCAAGGCCCGCAGTGGGATTGCGTTAGACGAGACTGCGAGGTGGGATCTGGAGCAGCGTGGACGCACAGGCACTGACAGCCTGACACCAAATTATGTCAGAAGACAGGCAGCGCTAATTGGGCATGGCCAAGGGCTAACAGAAAAGCGCAGGCTCCGTGACAGCTTAAAACAACGCTGAGGAGGCAGCGCACGGCACCAAGGGGATAGGAATGACAGCTGTGCTGTGTCCCATTACGAAGGAAATTCGCACCTCCGGGACGGTTGAACGGTATAAGGGGACACATTTTTAGTGTTTACTTCAGTGTTTGCAAGGAGCATAATTAAAAGAGCAACCTTTTCCTTTTGCATCCTTAGTGCTGCACAAGATGGCTCTTTCAGCTACAAACGTCTTGGGGGGGGGGGTTAAAGGTTCCCTTTCAACTTGCTCCAATCAGGCTTCGGCCTACACTCTGTTCCTCTGCTCCTCCTGCTGACCCTGGGCTTTAACACCGCCAGTTGGTGCCTGGAAGTGCTGTGTGCACAGTTAACAGTCGCTCCTCTGTTATTGGGGTTCAGTAACGTCAGCTGATCCCCAGCTGTGTGTGCGGCAATACCTCCAATCTGCTCCTCCTGCTGTCCCTGGGCTCTAACACCGCCAGTTGGTGCCTGGAAGTGCTGTGTGCACAGTTAACAGTCGCTCCTCTGTTATTGGGGTTCAGTAACGTCAGCTGATCCCCAGCTGTGTGTGCGGCAATACCTCCAATCTGCTCCTCCTGCTGTCCCTGGGCTCTAACACCGCCAGTTGGTGCCTGGAAGTGCTGTGTGCACAGTTAACAGTCGCTCCTCTGTTATTGGGGTTCAGTAACGTCAGCTGATCCCCAGCTGTGTGTGCGGCAATACCTCCAATCTGCTCCTCCTGCTGTCCCTGGGCTCTAACACCGCCAGTTGGTGCCTGGAAGTGCTGTCTGCACAGTCAACAGTCGCTCCTCTGTTATTGGGGTTCAGTAACGTCAGCTGATCCCCAGCTGTGTATCCGGCAACGTGTCATGTGACCGCCACGCTGGCACAACTAAAATGTAAGGGGACCTGTCCCCCCCCCCCAGGCGTTTGTTACTGAAAGAGCCACCATGTGCAGCACTAATACTGCACAAGGGAAAGGTCGCACTTGAAATTATGCTCCTTGCAAACGCTGAACTACACACTAATGTAATGTGTCCCCTCACACCGTCCAACCGTCCCGGAGGTGGGACATTCCTTTGTAATGTGACGCAGCACAGCCGTCATTGCTACCCCCTTGCCACCGTGCGCTGGCTCCTTAGCGTTGTTTGATTCCGTCATGGACCCTGCGCTGTTATGTTATCCCTTGGCCACGCACAGTTTGCGCTGCCCGTCCTCTGACATCATTTGTTGTCGTCCTGGCTGCGCCTGTGCGTCCACGCTGCCCGAAATCCCACCTCGCAGTGTCGTCTAATGTGATCCCACAGTGGGCCTGGTATCCATGGCCATGCGCAGTGCATATACTAGCCTCTCACTCCCCTTCTTCACGCTTCTTCAGACTAGGTGGCGTCAGCTGATCCCTAATAGCATGCCACGGCTGTGATGCCGCACAGTCTGAAGAAGCAGGAAGGAGGTGAGTGAGAGGCGATGATATGCACTGCGCATGCCCATGGATCCCTGGCCCGCAGTGGGACTACATTAGATGACACTGCAAGGTTGGATCTCGGGCAGCTTGGACGCACAGGCACTGCCAGCCTGACACCTACATGATGTCAGAAGACGGGCACCGCTAACTGTGCATGGCCAAGGGATAACATTACAGCGCGGGCTCCGTGACAGAACCAAACAACGTTGAGGAGGTGGCGCACGGCACCAAGGGGGTTGGAATGACGGCTTTGCTGTGTCACATTACAAAGGAAAGTCCCACTTCCGGGATGGTTTGACAGTGTGAGGGGACACATTATATGAGTGTGTACTTCAGTGTTTGCAAGGAGCATAATTTTCGGAGCCACCATTTTCCATGTGCAGTATTACTGCTGTACAAGATGGCTCTTTCAGCAACAAATGCCTGGGGGGGGGGGGGGTTAAAGGTTTCTTTTCAACTTGCTCCACTGCAGTCTTCGGCCTACACTCTGCTCCTCTTTGATTCCCTGGGTTTCAACACTGTCAGTTGCCACCTGGAAGTGTTGTCTACACAGAAAAAACACTAGGTGATGTGTCAGTGGGGTTCAGCACCGCCAGCTGTTCCCCTGCTGTGTAGTCGGCAACGTGTCCAGCACAAGCCACGCTGGCACAACAGAACAAAAGCTGCCACTAGTGCAGGCTTCGGCCTACACTCTGCTCCTCTCCTCCTCCTGCTGACCCTGGGCTTAAACACCGCTAGTTTTTGCCCGGAAGTGCTAGCTGCACAGAGAAAAACACCAGCCAATGTGTTAGTGGGGTTCAGCAACGCCAGCTGTTCCCCTGCTGTGTAGCCGGCAACGTGACCTGCAAACGCCATGCAGGCACATGAACTGAAATTAAAGGGAACCTGGCCCCACCCCCCCAGGTGTTTCTATGTATAACAGCCACCTAGTACAGCAGTACTGCTGCATTTGTACAAGGTGGCTGATTTTTTATCCTTGCCCACGTAGAATTAAACACGTAAAATATGTGTCTCATTACAGACCATTACAATGTCCCTGAGGTGTGACTTTCCTTTTTAATGACACGCACCACCCCCCTTGGTAGCGCTGCCCGTCATCTGACATCATTGGTTGGCTGTCTGTGCCTGTGCGTCCGCCCTGTCCGACACAACCCCCCTCGTTTCATATATTTTGGCTGCGAGGGTGTGATTGATGGGCATGTGCAGTGCATATGTTCGCCTGTCTTAACTCATCTCCTTCCGCCTTCTTCAGACTGTGCGGCCTCCTGGCCGTGGTAGGCGATAAGGGATCAGCTGAGGCTGCCCAGTCTGAAGCAGGTGTAAGGACATGTGTGAGCGGCAAACATATTTACTGCACAAGGCAGATTTTTTGAAAACACACTGCGGGCCTGGGATTCATATCCATTGCTAACCGCAACGGCCAACATGAAATGAGGTGAGAAGACAGGCAGTGCTCACAGCGCATGGCCAAGGGATCACAATAGCGCAGACTCCTGTACAGCTAATAACAACGCTCAGGAATCTGCGCCCATCACCTAGGTGTAAATTTTGACACCTGTGCTGCGTCTCCTTAAAAAGACAAGTCACGCCTCCACTACTGTTTGAAAGTATAATGGGCTAAATAGTGTACGTGTTTTCTTCAGCGTGTGCAAGGAGCAAACTAAATAGAGCAACCTTTTACTTGTGCAGCATTAATGCTGCACAAGGTGTGGCTCTTGTACCTTGCAACACCTGAGGGGGGGTTAAAGGTTACCTTTGAAATTGGTTCAACTAGGCTTCGGCCTACACTCTGCTCCTCTCCTCCTCCTGCTGACCCTGGGCTCTAACACCGCCAGTTTTTGCCCAGAAATGCGAGCTTCACAGAGAAAAACAACAGCCAATGTGTTAGTGGGGTTCAGCACCGCCAGCTGTTCCCCTGCTGTGTAGCCGGCATCGTGTCCAGCACAAGCCACGCTGGCACAACCGACCAAAAGCTGCCACCAGTGAAGGCTTCGGCCTACACTTTGCTCCTCTCCTCCTCCTGCTGACCCTGTGCTCTAAAACCGCCAGTTTTTGCCCGGACATGCGAGCTGCACAAAGAAAAACACGAGCCAATGTGTTAGTGGGGTTCAGCACCGCCAGCTGTTCCCCTGCTGTGTAGCCGGCAACGTGACCTGCAAACGCCTTGCAGGCACATGAACTGAAATTGAAGTGAGCCTGCCCCCCACCCCCAGGTGTTTCTATGTATAACATCCACCTTGTACAGCAGTACTGCTGCATTTGTACAAGGTGGCTGACTTTTTCTCCTTGCCCACGTTTAATTAAACACGTACTAAATGTGTCTCATTGAGACCATTCCACTGTCCCTGAGGTGTGACTTTCCTTTCTAATAATACGCAGCACCACCCTTGTTAGCGCTGCCCGTCTTTTGACATCATTGGTTAGCTGGCTGCGCCTGTGCGTCTGCCCTGCTCGAAACAACGCCCCTCGGTGTCTTATTTTTTTGGACAGCGAGGGTGTGATTGATGGGCATGTGCAGTGCATATGTTTGCCTGTGTTCACTCATCTCCTTCCGCCTTCTTCAGACTGGGTGGCCTCATGACCGCGGCATGCGATAAGGGATCAGATGAGGCCACCCAGTCTGAAGCAGGTGTAAGGACATGTGTGAGCGACAAACATATTTACTGCACAAGGCCACGAATCCCAGCCACGCAGTGTGATTTTTAGAAAACACACTGTGGGTCTGGGATTCATGTCCATCGCTAACCGCAACGGCCAACATGAAATGAGGTCAGAAGACAGGAAGCGCTCACAGCGCATGGCCAAGGGATAACAAGAGCGCAGACTCCTGTAAGCAAATAACAACGCTCAGGAAGCTGCGCCCATGCACCAAGGTGTTATTTTCGACACCTGTGCTGCTTTTCTTTAAAAAGACAAGTCACGCCTCCACTACTGTTTTACAGTAGAATGGGCTAAATAGTGTACATGTTTTATTCAGCGTGTGCAAGGAGCAAAACTAAGAGAGCAACCTTTTACTTGTGCAGCATTAATGCTGCACAAGGTGTGGCTCTTGTACCTTGCAACACCTGAGGGGGGGTTAAAGATTACCTTTGAAATTGGTTCAACTAGGCTTCGGCCTACACTCTGCTCCTCTCCTCCTCCTGCTGACCCTGGGCTATAACACCGCCAGTTGTAGCCTGGAAGTGCTAGGTGCACAGAGAAAAACATCCGCCAATGTGATAGTGGGGTTCAGCACCGCCAGCTGTTCCCCTGCTGTGTAGCCGGCATCGTGTCCAGCACAAGCAACGCTGGCACAACTGACCAAAAGCTGCCACCAGTGCAGGCTTCGGCCTACACTCTGCTCCTCTCCTCCTCCTGCTGCCCCTGGGCTCAAACACCGCTAGTTTTTGCCCGGAAATGCGAGCTGCACAGAGAAAAAAAACAGCCAATGTGTTAGTGGGGTTCAGCACCGCCAGCTGTTCCCCTGCTGTGTAGCCTGCATCGTGTCCAGCACAAGCCACGCTGGCACAACTGACCAAAAGCTGCCACCAGTGCTGGCTTCGGCCTACACGCTGCTCCTCTCCTCCTCCTGCTGACCCTGGGCTCTAACAACGCTAGTTTTTGCCCGGAATTGCTAGCTGCACAGAGAAAAACACCAGCCAATGTGTTAGTGGGGTTCAGCACCGCCAGCTGTTCCCCTGCTGTGTAGCCGGCAACGTGACCTGCAAACGCCACGCAGGCACATGAACTGAAATTGAAGTGAGCCTGCCCCCCACCCCCAGGTGTTTCTATGTATAACAGCCACCTTGTACAGCAGTACTGCTGCATTTGTACAAGGTGGCTGACTTTTTCTCCTTGCCCACGTGGAACTCAACACGTACAAAATGTGTCTCATTAGAGACCATTACAATGTCCCTGAGGTGTGACTTTCCTTTTTAATGACACGCAGCACCCCCATTGTTAGCGCTGCCCGTCTTCAGACATCATTGGTTGGCTGGCTGTGCCTGTGCGTCCGCCCTGCCCGACACAACGCCCCTCGTTGTCTCATATATTTTGACTGCGAGGGTGTGATTGATGGGCACGAGCAGTGCATATGTTCGCCTGTCTTCACTCCCCTCCTTCCGCCTTCTTCAGACTGTGCGGCCTCATGGCCGTGGCAGGCAATAAGGGATCAGCTGAGGCCGCCCAGTCTGAAGCAGGTGTAAGGACATGTGTGAGTGGCGAACAAATTTACTGCACAAGGCAACGAATCCCAGCACCGCAGTGTGACTTTATGGAAAGGCACTGTGGGTCTGGGATTTATGGCCATCGTTAACCGCACCGGCCAACATGAAATGAGGTCATAAGACGGCCTGCACTAACAGGGTATTGCCAAGGGATAACACAAGAGCGCACTCTCCTGTACTGCAAATAACAACGGTAAGGAGTCTGCGCCCAGCACCTAGGTGTAAATTTTGACACCTGTGCTGCGTCTTCTTCAAAAGAAAAGTCACGCCTCCACTACTGTTTGACAGTATAATGGGCTAAATAGTGTACGTGTTTTATTCAGCGTGTGCAAGGAGCAAAATGAAGAGAGCAACCTTTGACTTGTGCAGCATTAATGCTGTTCAAGGTGTTGCTCTTGTGCCTTGCAACACCTGAGGGGGGGTTAAAGGTTACCTTTTAAATTGGTTCAACTAGGCTTCGGCCTACACTTTGCTCCTCTCCTCCTCCTGCTGACCCTGGGCTCTAACACCGCTAGTTTTTGCCCTGAAGTGCTAGCTGCACAGAGAAAAACACCAGCCAATGTGTTAGTGGGGTTCAGCACCGCCAGCTGTTCCCCTGCTCTGTAGCCGGCATCGTGTCCAGCACAAGCCACGCTGGCACAACCGACCAAAAGCTGCCACCAGTGGAGGCTTCGGCCTACACTCTGCTCATCTCCTCCTCCTGCTGACCCTGGGCTCTAACACCGCTAGTTTTTGCCCGGAATTGCTAGCTGTACAGAGAAAAACACCAGCCAATGTGTTAGTGGGGTTCAGCACCGCCAGCTGTTCCCCTGCTGTGTAGCTTGCAACGTGACCTGCAAACGCCACGCAGGCACATGAACTGAAATTGAAGGGAGCTTGCCCCCCACCCCCAGGTGTTTCTATGTATAATAGCCACCTTGTACAGCAGTACTGCTGCATTTGTACAAGGTGGCTGACTTTTTCTCCTTGCCCACGTGGAACTCAACACGTACAAAATGTGTCTCATTGAGACCATTCAACTGTCCCTGAGGTGTGACTTTCCTTTCTAATGATACGCAGCACCACCCTTGGTAGCGCTGCCCTTCTTCTGACATCATTGGTTGGCTGCCTGTGCCTGTGCGTCCGCCCTGCTCAACACAACGCCCCTCGTTGTCTCATATATTTTGGCTGCGAGGGTGTTATTGATGGGCATGTGCAGTGCATATGTTCGCCTGTCTTAACTCATCTCCTTCCGGCTTCTTCAGACTGTGCGGCCTCATGGCCGCGGCATGCGATAAGGGATCAGATGAGGCCGCCCAGTCTGAAGCAGGTGTAAGGACATGTGTGAGCGGCAAACATATTAACTGCCCAAGGGCACGAATCCCAGCCACGCAGTGTGATTTTTTCCAAACACACTGTGGGTCTGGGATTCATGTCCACCGCTAACCGCATTTGCCAACATGAAATGAGGTCAGAAGACAGGAAGCGCTCACAGCGCATGGCCAAGGGATAACAAGAGCGCAGACTCCTGTACAGCAAATAACAACGCTCAGGAAGCTGCGCCCATGCACCAAGGTGTTATTTTCGACACCTGGGCTGCTTTTCTTTAAAAAGACAAGTCACGCCTCCACTACTGTTTTACAGTAGAATGGGCTAAATAGTGTATGTGTTTTATTCAGCGTGTGCAAGGAGCAAAATTAATAGAGCAACCTTTTACTTGTGCAGCATTAATGCTGCACGAGGTGTGGCTCTTGTACCTTGCAACACCTGAGGGGGGTTAAAGGTTACCTTTGAAATTGGTTCAACTAGGCTTCGGCCTACACTCTGCTCCTCTCCTCCTCCTGCTGACCCTGGGCTCTAACACCGCCAGTTTTTGCCCGGACGTGCTAGCTGCACAGAGAAAAACACCAGCCAATGTGTTAGTGGGGTTCAGCACCGTCAGCTGTTCCCCAGCTGTGTAGCCGGCAACGTGACCTGCAAACGCCACGCAGGCACATGAACTGAAATTAAAGGGACCCTGCCACCCACCCCAAGGTGTTTCTATGTATAACAGCCACCTTGTACAGCAGTACTGCTGCATTTGTACAAGGTGGCTGACTTTGTCTACTTGCCCACGTTTAATTAAACACGTAAAAAATGTGTCTCATTACAGACCATTACAATGTCCCTGAGGTGTGACTTTCCTTTTTAATGACACGCAGCACCCCCCTTGTTAGCGCTGCCCGTCTTCTGACATCTTTGGTTGGCTGGCTGCGGCTGTGCGTCCGCCCTGCCTGAAACCACGCTCCTCGTTGTCTTACTTATTTTGACTGCGAGGGTGTGATTGATGGGCACGAGCAGTGGATATCTTCGCCTGTCTTTACTCATCTCCTTCCGCCTTCTTCAGAATGTGCGGCCTCATGGCCGCGGCATGCGAGAAGGGATCAGATGAGGCCGCCCAGTCTGATGCAGGTGTAAGGACATGAGGGACAGGCGACAAAATTTACTGCGCAAGGTCACGAATCCCAGCTCTGCAGTGTGACTTTATTAAAAGACACTGCGGGTCTGGGTTTCATGGCCATCGCTAACCGCACCGGCCAACATGAAATGAGGTGAGAAGACAGGCATCGCTCACAGCGCATGGCCAAGGGATAACAAGAGCGCAGACTACTGTACAGCAAATAACAATGCTCAGGAATCTGCGCCCAGCACCTAGGTGTAAATTTTGACACCTGTGCTGCATCTCCTTAAAAAGACAAGTCACGCCTCCACTACTGTTTGACAGTATAATGGGCTAAATAGTGTACGTGTTTTATTCAGCGTGTACAAGGAGCAAACTAAATAGAGCAACCTTTTACTTGTGCAGCATTAATGCTGCACAAGGTGTGGCTCTTGTACCTTGAAACACCTGAGGGGGGGTTAAAGGTTACCTTTGAAATTGGTTCAACTAGGCTTCGGCCTACACTCTGCTCCTCTCCTCCTCCTGCTGACCCTGGGCTCTAACACCGCCAGTTTTTGCCCGGACGTGCTAGCTGCACAGAGAAAAACACCAGCCAATGTGTTAGTGGGGTTCAGCACCGCCAGCTGTTCCCCAGCTGTGTAGCCGGCAACGTGACCTGCAAACGCCACGCAGGCACAACAGAACAAAAGCTGCCACCAGTGCAGGCTTCAGCCTACACTCTGCTCCTCTCCTCCTCCTGCTGACCCTGGGCTCATAACACCGCCAGTTTTAGCCTGAAAGTGCTAGCTGCACAGAGAAAAACACCAGCCAATGTGTCAGTGGGGTTCAGCACCGCCAGCTGTTCCCCAGCTGTGTAGCCGGCAACGTGCCCTGCAAACGCCATGCAGGCACATGAACTGAAATTGAAGGGAGCCTGCCCCCCACCCCCAGGTGTTTCTATGTATCACAGCCACCTTGTTCAGCAGTACTGCTGCATTTGTACAAGGTGGCTGACTTTTTCTCCTTGCCCACGTGGAACTCAACACGTACAAAATGTGTCTCATTGAGACCATTCCACTGTCCCTGAGGTGTGACTTTCCTTTCTAATGTGTTGTGAATTCTGTGGCTGAGTTCACTTCTGTGGTCACAAGTGGTATTGCAGTCTCTGGGCTTCCTCCCTCAGGTGTTTTGGTGAGCTCGTTGGCTGCCTTGCTATTTAGCTCCACCTGAGTCTGTCTTCCTTGCTCCTTGTCAATGTTCCAGTGTTGGATCTGAGCTACTGCATCTTTCCTTGGGCCTGCTGCTCTGCTAGATAAGTGCTTCTAGTTTGTTTTCTGTTTTTTCTGTCCAGCTTGCTATTAACTTTTGCTGGAAGCTCTGAGAAGCAAAGGGGTGCACCGCCGTGCTGTTAGTTCGGCACGGTGGGTCTTTTTGCCCCTTTGCGTGGTTTTCGTTTAGGGTTTTTTGTAGACTGCATAGTTCTCTTTGCTATCCTCGCTCTGTCTAGAATATCGGGCCTCACTTTGCTGAATCTATTTCATTCCTACGTTTGTCTTTTCATCTTGCTAACAGTCATTATATGTGGGGGGCTGCCTATTCCTTTGGGGTATTTCTCTGAGGTAAGTCAGGCTTGTATTTCTATCTTCAGGCTAGTCAGCTCCTCAGGCAGTGCCGAGTTGCATAGGTAGTGATAGGCGCAATCCACTGCTGCTTATAGTTGTGTGAGGATAGATCAGGTACTGCAGTCTACAGAGATTCCACGTCTCAGAGCTCGTCCTATTGTTTTTGGTTATTGCCAGATCTCTGTATGTGCGCTGATTACTGCACGCTGTGTTGCCTGATTGCCAGCCATAACAGTACAAGGAGCCCCGCCAGATGATTCCCAATAGAGGGAAAAAAGAAATCCTGACATCATTTTTTTTTCTTAGCTCTGTCTTCAGTCTTTTTTTTCCCCTAGACATTAGAGTGCTTCAGGACACAGCTGTGGACATGGATATTCAGGCTCTGTGCTCCTCAATGGATAATCTCGTTGTAAATGTACAAAAGATTCAAGATACTATTGATCAGAAATCGATGCTAGAACCAAGAATTCCGATTCCTGATTTGTTTTTTGGTGACAGAACTAAGTTCCTGAGCTTCAGAAATAATTGTAAGCTATTTCTGGCCTTGAAACCTCATTCTTCTGGTAATCCTATTCAACAGGTTTTGATTATTATTTCTTTTTTGCACGGCGACCCACAGGACTGGGCGTTTTCTCTTGCACCAGGAGATTTTGCATTGAGTAATGTTGATGCATTTTTCCAGGCGCTGGGATTGCTTTACGATGAGCCTAATTCAGTGGATCAGGCTGAGAAAAATCTGCTGGCTTTATGCCAGGGTCAGGATGATGTAGAAGTATATTGTCAGAAATTTAGGAAGTGGTCAGTACTCACTCTGTGGAATGAATCTGCACTAGCGGCTTTGTTCAGAAAGGGTCTCTCTGAAGCTCTTAAGGATGTAATGGTGGGATTTCCTATGCCTGCTGGTTTGAATGAGTCTATGTCCTTGGCCATTCAGATCGGTCGTCGCTTGCGCGAGCGTAAATCTGTGCACCATCTGGCGGTATTGTCTGAGAGTAAACCTGAGCCTATGCAGTGCGACAGGACTATGACTAAAGTAGAACAGCAAGAACACAGACGTCTGAACAGACTGTGTTTTTATTGTGGTGATTCTACTCATGCTATTTCTAATTGTCCTAAACGCATTAGGCGGTTCGATAGCTCTGCCGTTATTGGTACTGTACAGTCCAAATTCCTTTTGTCCATTACCTTAATGTGCTCTTTGTCATCGTATTCTGTCATGGCGTTTGTGGATTCAGGCGCTGCCCTGAATCTGATGGATTTGGATTATGCTAAACGTTGTGGATTTTTCTTGGAGCCTTTGCGGTGTCCTATTCCGTTGAGAGGAATTGATGCTACACCTTTGGCCAAGAATAAGCCTCAGTACTGGGCCCAGCTGACCATGTGCATGGCTCCTGCACATCAGGAAGTTATTCGCTTTCTGGTACTGCATAATTTGCATGATGTGGTCGTGTTGGGGTTGCCATGGCTACAAACCCATAATCCAGTATTGGATTGGAACTCTATGTCGGTAACCAGCTGGGGTTGTCAGGGAGTACATGGTGATGTTCCATTTTTGTCTATTTCGTCATCCATTCCTTCTGACATCCCAGAGTTCTTGTCGGACTTTCAGGATGTATTTGAAGAGTCCAAGTCTGATGCCCTACCTCCGCATAGGAATTTTGATTGTGCTATCAATTTGATTCCTGGTAGTAAATTCCCTAAGGGTCGTTTATTTAATTTGTCCGTACCTGAACACACCGCTATGCGCAGTTATGTGAAGGAGTCCCTGGAGAAGGGACATATTCGCCCATCGTCGTCACCATTGGGAGCAGGGTTCTTTTTTGTAGCCAAGAAGGATGGTTCGCTAAGACCGTGTATTGATTACCGCCTTCTTAATAAGATCACTGTTAAGTTTCAGTATCCCTTGCCATTGATTTCTGACTTGTTTGCTCGGATTAAGGGGGCTAGTTGGTTTACTAAGATTGATCTTCGTGGTGCGTATAATCTGGTGAGAATCAGGCAGGGAGATGAATGGAAAACGGCATTTAATACGCCCGAGGGTCATTTTGAGTATCTGGTGATGCCGTTCGGACTTGCCAATGCTCCATCTGTTTTTCAGTCTTTTATGCATGACATTTTCCGTGAGTATCTGGATAAATTCTTGATTGTTTACTTGGATGACATTTTGATCTTCTCAGATGATTGGGAGTCTCATGTGAAGCAAGTCAGAATGGTTTTCCAGGTACTGCGTGCTAATTCCTTGTTCGTGAAGGGATCAAAGTGTCTCTTCGGTGTGCAGAAAGTTTCATTTTTGGGGTTCATCTTTTCCCCTTCTACTATCGAGATGGATCCGGTTAAGGTTCAGGCCATCCAGGATTGGACTCAGCCGACATCTCTAAAAAGTCTGCAGAAATTCCTGGGCTTTGCTAATTTTTATCGTCGCTTCATCTGTAATTTTTCTAGCATTGCCAGACCATTGACCGATTTGACCAAGAAGGGTGCTGATTTGGTTAATTGGTCTTCTGCTGCCATGGAAGCTTTTCAGGAGTTGAAGCGTCGTTTTTGCTGTGCCCCTGTGTTGTGTCAACCTGATGTTTCTCTTCCGTTCCAGGTCGAGGTTGATGCTTCTGAGATTGGTGCAGGGGCGGTTTTGTCACAGAGAGGTTCTGGTTGCTCAGTGTTCAAACCATGTGCTTTCTTTTCCAGGAAATTTTCTGCTACTGAGCGTAATTATGATGTGGGCAACCGAGAGTTGCTGGCCATGAAGTGGGCATTCGAGGAGTGGCGTCATTGGCTTGAGGGTGCTAAGCATCGCGTGGTGGTTTTGACTGATCATAAGAACCTTACTTATCTTGAGTCTGCCAAGCGCTTGAATCCTAGACAGGCCCGTTGGTCGTTATTTTTTGCTCGTTTTGATTTTGTGATTTCATACCTTCCGGGCTCTAAAAATGTGAAGGCGGATGCTCTGTCTAGGAGTTTTGTGCCCGACTCTCCGGGGTTATCTGAGCCGGCGAGTATCCTCAAGGAAGGAGTCATTGTGTCTGCCATCTCCCCTGATTTGCGGAGAGTGTTGCAGAAATTTCAGGCTAATAAACCTGATCGTTGTCCGGCCGAGAAACTGTTCGTCCCAGATAGGTGGACTAGTAAAGTTATCTCTGAACTTCATTGTTCGGTGCTGGCCGGTCATCCAGGAATCTTTGGTACCAGGGAGTTGGTTGCTAGATCCTTCTGGTGGCCATCTCTGTCACGGGATGTGCGTGCTTTTGTGCAGTCCTGTGGAATTTGTGCTAGGGCTAAGCCCTGCTGTTCACGTGCCAGTGGGTTGCTTTTGCCCTTGCCGGTCCCGAAGAGGCCTTGGACACATATTTCGATGGATTTCATTTCTGACCTTCCCGTTTCTCAAAAAATGTCGGTCATTTGGGTGGTCTGTGATCGCTTTTCTAAAATGGTCCATCTGGTGCCCTTGGTTAAATTGCCTTCCTCCTCTGATTTGGTGCCTTTGTTCTTCCAGCATGTGGTTCGTTTACATGGCATTCCTGAGAATATTGTTTCTGACAGAGGTTCCCAGTTTGTCTCGAGGTTCTGGCGAGCCTTTTGTGGTAGGATGGGCATTGACCTATCTTTCTCCTCGGCCTTCCATCCTCAGACTAATGGCCAGACCGAACGAACCAATCAGACCTTGGAAACATATCTGAGATGTTTTGTTTCCGCTGACCAGGATGATTGGGTGTCATTTTTGCCGTTGGCTGAGTTCGCCCTTAATAATCGGGCCAGCTCGGCTACCTTGGTCTCTCCATTTTTCTGCAATTCTGGGTTCCATCCTCGTTTCTCTTCAGGACAGGTTGAGTCTTCGGACTGTCCTGGTGTGGATTCTGTGGTGGACAGGTTGCAGCAGATCTGGACTCAGGTAGTGGACAATTTGACCTTGTCCCAGGAGAAGGCTCAGCTTTTCGCTAATCGCAGACGCCGTGTGGGACCCCGACTTCGTGTTGGGGATCTGGTTTGGTTATCTTCTCGTCATATTCCTATGAAGGTTTCCTCTCCTAAATTTAAACCTCGTTTTATTGGTCCGTATAGGATTTCTGAGATTCTCAATCCGGTGTCTTTTCGTCTGATCCTCCCAGACTCCTTTTCCATACATAATGTATTCCATAGGTCGTTGTTGAGGAGATACGTGGCACCTATGGTTCCATCTGTGGAGCCTCCTGCCCCTGTTTTGGTGGAGGGGGAATTGGAGTATATTGTGGAGAAGATTTTGGATTCTCGTGTCTCTAGACGGAAACTCCAGTATCTGGTCAAATGGAAGGGTTATGCTCAGGAAGATAATTCCTGGGTTTTTGCCTCTGATGTCCATGCCCCAGATCTTGTTCGTGCCTTTCATGTGGCTCATCCTGGTCGGCCTGGGGGTTCTGGTGAGGGTTCGGTGACCCCTCCTCAAGGGGGGGGTACTGTTGTGAATTCTGTGGCTGAGTTCACTTCTGTGGTCACAAGTGGTATTGCAGTCTCTGGGCTTCCTCCCTCAGGTGTTTTGGTGAGCTCGTTGGCTGCCTTGCTATTTAGCTCCACCTGAGTCTGTCTTCCTTGCTCCTTGTCAATGTTCCAGTGTTGGATCTGAGCTACTGCATCTTTCCTTGGGCCTGCTGCTCTGCTAGATAAGTGCTTCTAGTTTGTTTTCTGTTTTTTCTGTCCAGCTTGCTATTAACTTTTGCTGGAAGCTCTGAGAAGCAAAGGGGTGCACCGCCGTGCTGTTAGTTCGGCACGGTGGGTCTTTTTGCCCCTTTGCGTGGTTTTCGTTTAGGGTTTTTTGTAGACTGCATAGTTCTCTTTGCTATCCTCGCTCTGTCTAGAATATCGGGCCTCACTTTGCTGAATCTATTTCATTCCTACGTTTGTCTTTTCATCTTGCTAACAGTCATTATATGTGGGGGGCTGCCTATTCCTTTGGGGTATTTCTCTGAGGTAAGTCAGGCTTGTATTTCTATCTTCAGGCTAGTCAGCTCCTCAGGCAGTGCCGAGTTGCATAGGTAGTGATAGGCGCAATCCACTGCTGCTTATAGTTGTGTGAGGATAGATCAGGTACTGCAGTCTACAGAGATTCCACGTCTCAGAGCTCGTCCTATTGTTTTTGGTTATTGCCAGATCTCTGTATGTGCGCTGATTACTGCACGCTGTGTTGCCTGATTGCCAGCCATAACACTAATGATACGCAGCACCCCCCTTGGTAGCGCTTCCCGTCTTTTGACATCATGTTTAGCTGGCTGCGCCTGTGCATCCGCCCTGCGTGAAACAACGCCCCTCGTTGTCTTATTTATTTTGTCAGCGAGGGTGTGGTTTATGGGCACGAGCAGTGCATATGTTCGCCTGTCGTCACTCATCTCCTTCCGCCTTCTTCAGACTGTGCGGCCTCATGGCCGCGGCATGCGAAAAGGGATCAGCAGAGGCCGCCCAGTCTGAAGCAGGTGTAAGGACGTGTGTGAGCGTCGAAAATATTTACTGCTCAAGGCCACGAATCCCAGCACCGCAGTGTGACTTTATGAAAAGGCACTGTGGGTCTGGGATTTATGGCCATCGTTAACCGCAGCGGCCAACATGAAATGAGGTCATAAGACGGGCAGCGCTAACAGGGCATTGCCAAGGGATAACACAAGAGCGCAGACTCCTGTACAGCAAAAAACAACGCTCAGGAAGCTGCGCCAAGCACAAAGGCGTTATTTGGGACACCTATGCTGCACAAGGTGTGGCTCTTGTACTTTGTAACACCTGAGGGGGGGTTAAAGGTTACCTTTGAAATTGGTTCAACTAGGCTTCGGCCTACACTCTGCTCCTCTCCTCCTCCTGCTGACCCTGGGCTCTAACAACGCTAGTTTTTGCCCAGAAGTGCTAGCTGCACAGAGAAAAACACCAGCCAATGTGTTAGTGGGGTTCAGCACCGCCTGCTGTTCCCCCACTGTGTAGCCGGCAAAGTGTCCTGCAAACGCAACGCAGACACAAAGCTGACTCCAGTGCAGGCTTCGGCCTACACTCTGCTCCCCCTGCTTACTCTTTGCTCCAACACCGCTAGTTGGGGCTGTAGGAAGACAAACTTTGATAGGCAACGCATCCGGGTTCCAGCACCGCCAGCTGGTTCTCGGCAGTGTTTTTGTCACAGGTACTCCCTCGTGCCAAACCTGGTTTCAGCACCGTCAGCTGTTTCCGGGTTGTGTCAAACTCGCTGAGACGCCTATGCTTGCCCCGTCGTGTTGCAGTCGGGTTAGCCAACTCCAGGGTGCCTCCAGTTTAGGAGCTTCCTATGTGGGCTGCGTGAACTGGTAGTCAAGGCTGGTTCTGTAGTGCCAGTAGGCCCAGCTCCCCCTGTAGGACTGTTGGGGTTCGGTAACTGCGGCTGCCTCGCGGCCTAGCTGTTCTCTCCTCTCCTGTGGGCCTTGGGGTCCACCACCTGGTTCCAGCACCGTCAGCTGGTTCCGGGCCGAGCCTTTGGCTTAGGTGCCTCCTCCTGGGTATCCGAGTTCCGCCAACGTCAGGCCGTCCTTGGTAGTGCTTTTAAGCGCGGGCACCTACAGCTTAGTAACCGGGTTCCAGCACCGTCAGCTGGTCCTCTGTCGTGCCATTGGCTCTTGCACACTGGGGCAACGCATCTGGGTTCCAGCACCGCCAGCTGGTTCTCGGCAGTGTTTTTGTCACAGGTACTCCCTCGTGCCAAACCTGGTTTCAGCACCGTCAGCTGTTTCCGGGTTGTGTCAAGCTCACTGAGACGCCTATGCTTGCCCCGTCGTGGTGCGGTCGGGTTAGCCAACTCCAGGGTGCCTCCAGTTTAGGAGCTTCCTATGTGGGCTGCGTGAACTGGTAGTCAAGGCTGGTTCTGTAGTGCCAGTAGGCCCAGCTCCCCCTGTAGGACTGTTGGGGTTCGGTAACTGCGGCTGCCTCGCAGCCTAGCTGTTCTCTCCTCTCCTCTGGGCCTTGGGGTCCACCACCTGGTTCCAGCACCGTCAGCTGGTTCCGGGCCGAGCCTTTGGCTTAGGTGCCTCCTCCTGGGTATCCGAGTTCCGCCAACGTCAGGCGGTCCTTGGTAGTGCTTTTAAGCGCGGGTACCTACAGCTTAGTAACCGGGTTCCAGCACCGTCAGCTGGTCCTCGGTCGTGCCATTGGCTCTTGCACACTGGGGCAACGCATCTGGGTTCCAGCACCGCCAGCTGGTTCTCGGCAGTGTTTTTGTCACAGGTACTCCCTCGTGCCAAACCTGGTTTCAGCACCGTCAGCTGTTTCCAGGTTGTGTCAAGCTCACTGAGACGCCTATGCTTGCCCCGTCGTGGTGCGGTCGGGTTAGCCAACTCCAGGGTGCCTCCAGTTTAGGAGCTTCCTATGTGGGCTGCGTGAACTGGTAGTCAAGGCTGGTTCTGTAGTGCCAGTAGGCCCAGCTCCCCCTGTAGGACTGTTGGGGTTCGGTAACTGCGGCTGCCTCGCGGCCTAGCTGTTCTCTCCTCTCCTGTGGGCCTTGGGGTCCACCACCTGGTTCCAGCACCGTCAGCTGGTTCCGGGCCGAACCTTTGGCTTAGGTGCCTCCTCCTGGGTATCCGAGTTCCGCCAACGTCAGGCGGTCCTTGGTAGTGCTTTTAAGCGCGGGCACCTACAGCTTAGTAACCAGGTTCCAGCACCGTCAGCTGGTCCTCGGTCGTGCCATTGGCTCTTGCACACTGGGGCAACGCATCTGGGTTCCAGCACCGCCAGCTGGTTCTCGGCAGTGTTTTTGTCACAGGTACTCCCTCGTGCCAAACCTGGTTTCAGCACCGTCAGCTGTTTCCGGGTTGTGTCAAGCTCACTGAGACGCCGATGCTTGCCCCGTCGTGGTGCGGTCGGGTTAGCCAACTCCAGGGTGCCTCCAGTTTAGGAGCTTCCTATGTGGGCTGCGTGAACTGGTAGTCAAGGCTGGTTCTGTAGTGCCAATAGGCCCAGCTCCCCCTGTAGGACTGTTGGGGTTCGGTAACTGCGGCTGCCTCGCGGCCTAGCTGTTCTCTCCTCTCCAGTGGGCCTTGGGGTCCACCACCTGGTTCCAGCACCGTCAGCTGGTTCCGGGCCGAGCCTTTGGCTTAGGTGCCTCCTCCTGGGTATCCGAGTTCCGCCAACGTCAGGCGGTCCTTGGTAGTGCTTTTAAGCGCGGGCACCTACAGCTTAGTAACCGGTTTCCAGCACCGTCAGCTGGTCCTCGGTCGTGCCATTGGCTCTTGCACACTGGGGCAACGCATCTGGGTTCCAGCACCGCCAGATGGTTCTCGGCAGTGTTTTTGTCACAGGTACTCCCTCGTGCCAAACCTGGTTTCAGCACCGTCAGCTGTTTCCGGGTTGTGTCAAGCTCACTGAGACGCCTATGCTTGCCCCGTCGTGGTGCGGTCGGGTTAGCCAACTCCAGGGTGCCTCCAGTTTAGGAGCTTCCTATGTGGGCTGCGTGAACTGGTAGTCAAGGCTGGTTCTGTAGTGCCAGTAGGCCCAGCTCCCCCTGTAGGACTGTTGGGGTTCGGTAACTGCGGCTGCCGTGCAGCCTAGCTGTTCTCTCCTCTCCTGTGGGCCTTGGGGTCCACCACCTGGTTCCAGCACCGTCAGCTGGTTCCGGGCCGAGCCTTTGGCTTAGGTGCCTCCTCCTGGGTATCCGAGTTCCGCCAACGTCAGGCGGTCCTTGGTAGTGCTTTTAAGCGCGGGCACCTACAGCTTAGTAACCGGGTTCCAGCACCGTCAGCTGGTCCTCGGTCGTGCCATTGGCTCTTGCACACTGGGGCAACGCATCTGGGTTCCAGCACCGCCAGCTGGTTCTCGGCAGTGTTTTTGTCACAGGTACTTCCTCGTGCCAAACCTGGTTTCAGCACCGTCAGCTGTTTCCGGGTTGTGTCAAGCTCACTGAGACGCCTATGCTTGCCCCGTCGTGGTGCGGTCGGGTTAGCCAACTCCAGGGTGCCTCCAGTTTAGGAGCTTCCTATGTGGGCTGCGTGAACTGGTAGTCAAGGCTGGTTCTGTAGTGCCAGTAGGCCCAGCTCCCCCTGTAGGACTGTTGGGGTTCGGTAACTGCGGCTGCCTCGCGGCCTAGCTGTTCTCTCCTCTCCTGTGGGCCTTCGGGTCCACCACCTGGTTCCAGCACCGTCAGCTGGTTCCGGGCCGAGCCTTTGGCTTAGGTGCCTCCTCCTGGGTATCCGAGTTTCGCCAACGTCAGGCGGTCCTTGGTAGTGCTTTTAAGCGTGGGCACCTACAGCTTAGTAACCGGGTTCCAGCACCGTCAGCTGGTCCTCGGTCGTGCCATTGGCTCTTGCACACTGGGGCAACGCATCTGGGTTCCAGCACCGCCAGCTGGTTCTCGGCAGTGTTTTTGTCACAGGTACTCCCTCGTGCCAAACCTGGTTTCAGCACCGTCAGCTGTTTCCGGGTTGTGTCAAGCTCACTGAGACGCCTATGCTTGCCCCGTCGTGGTGCGGTCGGGTTAGCCAACTCCAGGGTGCCTCCAGTTTAGGAGCTTCCTATGTGGGCTGCGTGAACTGGTAGTCAAGGCTGGTTCTGTAGTGCCAGTAGGCCCAGCTCCCCCTGTAGGACTGTTGGGGTTCGGTAACTGCGGCTGCCTCGCGGCCTAGCTGTTCTCTCCTCTCCTGTGGGCCTTCGGGTCCACCACCTGGTTCCAGCACCATCAGCTGGTTCCGGGCCGAGCCTTTGGCTTAGGTGCCTCCTCCTGGGTATCCGAGTTCCGCCAATGTCAGGCGGTCCTTGGTAGTGCTTTTAAGTGCGGGCACCTACAGCTTAGTAACCGGGTTCCAGCACCGTCAGCTGGTCCTCGGTCGTGCCATTGGCTCTTGCACACTGGGGCAACGCATCTGGGTTCCAGCACCGCCAGCTGGTTCTCGGCAGTGTTTTTGTCACAGGTACTCCCTCGTGCCAAACCTGGTTTCAGCACCGTCAGCTGTTTCCGGGTTGTGTCAAGCTCACTGAGACGCCTATGCTTGCCCCGTCGTGGTGCGGTCGGGTTAGCCAACTCCAGGGTGCCTCCAGTTTAGGAGCTTCCTATGTGGGCTGCGTGAACTGGTAGTCAAGGCTGGTTCTGTAGTGCCAGTAGGCCCAGCTCCCCCTGTAGGACTGTTGGGGTTCGGTAACTGCGGCTGCCTCGCGGCCTAGCTGTTCTCTCCTCTCCTGTGGGCCTTCGGGTCCACCACTTGGTTCCAGCACCGTCAGCTGGTTCCGGGCCGAGCCTTTGGCTTAGGTGCCTCCTCCTGGGTATCCGAGTTCCGCCAACGTCAGGCGGTCCTTGGTAGTGCTTTTAAGCGCGGGCACCTACAGCTTAGTAACCGGGTTCCAGCACCGTCAGCTGGTCCTCGGTCGTGCCATTGGCTCTTGCACACTGGGGCAACGCATCTGGGTTCCAGCACCGCCAGCTGGTTCTCGGCAGTGTTTTTGTCACAGGTACTCCCTCGTGCCAAACCTGGTTTCAGCACCGTCAGCTGTTTCCGGGTTGTGTCAAGCTCACTGAGACGCCTATGCTTGCCCCGTCGTGGTGCGGTCGGGTTAGCCAACTCCAGGGTGCCTCCAGTTTAGGAGCTTCCTATGTGGGCTGCGTGAACTGGTAGTCAAGGCTGGTTCTGTAGTGCCAGTAGGCCCAGCTCCCCCTGTAGGACTGTTGGGGTTCGGTAACTGCGGCTGCCTCGCGGCCTAGCTGTTCTCTCCTCTCCTGTGGGCCTTCGGGTCCACCACCTGGTTCCAGCACCGTTAGCTGGTTCTCGGCAGTGTCTTTTGCTCTTGTACCTTCTTCTCCCCATCCTGGTTCCAGTACCGTCAGCTGGTTCCGGGCAGAGCCTTTGGCTTAGGTGCCTCCTTCTGGGTATCCAAGTTCCACCAACGTCAGGTGGTCCTTGGTAGTGCTTTCAGGCACGGGTACCTCCTGCTTAGTAACCGGGTTCCAGTAACGTCAGCTGGTCCTCGGTAGTTCCATTGGCTCTTGGACCTTCGGCTACCCATCCGGGTTCCAGTACCGTCAGCTGGTTCTCGGCAGTGTCTTTTGCTCTTGTACCTTCTGCTCCCCATCCTGGTTCCAGTACCGTCAGCTGGTTCCGGGCAGAGCCTTTGGCTTAGGTGCCTCCTTCTGGGTATCCGACTTCCGCCAACATCAGGCGGTCCTTGGTAGTGCTTTTTAGCACGGGTACCTCCTGCTTAGTAACCGGGTTCCAGTAACGTCAGCTGGTCCTCGGTAGTTCCTAGGCTCTTGAACCTTCGGGTAGCCATCCGAGTTCCAGTTCCATCATCAGGTTCTTGGCATTTTCTCAGCCTTCTTTTACCTTCTGCTACATTTCCAAGTTGAAGACCCTAAAGTCGACGACCCGGAAGACCACCCCGATGACGACGACGACTACCCGGAAGACCACCCCGATGACGACGACGACGACGGCAGAGACGACGACGGCGGAGATGACGACGGCGGAGAAGACGACGGCGGAGATGACGACACTGGAGACGACGACATGGAAGACCGAGAAGCAGAAGAACAAGAGGCTGCAAAACAAAGAGCAGAAGAACATTAAGCATAACACTTAATATCAGAGCAAAAGATATTATCTCAATTATATGCAGAAGAAGACTAAGCAGTGTATGGGGGTGAGTCCGTTCCTCCTCGTGGTGCCCCTGGATAAAGCCTGATGCTGCAGGCCAAACTGAACGCGGACAAATGTAACTTTTGTGACTGGCAGAACGAATGGTGTAATCTTCCAACTTTTATGGATAACAACTACGGGAATGCCTGTCACAAATGAGAATATGATGAAGAAGTAGAATAGGAAGAATAATACAGTTGAATAAAATGAATATGTAGAATAGGAAGAATAATAATAGTTGAATAAAATGAATATGAAGAATGTAATAAAAAAAAAAAAATAAAGGTAAAGGATGAAGAAGAAGATGAATAAGGTGAAGAAGAAGTTGATGTCAAAGATGCTGATGATGATGAAGATGAAAGTGTGGGAAAAGTAAAAAAAAAAGAAGGGGAAGGGCGTGGAATAGTGAAACATCAATATCTGACAAAATAAAAAAAAATATTTACATAGTCAATATCTTTGTCACTCCGAACGTCTTAAAAAAAAAAAAAAAAAAAACATGCTATTCTATTTGATTGGGCTAAACCTCTATGACTTTAATGTCTCCGCCACCTCCCCAAATACATCCTGCATTATTCTTAGTTGTTTTCCTTCATGTAGAATGAACCTACAAGGAAAGAAAGGGTTTATTTTAATTCCGATATTTTGGTCCCATTGACTTGCATTGGGATCGGGTATCGGTATCGGCGATATCCGATATTTTTTGAATATCGGCCGATCCTATCCGATATCGATACTTTCCGATATCGGAAGGTATCGCTCAACACTACTCATAGGTGATTGTGGAACACTGATCAGTAGGGTTGAGCGACTTTTAGTTTTTTAGGGTCGAGTCGGGTTTCGCGAAACCCGACTATCTCAAAAGTCGAGTCGAGTGAAATCGGCCGATTATCGCGAAAAGTCGGGGATCGACCGAAACACGAAACCCAATGCTAGTCAATGGGGGAGCATAGTCGGCAGTGAGTGGAGGCCAGGAAAACACCTACAGTGCCCATTTTAATGGCAAAAACATCCATTCTTGTTACTGAAGCTTGTCAATCTTAATTTACCTTATAATAATAGTAAGGCATTGGAAATTGGGGGTCATTTGGCTAAAGTTGTGGAGGGTAGGGCTGGTTCAAGTATTTAGTGGGCCCAGGAAATCTGGAGTGGAGCAGGGAGAGGTAAGTATTTAAACTTTGCAAGTGCTGTGATCCTGAGGAAGCAGGGGGGGGCCCACTCATTGGCATTGGCACTGGCACATGGCCCCTCAAAGTAGGGCGGTGTGATTGCACGGCGGGGGCGCCTCCCACTGGCAGCGACACTTTTGTGTACTATGAGGGGCCAGTGATGTCGCCAATGAGTATTCCCCCCCACCTGATGAAGGAACCTGCACTTTCATCTGCACCTTCTTCTTTGTCCCTGTGTAAGGTGGTATGGTATGCGGGAAGGGGAACCTGACTTTCAGCAGGGTCATATTCTGGCTGTGTAGCATGAACGGTGAATGTAGCGTTCTGGGTCAATATACCAGCAGACTCATCTATCACTGGCTGGGCAATGGGCAGGATGAGGAGGAAACACAGATATAGGCCCAAATAATAAAGTGGGCTAAATGCAGTTCAAAATTGGTAACAGGACTAACCAGGGGGCATTGCTTTGTTCAGTGGAGTACAACTGTAATGAGACACAGTGAGTAGGCCCAAATCAGTAAGTAGGCTAAATGCAGTTCCAAATTGGTAACAGAAGTAAACAGGCGGCACTGGTTTGTTCAGTGTAGGAGAACATCAAGGAGCGGCATACACCGTTAGTAGGCCCCAACCAAACCAGTAGCCCCACTGCAGTTTGTTCGATTAAAAAACTATTTAACAAGAGCCTGAAGATTGAAGCTCAGGAAAGGCAACCAGGAGAACACCTTGGAGCGCCAGACACCGTCTCTACAACCAAGACCCAACTTGTAGGCCTAATGCAGTGTTATTTCAACAACTACTTAACGAGAGCTTCAAGATACAAGCTAGGGAGAGGCAACCTGGAGAACACCTTGGAGCAGAAGACACCATTTGTAGAACCCAGACCCAACTTGTAGGCCTAATGCAGTGTTGTTTCAACAACTACTTAATGAGAGCTTCAAGATAGAAGCTAGGGAGAGGCAACCTGGAGAACACCTTGGAGCGGCAGACACCGTCTCTACATCCCAGACCCAACTTGTAGGCCTAATGCAGTGTTGTTTCAACAACTACTTAGTGAGAGCTTCAAGATAGAAGCTAGGGAGAGGCAACCTGGAGAACACCTTGGAGCGGAAGACACCTTTTGTAGAACCCAGACCCAACTTGTAGGCCTAATGCAGTGTTGTTTCAACAACTACTTAATGAGAGCTTCAAGATAGAAGCTAGGGAGAGGCAACCTGGAGAACACCTTGGAGCGGAAGACACCATTTGTAGAACCCAGACCCAACTTGTAGGCCTAATGCAGTGTTGTTTCAACAACTACTTAACGACAGCTTCAAGATAGAAGCTAGGAAGAGGCAACCTGGAGAACACCTTGGAGCGGCAGACACTGTCTCTACAACCAAGACCCAACTTGTAGGCCTAATGCAGTGTTGTTTCAACAACGACTTAACAAGAGCTTCAAGCTAGAAGCTAGGGAGAGGCAAACTGGAGAACACCTTAGAGCGGCAGACACCGTCTCTACAACCATGACCCAGCTTGTAGGCCTAATGCAGTGTTGTTTCAACAACTACTTAACGAGAGCCTGAAAATGGAATTTCAGGGCAGGAAACCAGGAGAACACCTTGGAGCGGCAGACACTGTTAGTAGGCCCCAACCAAACTAGTAGCCACACTGCAGTTGTTCGATTAAAAAACTATTTAACAAGAGCCTGAAGATTGAAGCTCAGGAAAGGCAACCAGGAGAACACATAGGAGCGGCAGACATCGTTAGTAGGCCCCAACCAAACTAGTAGCCCCACTGCAGTTGTTCGATTAAAAAACTATTTAACAAGAGCCTGAAGATTGAAGCTCAGGAAAGGCAACCAGGAGAACACCTTGGAGCGGCAGACACTGTCTCTACAACCCAGACCCAACTTGTAGGCCTAATGCAGTGTTGTTTCAACAACTACTTAACAAGAGCTTCAAGATAGAAGCGAGGGAGAGGCAACAGAGAGAACACCTTGGAGCGGAAGACTCAGTTTGTAGACCACAACAAAACTTGTGGCCCCAATACAGTTTTATAATTCTGACAAGCTGAAAATCAGCCTTTTTTTTTTAAGAGGACGACAGCTGTATTAAGTGGCGCAGACAGACAATGCTAGTAGGCCTTACACCACAAAGTAGGCTCACTGCAGGTTGAAAAAAGTTACATGGGTACACGGTTGGCATTGTTGTGCTCAGCGGAGGACAAATGGAAGGAGGGACCGCAGACAGACTTAGTAGGCCTAAAATTTTAAAAAATAGGCTCAAAGCAGTTTGAATTATCTCGCAGGGGTACACAGGCAGCATTGGTGTGGTCAACGGAGGACGATTGGAAGGAGTGTCTGACATAGTTAGTATTCCCAAAAAATAAATAGATGTTAATGTCTCGCAAAACAACAAAACCAAAAAACAAAAGGGTGGCATACTTAGGTACAGGGGTGGGCTCCTCTGCTGAGTTTCAGACCTAGTAATTTGGCGCTAAGTATTTCCTGGTGTCAATATAAGACACTGACCCTGACTATTTTAACTAGCATCATACATGTCAACAAATTGGTATTGTCAGTGCCAGGCATTGAAGGATGTCAGCGCATAGACTAAACATTGGTGGAGCTGTGAGAGATAATTTTCCAAGTGGTAGAACAGTGTTTGAGCTGGGGGGGAACTCTCTTGTGGCCGGCGGTACAGGCCCAGGGCCCCTCATGTTACAACGGTGTGTCTGACGTTGGTTGCGCGCCACCACTGCCAGAGACACTTTATTGTACTATGAGGGACCCAGTGGCAGTGCCGTCGACCAAAAACGGGAACACCCACCTCTTCAGACAAACGGCACTCTCACAGGTGCTTGCGCCAAGTGGCGAGACCACGGCCCCGTGGGGGGAGTTAGCCCATTTAGGGAGGTGTAAACATGTATGCTGGACAAAGAGCTGCTGCAAATTAAGAGATTGGAACAGTCAGTAAGACCAGTCCACAAGCGAGACCTTTTTATAGGAGAGCTAGGTGTCAGCCGGGAAAGGTGGGGCAAAATAATTCGAAATCCATGAGTGGTTCATTTTAATGAAGGTTAGATCATCAACATTTTGGGTAGCCAGACAAGTCCTTTTTTCGGTCAATATTGAACCAGCAGCACTGAATACTCTTTCTGATAGCACACTAGCTGCTGGGCAAGCAAGCTCCTGCAATGCATATTCTGTCAATTCAGGCCAGGTGTCTATTTTGGATGCCCAGTAATCAAATGGGAATGAAGGTTGAGGGAGAACATCGATAAGGGATGAAAAATAGTTAGTAACCCTACTGGACAAATGTTGTCTCCTGTCACTTTGAATTGATGCTGCAGTACCTGTCCTGTCTGCGGTCATTGCGAAATCACTCCACAACCTGATCAGAAAACCCCTCTGTCCAACGCCACTTCTGATTTGTGCACCTCTAACACCTCTGCCCTGTTGCCCCCTGCAGCTCGTGTGAGAACCATCACCGGCGCTGTGTGCTGGGAATGCCTGAATCAAACGGTCTACCAGAGTTGCTTGTTTGGTTGCTAATATTTGTTTGAGGTTCTCATGTGGCATGATATTTTGCAATTTGCCTTTATAGCGAGGATCAAGGAGGCAGGCCAACCAGTAATCATCATCGATCATCATTTTAATAATGCGTGGGTCCCTTTTGAGGATATGTAAGGCATAATCCGCCATGTGGGCCAAAGTTCCAGTTGTCAAATCTGCGGTTGTGCTGGGTTGAGGGGCAGTTTCAGGCAAATCTACGTCACTTGTCTCCCTCAAAAAACCTGAACCCGGCCTTGCAACGCCACCAGTTTCTATTGGCCCCGGAGAAGCTTCCTCATTCAAAAAATACTCATCCCCATCATCCTCCTTGTCCTCCTCCTCTTCGCCCGCCTGCTCCTTTATGTGCATCAAACTTTGCATTAGCAGACGCATTAGGGGGATGCTCATGCTTATTATGGCGTTGTCTGCACTAACCAGCCATGTGCATTCCTCAAAACACTGAAGGACTTGACACAGGTCTTGTACCTTCGACCACTGCACACCTGACAACTCAATGTCTGCCATCCAACTGCCTGCCCGTGTATGTGTATCCTCCCACAAATACATAACAGCACGCCTCTGATCGCACAGTCTCTGAAGCATGTGCAGTGTGGAGTTCCACCTTGTTGCAACGTCGATGATTAGGCGATGCTGGGGAAGGTTCAAAGACTGCTGATGGTTCTGCATACGGCTGGAGTGTATGGGCGAATGGCGGATATGCGTGCAAAGTCTGCGCACTTTGAGGAGCAGGTCGGGTAACCCCGGATAACTTTTCAGGAAGCACTGTACCACCAGGTTTAAGGTGTGAGCCAGGCAAGGAATGTGTTTCAGTTGGGAAAGGGCTATGGCAGCCGTAAAATTCCTTCCGTTATCACTCACTACCTTGCCTGCCTCAAGATGTACAGTGCCCTGCCATGACTGCGTTTCTTTCTGCAAGAACTCGGACAGAACTTCCGCGGTGTGTCTGTTGTCGCCCAAACACTTCATTGCCAATACAGCCTGCTGACGCTTGCCACTAGGTGTCCAATAATGGGACACCTCGTGTGCAACAGTGGCAGCTGCGGATGGAGTGGTTGTGCGACTGCGGTCTGTGGACGAGCTCTCGCTTCTGCAGGAGGACGAGGAGGAGAAGGGGGGGCGAACGCCTACAGCCAACTGTTTCCTAGACCGTGGGCTAGGCAGAACTGTCCCAATATTGCTGTCCCCTGTGGACCCTGCATCCACCACATTAACCCAGTGTGCCGTGATGGACACATAACGTCCCTGGCCATGCCTACTGGCGGTGTGATTGCACGGCGGGGGCGCCTCCCACTGGCAGCGACACTTTTGTGTACTATGAGGGGCCAGTGATGTCGCCAATGAGTATTCCCCCCCACCTGATGAAGGAACCTGCACTTTCATCTGCACCTTCTTCTTTGTCCCTGTGTAAGGTGGTATGGTATGCGGGAAGGGGAACCTGACTTTCAGCAGGGTCATATTCTGGCTGTGTAGCATGAACGGTGAATGTAGCGTTCTGGGTCAATATACCAGCAGACTCATCTATCACTGGCTTGGCAATGGGCAGGATGAGGAGGAAACACAGATATAGGCCCAAATAATAAAGTGGGCTAAATGCAGTTCAAAATTGGTAACAGGACTAACCAGGGGGCATTGCTTTGTTCAGTGGAGTACAACTGTAATGAGACACAGTGAGTAGGCCCAAATCAGTAAGTAGGCTAAATGCAGTTCCAAATTGGTAACAGAAGTAAACAGGCGGCACTGGTTTGTTCAGTGTAGGAGAACATCAAGGAGCGGCATACACCGTTAGTAGGCCCCAACCAAACCAGTAGCCCCACTGCAGTTTGTTCGATTAAAAAACTATTTAACAAGAGCCTGAAGATTGAAGCTCAGGAAAGGCAACCAGGAGAACACCTTGGAGCGCCAGACACCGTCTCTACAACCAAGACCCAACTTGTAGGCCTAATGCAGTGTTATTTCAACAACTACTTAACGAGAGCTTCAAGATACAAGCTAGGGAGAGGCAACCTGGAGAACACCTTGGAGCAGAAGACACCATTTGTAGAACCCAGACCCAACTTGTAGGCCTAATGCAGTGTTGTTTCAACAACTACTTAACGAGAGCTTCAAGATAGAAGCTAGGGAGAGGCAACCTGGAGAACACCTTGGAGCGGCAGACACCGTCTCTACATCCCAGACCCAACTTGTAGGCCTAATGCAGTGTTGTTTCAACAACTACTTAATGAGAGCTTCAAGATAGAAGCTAGGGAGAGGCAAACTGGAGAACACCTTAGAGCGGCAGACACCGTCTCTACAACCATGACCCAGCTTGTAGGCCTAATGCAGTGTTGTTTCAACAACTACTTAACGAGAGCCTGAAAATGGAATTTCAGGGCAGGAAACCAGGAGAACACCTTGGAGCAGCAGACACTGTTAGTAGGCCCCAACCAAACTAGTAGCCACACTGCAGTTGTTCGATTAAAAAACTATTTAACAAGAGCCTGAAGATTGAAGCTCAGGAAAGGCAACCAGGAGAACACATAGGAGCGGCAGACATCGTTAGTAGGCCCCAACCAAACTAGTAGCCCCACTGCAGTTGTTCGATTAAAAAACTATTTAACAAGAGCCTGAAGATTGAAGCTCAGGAAAGGCAACCAGGAGAACACCTTGGAGCGGCAGACACTGTCTCTACAACCCAGACCCAACTTGTAGGCCTAATGCAGTGTTGTTTCAACAACTACTTAACAAGAGCTTCAAGATAGAAGCGAGGGAGAGGCAACAGAGAGAACACCTTGGAGCGGAAGACTCAGTTTGTAGACCACAACAAAACTTGTGGCCCCAATGCAGTTTTATAATTCTGACAAGCTGAAAATCAGCCTTTTTTTTTAAGAGGACGACAGCTGTATTAAGTGGCGCAGACAGACAATGCTAGTAGGCCTTACACCACAAAGTAGGCTCACTGCAGGTTGAAAAAAGTTACATGGGTACACGGTTGGCATTGTTGTGCTCAGCGGAGGACAAATGGAAGGAGGGACCGCAGACAGACTTAGTAGGCCTAAAATTTTAAAAAATAGGCTCAAAGCAGTTTGAATTATCTCGCAGGGGTACACAGGCAGCATTGGTGTGGTCAACGGAGGACGATTGGAAGGAGTGTCTGACACAGTTAGTATTCCCAAAAAATAAATAGATGTTAATGTCTCGCAAAACAACAAAACCAAAAAACAAAAGGGTGGCATACTTAGGTACAGGGGTGGGCTCCTCTGCTGAGTTTCAGACCTAGTAATTTGGCGCTAAGTATTTCCTGGTGTCAATATAAGACACTGACCCTGACTATTTTAATTAGCATCATACATGTCAACAAATTGGTATTGTCAGTGCCAGGCATTGAAGGATGTCAGCGCATAGACTAAACATTGGTGGAGCTGTGAGAGATAATTTTCCAAGTGGTAGAACAGTGTTTGAGCTGGGGGGGAACTCTCTTGTGGCCGGCGGTACAGGCCCAGGGCCCCTCATGTTACAACGGTGTGTCTGACGTTGGTTGCGCGCCACCACCGCCAGAGACACTTTATTGTACTATGAGGGACCCAGTGGCAGTGCCATCGACCAAAAACGGGAACACCCACCTCTTCAGACAAACGGCACTCTCACAGGTGCTTGCGCCAAGTGGCGAGACCACGGCCCCGTGGGGGGAGTTAGCCCATTTAGGGAGGTGTAAACATGTATGCTGGACAAACAGCTGCTGCAAATTAAGAGATTGGAACAGTCAGTAAGACCAGTCCACAAGCGAGACCTTTTTATAGGAGAGCTAGGTGTCAGCCGGGAAAGGTGGGGCAAAATAATTCGAAATCCATGAGTGGTTCATTTTAATGAAGGTTAGATCATCAACATTTTGGGTAGCCAGACAAGTCCTTTTTTCGGTCAATATTGAACCAGCAGCACTGAATACTCTTTCTGATAGCACACTAGCTGCTGGGCAAGCAAGCTCCTGCAATGCATATTCTGTCAATTCAGGCCAGGTGTCTATTTTGGATGCCCAGTAATCAAATGGGAATGAAGGTTGAGGGAGAACATCGATAAGGGATGAAAAATAGTTAGTAACCCTACTGGACAAATGTTGTCTCCTGTCACTTTGAATTGATGCTGCAGTACCTGTCCTGTCTGCGGTCATTGCGAAATCACTCCACAACCTGATCAGAAAACCCCTCTGTCCAACGCCACTTCTGATTTGTGCACCTCTAACACCTCTGCCCTGTTGCCCCCTGCAGCTCGTGTGAGAACCATCACCGGCGCTGTGTGCTGGGAATGCCTGAATCAAACGGTCTACCAGAGTTGCTTGTTTGGTTGCTAATATTTGTTTGAGGTTCTCATGTGGCATGATATTTTGCAATTTGCCTTTATAGCGAGGATCAAGGAGGCAGGCCAACCAGTAATCATCATCGATCATCATTTTAATAATGCGTGGGTCCCTTTTGAGGATATGTAAGGCATAATCCGCCATGTGGGCCAAAGTTCCAGTTGTCAAATCTGCGGTTGTGCTGGGTTGAGGGGCAGTTTCAGGCAAATCTACGTCACTTGTCTCCCTCAAAAAACCTGAACCCGGCCTTGCAACGCCACCAGTTTCTATTGGCCCCGGAGAAGCTTCCTCATTCAAAAAATACTCATCCCCATCATCCTCCTTGTCCTCCTCCTCTTCGCCCGCCTGCTCCTTTATGTGCGTCAAACTTTGCATTAGCAGACGCATTAGGGGGATGCTCATGCTTATTATGGCGTTGTCTGCACTAACCAGCCATGTGCATTCCTCAAAACACTGGAGGACTTGACACAGGTCTTGTACCTTCGACCACTGCACACCTGACAACTCAATGTCTGCCATCCAACTGCCTGCCCGTGTATGTGTATCCTCCCACAAATACATAACAGCACGCCTCTGATCGCACAGTCTCTGAAGCATGTGCAGTGTGGAGTTCCACCTTGTTGCAACGTCGATGATTAGGCGATGCTGGGGAAGGTTCAAAGACTGCTGATGGTTCTGCATACGGCTGGAGTGTATGGGCGAATGGCGGATATGCGTGCAAAGTCTGCGCACTTTGAGGAGCAGGTCGGGTAACCCCGGATAACTTTTCAGGAAGCACTGTACCACCAGGTTTAAGGTGTGAGCCAGGCAAGGAATGTGTTTCAGTTGGGAAAGGGCTATGGCAGCCGTAAAATTCCTTCCGTTATCACTCACTACCTTGCCTGCCTCAAGATGTACAGTGCCCTGCCATGACTGCGTTTCTTTCTGCAAGAACTCGGACAGAACTTCCGCGGTGTGTCTGTTGTCGCCCAAACACTTCATTGCCAATACAGCCTGCTGACGCTTGCCACTAGGTGTCCAATAATGGGACACCTCGTGTGCAACAGTGGCAGCTGCGGATGGAGTGGTTGTGCGACTGCGGTCTGTGGACGAGCTCTCGCTTCTGCAGGAGGACGAGGAGGAGAAGGGGGGGCGAACGCCTACAGCCAACTGTTTCCTAGACCGTGGGCTAGGCAGAACTGTCCCAATATTGCTGTCCCCTGTGGACCCTGCATCCACCACATTAACCCAGTGTGCCGTGATGGACACATAACGTCCCTGGCCATGCCTACTGGTCCATGCATCTGTTGTCAGGTGCACCTTTGTACTCACAGATTGCCTGAGTGCATGGACGATGCGGTCTTTTACATGCTGGTGGAGGGCTGGGATGGCTTTTCTCGAAAAGAAGTGTCGACTGGGTAGGTCGTAGCATGGTACAGCGTAGTCCATCAGGGCTTTGAAAGCTTCGCTTTCAACTAACCAGTAGGGCATCATCTCTAATGAGATTAGTCTAGTAATGTGGGCGTTCAAACCTTGTGTACGTGGATGCGAGGATGAGTACTTCCTTTTCCTAACGAGAGTCTCATGTAGGGTGAGCTGGACTGGAGAGCTGCAGATGGTGGAACTAGCGGGGGTGCCGGTGGACATGGCAGACTGAGAGAGGGTTGGAGATGGTATTCTTGCTGGTGCCTTACATGCAGTGTTTCCTACCACGAACCTGGTGATTCCCTGACTGCTTTGGCCTGGCGACGACACTTGCACATTTACTGCAGGTGGTGCTGGAAATGGTGGGCTTACAGTGAGGGAAGGGATATAGCGTTGCTGACTAGCTTCATTGGCCGAGGGTGCTACAACCTTAAGGGACGTTTGGTAGTTAGTCCAGGCTTGCAAATGCATGGTGGTTAAATGTCTACGCATGCAACTTGTATTTAGACTTTTAAGATTCTGACCTCTGCTTAAGGTAGTTGAACATTTTTGACAGATGACTTTGCGCTGATCATTTGGATGTTGTTTAAAAAAATGCCAGACTGCACTCTTTCTACTATTGGATACCTTTTCAGGCATTGCAGACTGAGCTTCTTTAACCGCATGGCCACGCTGTCCTACAACTGGTTTTGGGTTTGCCACGCGTTTTTGGCCAGATACGGGCCCAGCTGATGGAACCTGTTGCGATGTTGATGCCTTCTGCGGCTCCTCTTCCTCCGCTTCAGAGCTACTGCCGCCTGCACCCTGTTCCCCCAATGGCTGCCAATCAGAGTCAACAACTGGGTCATCTATGACCTCCTCCTCTATCTCGTGTGCAACTTCGTCTGTGTCACCGTGTAAGCCTGTGGTATAGCGTTCGTGACGGGGCACCATAGTGTCATCAGGGTCTGATTCTGGATCAGTACACTGCGAGGGCAATGTTCTGCTCTGAGTCAAAGGAACAGCATAGTAATCTGGCTGTGGCTGTGCATCTGTGCACTCCATGTCCGATTCAACTTGTAATGGGCATGGCCTGTTAACTGTTTCACTTTCTAACCCAGGAACGGTATGTGTAAAGAGCTCCATGGAGTAACCCGTTGTGTCGCCTGACACATCCTTCTCTGTTGTTCTTGGTGAAGAAGACAAGGAAGCGACTTGTCCCTGACCGTGAACATCCACTAACAACGCACTGCTTTTACATTTAGCAGTTTAAGAAGAGGAGGCGAAAGAGCTAGAGGCTGAGTCAGCAAGGAAAGCCAAAACTTGTTCTTGCTGCTCCGGCTTTAAAAGCGGTTTTCCTACTCCCAGAAAAGGGAGCGTTCGAGGCCTTGTGTAGCCAGACGACGAACCTGGCTCAACAACTCGAGACTTAGGTGCTATATTGCTTTTCCCACGACCACCTGATGCTCCACCACCACTACCATCATTACCAGCTGGCAATGACCGCCCACGGCCACGACCTCTTCCACCAGACTTCCTCATTGTTTGAAAAACGTAACCCAACTAATGGTATTTGTTACTGTAAAACCAGTTACAAGGTGAACTCAAACTTCTGTTGGATTTATATATCCCTTTATAGGTGGGTGAGACTGCAGGGAAAATCAGGCCCAATGTATAACAGTACACTGCTTCAGTGGCAGACAGATATGCTACTAACAGGACTGACGCTGATGCAGACACTACCAAAAAAAATCTCCCCCTTTTTATTTTTTCTGGGAGAATATTGAAGAGATGTGGCCCACTCTTATACAGTATATGCTCTGTGGCACAAAATTAGAGACAGATGCGACACAGAGCACAGGCAATGAGGCAGAATTGCCAATCTTAATCTCCCACTATTTTTTTTTCAGGGAGAATTTAAAAGAAATCTGGCCCAGTATTACACATTAGGTTTAATGTGGCACACAATTTGAGACAGGTGGCACACACAGGACTGGCCCTGAAGCAGAAATGCCAATCTTAATCTCCCACTATTTTTTTTTTCAGGGAGAATTTAAAAGAAATCTGGCCCAGTATTACACATTAGGTTTAATGTGGCACACAATTTGAGACAGGTGGCACACACAGGACTGGCACTAAAGCAGAAATGCCAATCTTAATCTCCCACTATTTTTTTTTTTCAGGGAGAATTTAAAAGAAATCTGCCCCAGTATTACACACTAGGTTTAATGTGGCACACAATTTGAGACAGGTGGCACACACAGGAGTGGCACTGAAACAGAAATGTCAATCTTAATCTCCCACTTTTTTTTTTTCAGGGAGAATTGAAAAGAAATCTGGCCCAGTATTACACACTAGGTTTAATGTGGCACACAATTTGAGACAGGTGGCACACACAGCACTGGCAATGAGGCAGAATTGTCAATCTTAATCTCCAACTTTTTTTTTTCAGGGAGAATTTTAAAAAAAGCTAGCCCAGTTTTACACACTAGGTTTAATGTGGCACAAAATTTGAGACAGGTGGCACACACAGGACTGGCACTGAAGCAGAAATGCCAATCTTAATCACCCACTGTTTTTTTTTCAGGGAGAATTTAAAAGAAATCTGGCCCAGTATTACACACTAGGTTTAATGTGGCACAAAATTTGAGACAGGTGGCACACACAGGACTGGCACTGAAGCAGAAATGCCAATCTTAATCTTCCACTATTTTTTTTTTATTGATGGGAGAATTGGCAAGAAATCAGGCCCACTGTTAGACTGTATGTTTTCTGTGCCAGAAAATGAGACATAGATGCCACACACAGGACTGCCACTGATGCAGATTTGCCAATTTTAATCTGCACCCTTTTTTTTTTTTCTTCAGGGAGACTAGTGAATAAATCTGGGCCACTATATTAGAGTATATTTTCTGTGGCAGAAAGTGGCTTGAAGAGATATAACGAAACAAAAAAAAAAAAAAAGGACTGTCCTACAATTACCATCTCCCTGCAGTAATCTCAGCAAAGTATGGCAGGCAGCAATAACAAGGAGTGGACTGCTGCACAAAAAAGTCAAAAGTGTGGACAAACAAGATAGCTGTGCAGAAAGGAAGGAGCAACAGGATTTGTGCTTTGAAAAAAGCAGTTGGTTTGCACAGCGGCGTACAAACAGCAATGCAGCTATCAGGGAGCCCTCTAGGGCAGCCCAATGAGCTACAGCGCTGAGGGAAAAGAAATGTAGCCTCCACTGTCCCCGCAAACAAAAGGTGGTGTTGGACAGTGGAAATCGCTACAGCATAAGCGGTTTGGGGGTTAATGTACCCTGCCTAACACTATCCCTGCTTCTGACGAAGCGGCAGCAACCTCTCCCTATGCTCAGATCAGCAGCAGTAAGATGGCGGTCGGCGGGAAAACCCCTTTATAGCCCCTGTGACGCTGCAGAAAGCAAGCCAATCACTGCAATGCCCTTCTCTAAGATGGTGGGGACTGAGACCCATGTCATCACGCTGCCCACACTTCCATCTTCATTGGCTGAGAAATGGTACTTTTCACGTCATTGAAACGCGACTTTGGCGCGAAAGTCACGTACCGCATGGCCAACCCCAAACAGGGATCGGGTCGGGTATCATGAAACCCGACTTTGCCAAAAGTCGGCGACTTATGAAAATGACCGACCCGTTTCGCTCAACCCTACTGATCAGGGAAGAAATTGCATGCATGACCTGACATACAACAGAGGCTCCTATTACAGGACAGAGCTGGTACTAGTGGAGCTCTATAGAAAGAGCCATGCTTTTCTAAATGTTAGTACAGGAAAATGTCACGACGATGCGCTAGATTTTCTACATCTGTGGTAAGGAGACTAAATACAAAATCTGAAGTCAATTATTAAGAAGTATGGCCCAAATTTTTCATCCATATAGTGTAGATACAGTGCTGTTGTGAATTCTGTTGTCAAGCTCCCTCCTGTGGTCATGAATGGTACTTCGACTGGTTCTGTCCATGGAATTCCTCTGGTGGCTGTGGGTGTTTCTGAGTTTCCTTCCACAGGTGACGAGGTTAATTCGTTAGCTGGCTGCTCTATTTAACTCCACTTAGATCTTTGCTCCATGCCACCTGTCAATGTTCCAGTATTGGTCTTGTTCACTCCTGGATCGTTCTTGTCACCTGTCTTCCCAGCCGAAGCTAAGTTGCCTGCTTGTTTTTCTCTGGTTTGCTATTTTTCTGTCCAGCTCGCTATTTTGTTTGTTGTCTTGCTTGCTGGAAGCTCTGGGACGCAGAGGGAGCGCCTCCGCACCGTGAGTCGGTGCGGAGGGTCTTTTTGCGCCCTCTGCGTGGTCTTTTGCAGGTTTTTGTGCTGACCGCAAAGCTACCTTTCCTATCCTCGGTCTGTTCAGTAAGTCGGGCCTCACTTTGCTAAATCTATTTCATCTCTGTGTTTGTATTTTCATCTTTACTCACAGTCATTATATGTGGGGGGATGCCTTTTCCTTTGGGGAATTTCTCTGAGGCAAGGTAGGCTTTATTTTTCTATCTTCAGGGCTAGCTAGTTCCTTAGGCTGTGCCGAGTTGCATAGGGAGCGTTAGGAGCAATCCACGGCTATTTCTAGTGTGGTTGATAGGATTAGGGATTGCGGTCAGCAGAGTTCCCACGTCCCAGAGCTCGTACTATATTATCAGTAACTATCAGGTCATTCCGTGTGCTCTTATCCACCAGGTCCATTATTGTCCTGACCACCAGGTCATAACAGTACAAGTGGCCCAAAGTACTAATGCATCTCAATAGAGGGATAAGAGAAGTTCTGAGACCATTTTTTTTTCTTTGCAGTGTGTTTTGTCTCTCTTTTCCCCTTTACATCTGGGTGGTTCAGAACACAGGTGTTGACATGGACATTCAAGGTCTGTCCTCTTTGATGGATAATCTCACTATAAGTGTACAAAACATTCAAGATTTTGTGGTTCAGAATCCGATGTCAGAGCCTAGGATTCCAATTCCTGATTTGTTTTTTGGTGATAGATCTAAGTTCTTGAATTTCAAAAATAATTGTAAATTGTTTCTTGCCTTGAAACCTCGCTCCTCAGGTGACCCTGTTCAACAAGTAAAAATCATTATTTCTTTGTTACGTGGTGACCCTCAAGACTGGGCATTTTCCCTTGCTCCAGGAGATCCGGCATTGCGTGATGTTGATGCGTTTTTCCTGGCGCTTGGATTGCTTTATGACGAACCTAATTCAGTGGATCAGGCAGAGAAAATCTTGCTGGCTCTGTGTCAGGGTCAGGATGAAGCAGAGATATATTGTCAGAAGTTTAGAAAGTGGTCTGTACTCACTCAGTGGAATGAATGTGCCCTGGCAGCAATTTTCAGAAAGGGTCTCTCTGAAGCCCTTAAGGATGTCATGGCGGGATTTCCCACGGCTGCTGGTCTGAATGAGTCTATGTCTTTGGCCATTCAGATCGATCGACGCTTGCGTGAGCGTAAAGCTGTGCACCATTTGGCGGTACTATCTGAGCATGGGCCTGAGCCTATGCAATGTGATAGGACTTTGACCAGAGCTGAACGGCAAGAACACAAACGTCGGAATGGGCTATGTTTTTACTGTGGTGATTCCACTCATGCTATCTCCGATTGTCCTAAGCGCACTAAGCGTTTCGCTAGGTCTGCCACCATTGGTACGGTACAGTCGAAATTTCTATTGTCCGTTACTCTGATTTGCTCTTTGTCATCCTATTCTGTTATGGCATTTGTGGATTCAGGCGCTGCCCTGAATTTGATGGACTTGGAGTATGCTAGGCGCTGTGGTTTTTTCTTGGAGCCCTTGCAGTATCCTATTCCATTGAGAGGAATTGATGCTACGCCTTTGGCCAAGAATAAGCCCCAGTACTGGACCCAATTGACCATGTGCATGGCTCCTGCAGATCAGGAGGATATCCGCTTTCTGGTGTTGCATAATCTGCATGATGTGGTCGTTTTGGGGTTGCCATGGCTACAGGTCCATAATCCAGTATTGGACTGGAAATCTATGTCTGTGTCCAGCTGGGGTTGCCAGGGGGTACATGGTGATGTTCCATTTTTGTCTATTTCGTCTTCCACTCCTTCTGAAGTTCCAGAGTTTTTGTCGGATTATCGGGATGTATTTGATGGGCCCAAAGCCAGTGCCCTACCTCCTCATAGGGATTGCGATTGTGGAATTAATTTGATTCCTGGTAGTAAGTTTCCTAAGGGCCGACTGTTCAATTTATCTGTGCCAGAACACGCCGCTATGCGGAGTTATATAAAGGAATCCTTGGAGAAAGGCCATATTCGCCCGTCGTCATCACCGTTAGGAGCAGGGTTCTTTTTTGTGGCCAAGAAGGATGGTTCTTTGAGACCTTGTATTGATTACTGCCTTCTCAATAAAATTACAGTCAAATTTCAGTATCCTTTGCCGTTGCTGTCTGATTTGTTTGCTCGTATTAAAGGGGCTAGTTGGTTCACCAAGATAGATCTTCGAGGGGCGTATAATCTTGTGCGTATTAAACAAGGCGATGAATGGAAAACAGCATTTAATACGCCCGAGGGCCATTTTGAGTACCTGGTTATGCCATTCGGGCTTTCCAATGCTCCATCAGTATTTCAGTCCTTTATGCATGACATCTTCTGAGAGTACCTGGATAAATTCCTGATTGTGTATTTGGATGATATTTTGGTCTTTTCGGATGATTGGGAGTCTCATGTGAAGCAGGTCAGAATGGTGTTCCAGGTCCTTCGTGTGAATTCCTTGTTTGTGAAGGGGTCAAAGTGTCTCTTTGGAGTTCAGAAGGTTTCATTTTTGGGGTTCATTTTTTCCCCTTCTACTATCGAGATGGACCCTGTTAAAGTCCAGGCCATTTACGATTGGACTCAGCCGACATCTGTGAAGAGCCTGCAAAAGTTCCTGGGCTTTGCTAATTTTTATCGGCGCTTCATCACTAATTTTTCTAGTGTTGCTAAACCACTGACTGATTTGACCAATAAGGGTGCTGATGTGGTCAATTGGTCTTCTGCGGCTGTAGAGGCTTTTCAGGAGTTGAAGCGTCGTTTTTCTTCTGCCCCTGTGTTGTGCCAGCCAGATGTTTCGCTCCCGTTTCAGGTTGAGGTTGATGCTTCTGAGATTGGAGCTGGGGCTGTTTTGTCGCAAAGAAGTTCTGATGGCTCGGTGATGAAGCCATGTGCTTTCTTTTCTAGAAAGTTTTCGCCTGCTGAGCGCAATTATGATGTTGGTAATCGAGAGTTGTTGGCCATGAAGTGGGCATTCGAGGAGTGGCGTCATTGGCTTGAAGGAGCCAAGCATCGCGTGGTGGTCTTGACAGATCACAAGAATTTGACTTATCTTGAGTCTGGCAAACGGTTGAATCCGAGACAGGCTCGATGGTCGTTATTTTTCTCCCGTTTTGATTTTGTGGTTTCGTACCTTCCGTGCTCTAAGAATGTGAAGGCTGATGCCCTGTCAAGGAGTTTTGTGCCTGACTCTCCGGGTGTTCCTGAGCCGGCGAGTATTCTCAAAGAGGGGGTAATATTGTCTGCCATCTCCCCTGATTTGCGGCGGGGGCTGCAAAAATTTCAGACTGATAGACCTGACCGTTGCCCAGCGGAGAAACTATTTGTCCCTGATAGATGGACTAGTAGAGTTATCTCTGAGATTCATTGTTCAGTGTTGGCTGGGCATCCTGGAATCTTTGGTACCAGAGATTTGGTGGCTAGATCCTTTTAGTGGCCGTCTTTGTCACGGGATGTGCGTTCTTTTGTGCAGTCCTGTGGGACTTGTGCTCGGCTAAGCCCTGCTGTTCTCGTGCCAGTGGGTTGCTTCTGCCCTTGCCGGTTCCGAAGAGGCCCTGGACGCATATTTCTATGGATTTTATTTCGGATCTCCCCGTCTCTCAAAAGATGTTGGTCATTTGGGTGGTTTGTGATCGCTTTTCCAAGATGGTCCATTTGGTACCTTTGTCTAAATTGCCTTCCTCCTCTGATTTGGTGCCATTATTTTTCCAGCATGTGGTTCGTTTACATGGTATCCCGGAGAACATCGTTTCTGACAGAGGTTCCCAGTTTGTTTCAAGGTTTTGGCAATCTTTTTGTGCTAGGATGGGCATTGATTTGTCTTTTTCCTCGGCTTTCCATCCTCAGACAAATGGCCAAACCGAACGAACTAATCAGACTTTGGAAACATATCTGAGATGCTTTGTTTCTGCTGATCAGGATGATTGGGTGTCCTTTTTGCCGTTGGCTGAGTTCCCCCTTAATAATCGGGCCAGCTCGGCTACTTTGGTTTCGCCGTTTTTCTGCAATTCTGGTTTCCATCCGCGTTTCTCTTCAGGGCAGGTTGAGTCTTCAGTCTGTCCTGGTGTAGATACTGTGGTGGATAGGTTGCAGCAGATGTGGACTCATGTGGTGGACAATTTGACATTGTCCCAGGAGAAGGCTCAACGTTTCGCTAACCGCCGGCGCTGTGTGGGTCCCCGACTTCGTGTTGGGGATTTGGTTTGGTTGTCGTCTCGTTATGTTCCTATGAAGGTTTCCTCTCCTAAGTTTAAGCCTCGTTTCATTGGTCCATATAAGATTTCTGAGGTTATCAATCCTGTGTCATTTCGTTTGGCCCTTCCTGCTTCTTTTGCCATCCATAATGTGTTCCATAGGTCGTTGTTGCGGAGATACATGGCGCCTGTGGTTCCATCCGTTGATCCTCCTGCCCCGATGTTGGTTGAGGGGGAGTTGGAGTATGTGGTGGAGAAGATTTTGGATTCTCGTATTTCGAGACGGAAACTCCAGTACCTGGTCAAGTGGAAGGGTTATGGTCAGGAAGATAATTCCTGGGTTTTTGCCTCTGATGTTCATGCTGCCGATCTGGTTCGTGTCTTTCATTTGGCTCATCCTGGTCGGCCTGGGGGCTCTGGTGAGGGTTCGGTGACCCCTCCTCAAGGGGGGGTACTGTTGTGAATTCTGTTGTCAAGCTCCCTCCTGTGGTCATGAATGGTACTTCGGCTGGTTCTGTCCATGGAATTCCTCTGGTGGCTGTGGGTGTTTCTGAGTTTCCTTCCACAGGTGACGACGAGGTTAATTCGTTAGCTGGCTGCTCTATTTTGCAGGAGACGGAGCTGAGGTGAAATCCGATGAAAACCCCTGAAGGTGAGTATTAGACAGGGGGCAGGGGACTTGGATTTTCAGCTCCGCTCCAGCAGTGAAATAAAAAAAAAATACTGGAGTGGTGCTGTAAATGTGATGCAGCTCTTGGTTACTGTATGGGGCTTCTTATACTAGTACTCATAGAAGACCCAAGTGGTACGTATCAAAAGCCCCCTACCCCCCCCCCAGACAGCAAATATTACATGTGGAGTACATATAATAAAATAACATAACAAAACTTAATATTCAGCCCCCAGTGCCCTGTCCCCCTCCCCCATTTCAGCCCCAACAATACCCCCATCACCTCACATCCACCCCCTTAGTGCCCTGTCCTCACCTCACCCACCACACCCCCATGGCCTCACATTCACCCTCCAGTGCCCTGTCTCCCCTCCCCCACAATACCCCCATGGTCACATTCACCCCCCCAGTACCCTGTCTCCCCTCCCCCACAATACCCCCATTGCCTCACATTCACCCCCCAGTACCCAGTCTCCCCTCCCCCACAATACCCCCATGGTCTCACATTCACCCCCCAGTGCCCAGTCTCCCCTCCCCCACAATACCCCCATGGTCACATTCACCCTCCAGTGCCCTGTCTCCCCTCCCCCACAATACCCCCATGGTCTCACATTCACCCCCCAGTACCCTGTCCTCCCTCACCTACTTTCAGCCCCTACAATACCCCAATGGTCTCACATTCACCCCCCAGTACCCTGCCTCCCCTCCCCCACAATACCCCCATGGTCACATTCATGCTCCAGTGCCCTGTCTCCCCTCCCCCACAATACCCCCATGGTCACATTCACCCCCAGTACCCTGTCTCCCCTCCCCCACAATACCTTCATGGTCACATTCACCCCCCAGTACCCTGTCTCCCCTCCCCCACAATACCCCCATTGCCTCACATTCACCCCCCTGTGCCCTGCCTCCCCTCTTCCACAATACCTCCATGGTCTCACATTTTCCCCCCCGAACCCTGTCCTCCCTCACCTACTTTCAGGGTCCACAATACCCCAATGGTCTCACATTCACCTCACAGTGACATACCTGAATTTAGTAAAGCTAGTAAGTTCCATCCCCACTGATGAAGTTTGCAGGCCGGACCAGGAAGTGTCTGTGTGTCAGTGAAATGGCACTAGGACCCAGCGTGCACACTGCACAGAGTCAATATTCAGAGCTGCAGCCCAGGAAAAGACAGGCAGCACCATTCACTGCAGGAGGGAGACTCTGCAGCCGGCCACTGTGCTAGCCAGCTTGCAGAGTCTCTGTCAGATGGGAGCAGACATTATACTGCTCTGCTCCTATGCTGTGTTCTGCCTCCTCACAGAAGTGGCCTCGCCCTGGCTCCCGGTGGGCCCCTTCATGTGACAGGGCCCAGGGCGACGACAACTTCACAATTGTGTTCCACTTGTTGTTGATTCTTCACCAAAAATTTACATTTGGTATCTTTAGGTTTGAAGCATGATATACGGGAAAAGGTTGAAAAGTTCCAGGGGGCCGAATACTTTCGCAAGGCACTGTAGATCGACACATACAATGCTGTAGAAAAATGACTTTGGCAAACAGAGGTTGTCCAGGGTTGGGATTGACTTATTTATTAGTCACCTCCACTTAAGATCATATCCTATACCTGGAGACCCCACTGCTGTTTGTATCTCCCTCAACAGCCGAACGTACGGAGGGCGCTCCAGCGATCTAGGGCAATATTCCGAGTGATTAATTCCACAAACTGCCCGCTACTGTCCGATATTATTAATACAGTCTTATTATATAACTAAGAAATAAATCTTACCTAAATCTTGATATTTTCCATCTGGTTCTGTTTCATTTTTATTTTTAAGACCTGGATGCAAATGACATATCAGTATCAATAGAGTTGCAGGATGAATGGTGACACATACACAATATTGCCTTGTAAGTGAGATAGAATTTTTGCTTAGATGCACAGTCTGATGTCTAAGTTGGTCGTAAACCCCTAGACTTAGTGTTAAATTTGCAGCAAAATCCACACCAAAAACGTGTAGATGTCATTGTGGATTGTGCTACATGAATGGCGTTTATTTGTTGCAGAATTCTTCCTTTGTACCATAATTCACAGCATAAATTAATATGTTGCAAATTTCAAATCCACCCAGTCAACAGAATAAAATCCCCCTGGGTGTCCACAATCCCATACTTGTATTGCAAAAATGCTAATTCACATAATGTCCCTAAGTGACACTAGGAATGGTAGACACAGTCGTTCTCACAATCTAGAGCAGTTTATGCCCAATTAGCCTATTATCTAATAATAATAATCTTTATTGTTATATAGCACTAACATATTCCGCAGCGCTTTACAGTCTACACACATAATCATCGCTGTCCCCGATGGGGCTCAAAATCTAAATTCCCTATCAGTATGTCTTTGGAGGAAACCGGAGAACCTGGAGGAAACCCACGCAAACACTGGGAGAATATGCAAACTCCTTGCAGATTTTTTTCTTGGTGGGATTTGAACCCAGGACTCCAGCGCGGCAATGCTAACAACTGAGCCACTGTGCTACCCATGTATCTAATCTGTATATGGTGCCGGAATTTATTTTAACAGGTCCAATTCTTTATTTCCCTATATGACAATCCAAAACTAATGTCTGCAGCATCCTATTTAGTTCTACAAGCTTTTCAGATCCAATCATGCATGTTCATGGGGAGTTGGAAGAGATTCACTAGATACAGGTAGTTTTTTGGCCAACAGCTCTCTGATACAGATAGCTAGAGTAAGAGTACGTGTACACATTCAATATTTGCAGCAGAAAAATCTGCTGAATGAACGTGTTGACTGGAAAAATGCACCATAATATACAAGCATTTTTTTGCATGCGTTTTTGATGCGTTTTTCACACTCATTAGTATGGGTGAAATCTGTGCATGAGACTTAAGGTACCTTCACACTGAACAACTTAACAACAATATCGCTAGCGATCCGTGACGTTGCAGCGTCCTGGCTAGCGATATTGTTGAGTTTGACACGCAGCAGCGATCTGGATCCTGCTGTGACATCGTTGGTCGGAGCAGAAAGTCCAGAACTTTATTTCGTCGCTGGACTCCCGCAGACATCGCTGAATCGGCGTGTGTGACGCCGATTCAGCGATGTCTTCACTGGTAACCAGAGTAAACATCGGGTTACTAAGCGCAGGGCCACGCTTAGTAACCCGATGTTTACCCTGGTTACCATTGTAAATGTAAAAAAAACAAACAGTACATACTTACATTCCGGTGTCTGTCCCCTCTCCGTCAGCTTCCCGCACTGACTGTGAGCGCCGGCCGGCCGTAAAGGACAGCGGTGACGTCACCGCTCTACTTTACGGCCAGCCAGCGCTGACACAATGCAGGGAAGCTGACGACGGGGGACAGACACCGGAATGTAAGTATGTAGTGTTTGTTTTTTTTTACATTTACAATGGTAACCAGGGTAAACATCGGGTTACTAAGCGCGGCCCTGCGATTAGTAACCCGATGTTTATCCTGGTTACCAGGGGACTTCGGCATCGTTGGTCGCTGGAGAGCTGTCTGTGTGACAGCTCTCCAGCAACCACACAGCGACGCTGCAGCGATCGGCATCGTTGCCTATATCGCTGCAGCATCGCTTAATGTGACGGTACCTTTAAGTAATATCATTCACTTGTACAAAGAAATCCTTCATGATTTATGACAACGGTGAACCCGTCACATGATCGTGGGTCACAGATGGGTTAGCACGACAACCAGAGGTCTCCAGCAGACTCCTTTGGTTGTCACTGTCAGATTACTATGAGCGCCACCTGGTTGTCGGTGCTCATAGCAAGTGAGCAATTCTGCTACATACAGGCGATCTGATCATCGCCTTCATGTTGCAGAGGCGATTGGATTATGGCAGGTTCTAGTCTCCCATGGAGACTATCGAAGCATGCCAAAAGTAAAAAAAATGTATAAAAAATTATAAAAGTTCAAATTGCCCCCCTTTCAAAAATGGGGCATTCAAAGTAAAAGAATCAAAAAAATCGAACAGACACATATTTGGTATTGCCACTTTCAGAATCGCCTGATATAGCTATATATAAAAAACATTAAACCTATCCCTAACGGTGTAGCAAGAAAAAAGGTAAAAACCCCAGAATTACCGTACATTTTTTTGGTCGCTGCAACAATGCATTAAAATGCAATAACAGGCGATCAAAAGATTGTATCTACACCAAAATGATATCACTAAAAACGTCAGCTCGGCACGCAAAAAATAAGCCCTCACCAAACCCGAAATTACAAAAAATGGAGACGCTAAGGGTACTAGAAAATGGCACAATTTTTTTAAACAAATTTTGGAATTTTCTTTCACCACTTACCTAAATAAAAAAGACCATAGACACATTTATGTCTATGAACTCATAATGACCTGGAGAATCATAATTTCTGGCCAGTTTTAGCATTTAGTGAACATGGTAAAAAACAAACAAAAAACAACTGAGGGATTGCACTCATCCCGCATAAACAAGCCCTCACATGGCCATTTTGACGGAAAAATAAAAAAAGTTATGGCTTTTGGAAGAAGGAAGCAAGAAACGAAAACGCAAAAACGAAAATACCTCCAGGGGTTAACAGTTAATAAGTATTATAATTTAGTTTGAGCTTATTATCCAAGATAAAATCCTGGTTGGATACAAGTGTATTCAGGTGCTTTTACGTTTCTCTATTGTTTTATTGCTTTCTTAGTATCGGAGAGCACTATAAACATCTGGGCGGAGGTCAGTCCTCCGGCGTTCAGGAGATCTTTCTCAAGCACCTGTGAGCTTTGATTGCAGCCGTAAATACCTTACACACTCCTGAGTTATACAGAACGGCTTTGTAGAGCAGAATAACAAATGATTGGCGTGACAATGGTCACAAGACAAACAGAGATGTACAGAGACATAGAGATGACATGATAAAATAAATCCTATTCACGCCATACAGACTCTATGGTATAGAGGGCACTATTTCTCCTTGTGGAGATCCAGATGTTGTAGGGAATCTTACAGACAAGGCTTCCTGAGAAATTAATTCCCATGTTTTACCTCAAATGACCGGATTGATCTAAGAGATATTTCAGCTTTGGGAGTAATAACATTGGAAGTTAAGTAAATCTTTTGTGTGTTAATTTGTGTAATTATTAAATTTAGTATTTATTATGGTTGTGGTCAGAGTGTGCATAAAAGAATATTTTCTGGACCACCATTTATCTTAGCGTTTTGGCCACTACCAACCTATGCAGTGAAAGTTATAGCCATAGAGCCAAACCTATAAAAATAAAATCTCTTCACTTTACTGATGAAATGAACACACCTTTAGCTTTCTCTACAGGGATGGCTGGGACTTGTTTTTGGACCAGTTCTGGTCCCTTCTGTTGCACGCCACATAGTAGTGTTTTATATCATACTGACATGTTACAAAACTCCAAGTGAACATTTACGTTTGCCTTCTCTCCCTTCCTATTAGCAATGTTCTTGAATATAATTGGAATTATTACCTGAAGGTGGTTATGATCACACAATAAAATGCAAAGAAATTCAAAGGTTATCTGCCCATAAATTTGCAAAAAGCAGCTATTCCCATACAACAAATTTATAGACCAGGTATGGGCTAGCAGGCAAACTATGAAAAAATAGTGTTGCCTTTTCTACCCCAATTGTCTGTCAAAATGTTCCCAAATCAATGTGTCTATACTGCATAAGACAGAGTAGTACTTACATAGGTAGTACACGCACAAGTAGAATGGGAGCAGCGGAAAGCAGAGGATCGCCAGTAGTAACCTTTGCCACTGATTGAGTTGGTGGTGCAGTGCCATGATGCATTTCCAGGGTTATATTGTGTAGGATCCTGGTTGTTTTCAGTGTTACTGACTGCATGAACTTTAAACTGCAAATGCATATAAAACCTCGTAGATACAAGCCCAATATGACGCACTGTCAACACAATCCCTTTTTTGAACTTGAGTTTGGGTGTGCTCACATGACCTTTGGTTAAACACCTTATTTCGTCAACTACGCTGCCTTACACACAAGTGACTGATAATACAAAGCTGAAAACATAACCTCTCCTCCCAGACAGATCTGCAAATAATCTCTGTTTTTCGAGATAATGACTGAATAATTTTGTACACAGAATTGACTTGATAATAAAACTTTTGATTGAGGCTTTCAAAACACTATAAGACTGTTAGCACCACTGAGGATTGACAAACAGTCTTATGTGCCCCTAGGTGAAACTAGATGTTACCACCAGGACGCAATGCTAAATATTTATCATAGCCCCTAGAGATGAACCAATTTAATAATAGGTTTGGATTACATATTTATTGAATTTCGATTTACATGAATCAAAGTATATAGCGACGAGGGCCGGGAACGGGTTAAAATAATTAACATTACTCACTCACCTCTGCCTAGCTTCTTGCTTGCTCATTCTAATCCAGTCTTCATTCTTAGGCCACCAATCTTCATGATGTTGTAACACCCCTTCAGTGCTGGAGGCAGTGAAGAACAACCGAGACTGAATCTCAGAAGGTTAAAGAGACAGCAGCCTTCCTGAGAGGTTTCAGCAGGGAGAAATCCTACCAAGGTAAGAATAAACTTCAAAGCTTATAAGGGTAAAACCTTAAGTCCCAAGGCAAAAGCGTTGCTACCATATTGTATCATCAACTGATACGGACAAAGAGGAGACAGACACTGGCAAGGATGTCACAGTATCCCCCCTGATTTGAGAGGCCTCCGAACTCTTGGGACACAGCTTCTCAGGGAAAGGTTGATGAAACTTCCTAATAGGATTACCTGAACACCATTAAATTCAATGGGAGGCAAACCAAAAGTATACACAACACATAAAGGGGTGACAAAAAGCTTCCCAAAACAGCTAAAATTAGGGGCAGACACCATAGAAAGTGGCATCAATTGAGCCACAATAGAACATTTTATAATGGCACAGAAGCAGAGAGCCATGGTCCATGCATGATGTATCAGGGTCTGGACCAGCATTTAGAGCTTTGAATTGAAGTTTCAATTAAGACCTAGTGAGTAAGGAAGTGTTGTAATAATGTACAAAAAGAAAAAAAAAGAACATGAACCGCACATCCCAAAATCATACGTTGATCTAAAGCCGCTAGGCAAAAATTTATATACTGAACATGAGGTTTTAAGTTTAACATTCTGATCAGACTGTATGAAGCCCACTGCCACTTCACGGCAAACCTCGTAGTGAGTCCTACCGCCCTAACAGAGCGGAGCCGTGCGGCGACCACCGCCACAGCGGCCATGCACCAGCAGGGCGGACGGCCCGTTGCCCCACAGCGCCCATGCTGCGAGACTGAGCCCCCATGACTCCAGACCACGCCGCCCCACCAGCACAAAGCCACAGCAACAATGGCCGCCACACAGCACCAGCACCAAAATGAAAGGAGCATTGAAACTCACCTTCCTCCAGCTCTTCAGTGAGCCAAAATGGGCTAGACCCTTTACTTTGCAGTCTCCTGCTAATTAAAATCACCTGTGCCAAATGGGAGGAGTGCTGGTCCAAGAAAGACAAGAACATGCTTTGTACAAAAAGAAAAAAAAAGAACATGAACCGCACATCCCAAAATCATACGTTGATCTAAAGCCGCTAGGCAAAAATTTATATACTGAACATGAGGTTTTCAGTTTAACATTCTGATCAGACTGTATGAAGCCCACTGCCACTTCACGGCAAACCTCGTAGTGAGTCCTACCGCCCTAACGGAGCGGAGCCGTGCGGCGACCACCGCCACAGCGGCCATGCACCAGCAGGGCGGACGGCCCGTTGCCCCACAGCGCCCATGCTGCGAGACTGAGCCCCCATGACTCCAGACCACGCCGCCCCACCAGCACAAAGCCACAGCAACAATGGCCGCCACACAGCACCAGCACCAAAATGAAAGGAGCATTGAAACTCACCTTCCTCCAGCTCTTCAGTGAGAGCCAAAATGGGCTAGACCCTTTACTTTGCAGTCTCCTGCTAATTAAAATCACCTGTGCCAAATGGGAGGAGTGCTGGTCCAAGAAAGACAAGAACATGCTTTGTACAAAAAGAAAAAAAAAGAACATGAACCGCACATCCCAAAATCATACGTTGATCTAAAGCCGCTAGGCAAAAATTTATATACTGAACATGAGGTTTTCAGTTTAACATTCTGATCAGACTGTATGAAGCCCACTGCCACTTCACGGCAAACCTCATAGTGAGTCCTACCGCCCTAACAGAGCGGAGCCGTGCGGCGACCACCGCCACAGCGGCCATGCACCAGCAGGGCGGACGGCCTGTTGCCCCACAGCGCCCATGCTGCGAGACTGAGCCCCCAAGACTCCAGACCGCGCCGCCCCACCAGCACAAAGCCACAGCAACAATGGCCGCCACACAGCACCAGCACCAAAATGAAAGGAGCATTGAAACTCACCTTCCTCCAGCTCTTCAGTGAGAGACAAAATGGGCTAGACCCTTTACTTTGCAGTCTCCTGCTAATTAAAATCACCTGTTCCAAATGGGAGGAGTGCTGGTCCAAGAAAGACAAGAACATGCTTTGTTCTAGCGGCTTTAGATCAACGTATGATTTTGGGATGTGCGGTTCATGCTCTTTTTTTTCTTTTTGTACAAAGCATGTTCTTGTCTCTTTCTTGGACCAGCACTCCTCCCATTTGGCACAGGTGATTTTAATTAGCAGGAGACTGCAAAGTAAGGGGTCTAGGTGTGCTCTAGAATTGCTGTACCACCAGTTTGAGGATGTCAGCCATGCAAGGCATGTGTGTCAGGTTGCCCCTGCGTAAGGCCACCATCAAGTTTGCACCATTATGGCCTTTCCTGGCTCCAGGTTCAATGGAGACAGCCAATGCCCTAACTTGGCCTGGATAACTGTCCACAATTCTTGAGCTGTTTGACTGCAATCTCCAATGCATATTAATTTGAACACTGCCTGACTGCAGTGAGCCCTGGCTGCAGAGTGCCGTGCGAGGGTGAATTCTCTCTGCACTGTTGGAACTTGTTTCTCATTAAGTGAGAGGTGAGGGCGCAGGTGGAGGCTTTACTGAAGGTGGAGGAGCCAGAAGCAATGGAGGAAGTGTTAGATACTGATGTTTGTCCTGCAAAGGTTTCAGGATTCCAAAACTTGTGGAGCTGCCCCTTGATCGCCTGCCCCAACATCCACCAGAGTTACCCAGTGCCCAGTCAGTGAGATGTAATGCTCCTGCCCATGTTTGCTCATTCAGGCGTCAGTGGAGAAATGCAAAATCTGGCAGACATAGATTTTTTTTAGGGAACAGGTGATATTGTCTGTGACATACTGGTGTGGGGCAGGCATAACTTTCTTAGAGAAGTAATGGAGACTGGGGAACTGGTTCTGGGGGACTGTGATGGCCATCAAGTTTCAAAAGCTGTCTATTAGGGTTGAGCGAAACGGGTCGAACATTTTCAAAAGTCGCCGACTTTTGGCTAAGTCGGGGTTTCATGAAACCCGATCCGACCCCTGTGCGTGGTCGGCCATGCGGTACGCGACTTTCGCGCCAAAGTCGCGTTTCAATGACGCGAAAAGCGCCATTTCTCAGCCAATGAAGGTAAACGCAGAGTGTGGGCAGCGTGATGACATAGGTCCTGGTCCCCACCATCTTAGAGAAGGGCATTGCAGTGATTGGCTTGCTGTCTGCGACGTCACAGGGGCTATAAAGAGGCGTTCCCGCCGACCGCCATCTTACTGCTGCTGATCTGAGCTTAGGGAGAGGTTGCTGCCGCTTTGTCAGAAGCAGGGATAGCGTTAGGCAGGGTCCATTAACCACAAAACCGCTTGTGCTGCAGCGATTTGCACTGTCCAACACCACCCTCGGTGTGCAGGGACAGTGGAAGTTTTTTTTTTTCCCCTCAGCGCTGTAGCTCATTGGGCTGCCCTAGAAGGCTCCCTGATAGCTGCATTGCTGTGTGTACGCCGCTGTGCAAACCAACTGCTTTTTTCAAAGCACAAATCCTCTTGTTCCTTCCTTTCTGCACAGCTATCTTTTTTGTTTGTCCACACTTTTTATTTCATTTGTGCATCAGTCCACTCCTTATTGCTGCCTGCCATACCTGGCTGAGATTACTGCAGGCAGGGAGATAGTAGCTGCCTGCCATACCTGGCTGAGATTACTGCAGGCAGGGAGATAGTAATTGTAGGACATTCCCTGTTTTTTTTTTTTTTTTTTTTTGGTGGGAGATTAAGATTGGCAATTTGGCATTTCTGCTAGAGTGCCATCCCTGTGTGTGCCATCTCTCTCACATAGTGGGCCATAGAAAGCCTTTTCATTTTTCTGTATTTTTTTTTGTGGGGTGTATAAATTCTCCCTGATAAAAATACAGTGGGAGATTAATATTGGCCTTTGGGCTTGTGTGCCAGTCCTGAGTGTGCCATCTCTCTCACAAATAGTGGGCCATAGAAAGCCTATTTTATTTTTTTTGGGGTTTTATAAATTCTCCCTGAAAAAAGGGAGATTAATATTGGCCTCTGGGCTTGTGTGCCAGTTGTGAGCGTGCCATCTGTGCCAGTCCTGAGCGTGCCATCTCTCTCACAAATAGTGGGCCATAGAAAGCCTATTTAAATATTTTTTTGGTTTTATAAATTCTCCCAGAAAAAAAGGGAGATTAATATTGGCCTCTGGGCTTCTGTGCCAGTCCTGAGCGTGCCATCTGTGCCAGTCCTGAGCGTCCCATCTCTCTCACAAATAGTGGGCCATAGAAAGCCTATTTAATTTTTTTTTTGGTTTTATAAATTCTCCCAGAAAAAAAGGGAGATTAATATTGGCCTCTGGGCTTCTGTGCCAGTCCTGAGCGTGCCATCTGTGCCAGTCCTGAGCGTCCCATCTCTCTCACAAATAGTGGGCCATAGAAAGCCTATTTAATTTTTTTTTTGGTTTTATAAATTTTCCCTGAAAAAAGGGAGATTAATATTGGCCTCTGGGCTTGTGTGCCAGTTGTGAGCGTGCCATCTGTGCCAGTCCTGAGCGTGCCATCTCTCTCACAAATAGTGGGCCATAGAAAGCCTATTTAATTTTTTTTTTGGTTTTATAAATTCTCCCAGAAAAAAAGGGAGATTAATATTGGCCTCTGGGCTTCTGTGCCAGTCCTGAGCGTGCCATCTGTGCCAGTCCTGAGCGTCCCATCTCTCTCACAAATAGTGGGCCATAGAAAGCCTATTTTTTTTTTGGGGGGGGTTTTAGAAATTCTCCCTGGAAAAAAAAAGGGAGATTAATATTGCCCTTTGGGCTTGTGTGCCAGTACTAAGCGTTCCATCTCTCTCTCTCTCTCTTAGTCAGTGGGCCATAGAACGCCTATTTTTGGTTTTATTTGTTTTCTAAATTCTCCCTGAAAAAATCATTTTATTTTATTTGGTTTCTAAATTCTTCCTGATAAAATCATATTTTTTTTATTATTTTTTTTTCTAAAGTCTCCCTGAAAAAAAAAAAAAAAAAAAAAAAAACAGTGGGAGATTAATATTGGCCTTTCTGCTTGTGTGCCAGTCTTGACTCCTGGGTGCGTCATCTCTCAGTCAGTGGGCCATAGAACGCCTATTTTTGGTTTTATTTGTTTTCTAAATTCTCCCTGAAAAAATCATTTTATTTTATTTGGTTTCTAAATTCTTCCTGATAAAATCATATTTTTTTTATTATTTTTTTTTCTAAAGTCTCCCTGAAAAAAAAAAAAAAAAACAACCAAAAAAAACAGTGGGAGATTAATATTGGCCTTTCTGCTTGTGTGCCAGTCTTGACTCCTGGGTGTGCCATCTCTCTCTCTCTCTCTCTCTCTCTCTCTCTCTCTCTCTCTCTCCAATTGTGGTCCATAGAAAGCCTATATTTTTTTTCCTTGATTTGGGTTCCAAAATCTACCAGAGAAAATAACTACATCAATCATTGGTAGAAAAATATTGGCCTCTGGGCTTGTGTGCCACTTCTGATTCCTGTGTGCGTCATCTCTCAGTCAGTGGGCCATAGAACGCCTATTTTTGTTTTTATTTGTTTTATAAATTCTCCCTGAAAAAATCATTTTATTTTATTTGGTTTCTAAATTCTTCCTGATAAAATCATATTTTTTTTATTATTTTTTTTTCTAAAGTCTCCCTGAAAAAAAAAAAAAAAAAACAGTGGGAGATTAATATTGGCCTTTCTGCTTGTGTGCCAGTCTTGACTCCTGGGTGCGTCATCTCTCAGTCAGTGGGCCATAGAACGCCTATTTTTGTTTTTATTTGTTTTGTAAATTCTCCCTGAAAAAATCATTTTATTTTATTTGGTTTCTAAATTCTTCCTGATAAAATCATATTTTTTTTATTATTTTTTTTTCTAAAGTCTCCCTGAAAAAAAAAAAAAAAAAAAAAAAAACAGTGGGAGATTAATATTGGCCTTTCTGCTTGTGTGCCAGTCTTGACTCCTGGGTGCGTCATCTCTCAGTCAGTGGGCCATAGAACGCCTATTTTTGGTTTTATTTGTTTTCTAAATTCTCCCTGAAAAAATCATTTTATTTTATTTGGTTTCTAAATTCTTCCTGATAAAATCATATTTTTTTTATTATTTTTTTTTCTAAAGTCTCCCTGAAAAAAAAAAAAAAAAACAACCAAAAAAAACAGTGGGAGATTAATATTGGCCTTTCTGCTTGTGTGCCAGTCTTGACTCCTGGGTGTGCCATCTCTCTCTCTCTCTCTCTCTCTCTCTCTCTCTCTCTCTCCAATTGTGGTCCATAGAAAGCCTATATTTTTTTTCCTTGATTTGGGTTCCAAAATCTACCAGAGAAAATAACTACATCAATCATTGGTAGAAAAATATTGGCCTCTGGGCTTGTGTGCCACTCCTGATTCCTGTGTGCGTCATCTCTCAGTCAGTGGGCCATAGAACGCCTATTTTTGTTTTTATTTGTTTTATAAATTCTCCCTGAAAAAATCATTTTATTTTATTTGGTTTCTAAATTCTTCCTGATAAAATCATATTTTTTTTATTATTTTTTTTTCTAAAGTCTCCCTGACAAAAAAAAAAAAAAAAAAAAAAACAGTGGGAGATTAATATTGGCCTTTCTGCTTGTGTGCCAGTCTTGACTCCTGGGTGTGCCATCTCTCTCTCTCTCTCTCTCTCTCTCTCTCTCTCTCTCTCCAATTGTGGTCCATAGAAAGCCTATATTTTTTTTCCTTGATTTGGGTTCCAAAATCTACCAGAGAAAATAACTCCATCAATCATTGGTAGAAAAATATTGGCCTCTGGGCTTGTGTGCCACTCCTGATTCCTGTGTGCGTCATCTCTCACTCAGTGGCCCATAGAAAGCATATAGTTTGTTACATTTGTTTTCTAAATTCTCCCTGCAAAAATCAAATTTCTTTTTTTTTTGGGGGGGTTTCTAAAGTGTTCCTGAAAAAAATAAAAATAAAAAACAAATAATAGTGTGACATTAATATTAACATTTGTGCTTCAGTGACAGTCCTGCGTGTGGGGCATCTCTCTAATTTGCAGCCACCAAAAAAAGAGTGTGTAACATTGTGCCTGATTTTCGCGGTGGTCTCACCAACCTGTAAAGGGGTAGCTAAATCATACTGAAGTTATAGCTCACCGTGTAAGTTGTGTGACTGCAACAAATAACGTTAGTTTGGTTACGTTTTTAAAACAATGAGGAAGTCTAGTGGAAGAGGTCGTGGCCGGGGGCGTTCATTGTCAGCTGGTAATGAGGGTAGTGGTAGTGGTGGAGCATCAGGTGGTCGTGGGGAAAAAAATATTGCACCTAAGTCTGGAGCTGTGGAGCCAGGTTCGTCGTCCGGCTACACAAGGCCTCGAACGCTCCCTTTTCTGGGATTAGGAAAACCGCTTTTAAAGCCGGAGCAGCAAGAGCAAGTTTTGGCTTATCTTGCTGACTCAGCCTCTAGCTCTTTTGCCTCCTCTCGTGAAACTGGTAAAAGTAAAAGCAGCGCGTCGTTAGTGGATGTTCACGGTCAGGGACAAGTCACTTCCTTGTCCTCTTCAGCAAAAACAACAACAGAGAAGAATGCAGCAGGCGACACAACGGGTTACTCCATGGAGCTCTTTACACATACCGTCCCTGGCTTAGAAAGTGAAGCAGTTAACAGTCCATGCCCATTACAAATTGAATCTGACATGGAGTGCAGTGACGCACAGCCACAGCCAGACTACTATGCTGGTCCTTTGACTCAGACCACAACATTGCCCTCGCAGGGTGCTGATCAAGAATCAGACCCTGATGAGACTATGTTGCCCCATCACGAACGCTATACCACCGAACGACACGGTGACACAGACGAAGTTGCGCAGGAGGTACAAGAAGAGTTATTAGATGACCCAGTTCTTGACCCCGATTGGCAGCCATTGGGGGAACAGGGTGCAGGCGGCAGCAGTTCTGAAGCAGAGGAGGAGGAGGGGCCGCAGCAGGCATCAACATCGCCACAGGTTCCATCTGCCGGGCCCGTATCTTGCCCAAAACGCGTGGCAAAGCCAAAACCTGGTGGAGGACAGCGTGGCCATCCGGTTAAAGCTCAGTCTGCAATGCCTGAAAAGGTATCCGATGCTAGAAAGAGTGCAGTCTGGCATTTTTTTAAACAACATCCAATTGATCAGCGCAAAGTCATCTGTCAAAAATGTTCTACTTCCTTAAGCAGAGGTCAGAATCTGAAAAGTCTCAATACTAGTTGCATGCATAGACATTTAACCACCATGCATTTGAAAGCTTGGACTAACTACCAAACGTCCCTTAAGGTTGTTGCACCCTCGGCCAATGAAGCTAGTCATCAACGCAACATCCCTTCCGGCAGTGTAGGACCACCATTTAGCGCACCACCTGCTGTATCTGTGCAGGTATCTTTGCCAGGCCAAAGCAGTCAGGGTCAGGGAATCACCAGTTTCGTAGTAGGAAACACTGCATCTAGGGCACCGGCGGCAACAATACCATCTCCCACCGTCTCTCAGTCTGCCATGTCCACCGGCACCCCCGCTAGTTCCACGATCTCCATCTCTCCAGTCCAGCTCACCCTACATGAGACTATGGTTAGAAAAAGGAAGTACTTAGCCTCGCATCCGCGTACACAGGGTTTGAACGCCCACATAGCTAGACTAATCTCGTTAGAGATGATGCCCTACCGGTTAGTTGAAAGCGAAGCTTTCAAAGACCTGATGGACTACGCTGTACCACGCTACGAGCTACCCAGTCGACACTTTTTTTCCAGAAAAGCCATCCCAGCCCTCCACCAGCATGTTAAAGAGCGCATCGTCCATGCACTCAGGCAATCTGTGAGCACAAAGGTGCACCTGACAACAGATGCATGGACCAGTAGGCATGGCCAGGGACGTTACGTGTCCATCACGGCACACTGGGTAAATGTGGTGGATTCAGGGTCCACAGGGGACAGCAAGTTTGGGACAGTTCTGCCTAGCCCACGGTCTAGTAAACAGTTGTCTGTAGCCGTTCGCACCCCCTCCTCCTCCTCCTCCTCCTCGTCCTCCTGCAGAAGCAAGAGCTCGTCCACAGACCGCAGTCGCACAAACACTCCATCCGCACCTGCCACTGTTGCACACCAGGTCTCCCATTATGGGGCAGCTACTGGCATACGTCAGCAGGCTGTATTGGCTATGAAGTGTTTGGGCGACAATAGACACACCGCGGAAGTTCTGTCCGAGTTCTTGCAGCAAGAAACGCAGTCGTGGCTGGGCACTGTAGATCTTGAGGCAGGCAAGGTAGTGAGTGATAACGGAAGGAATTTCATGGCTGCCATCTCCCTTTCCCAACTGAAACACATTCCTTGCCTGGCTCACACCTTAAACCTGGTGGTGCAGTGCTTCCTGAAAAGTTATCCGGGGTTATCCGACCTGCTCCTCAAAGTGCGTGGACTTTGCGCACATATCCGCCGTTCGCCTGTACACTCCAGCCGTATGCAGACCTATCAGCGTTCTTTGAACCTTCCCCAGCATCGCCTAATCATAGACGTTGCAACAAGGTGGAACTCAACACTGCACATGCTTCAGAGACTGTGCGAACAGAGGCGGGCTGTTATGTTTTTGTGGGAGGATACACATACACGGGCAGGCAGTAGGATGGCAGACATGGAGTTGTCAGGTGTGCAGTGGTCGAAGATTCAAGACATGTGTCAAGTCCTTCAGTGTTTTGAGGAATGCACACGGCTGGTTAGTGCAGACAACGCCATAATAAGCATGAGCATCCCCCTAATGCGTCTGCTGATGCAAAGTTTGACGCACATAAAGGATCAGGCGTCTGCACCAGAGGAAGAGGAAAGCCTTGATGACAGTCAGCGATTGTCTGGTCAGGGCAGTGTACATGACGAGGTACCGGGCGAAGAGGAGGTGGAGGATGAGGAGGATGATGGGGATGAGTATATTTTTAATGAGGAAGCTTTCCCGGGGGCACGGGAAATTGGTGGCGTGGCAAGGCCGGGTTCTGGTTTTTTGAGGGACACAAGTGACGTAGATTTGCCTGCAACTGCCCCTCAACCAAGCACAACCGCAGATTTGACAACGGGAACTTTGGCCCACATGGCGGATTATGCCTTGCGTATCCTCAAAAGGGACACACGCATTACAAAAATGATGAACGATGACGATTACTGGTTGGCCTGCCTCCTTGATCCTCGCTATAAAGGCAAATTGCAAAATATTATGCCACATGAGAACTTGGAACTAATATTAGCAACAAAACAATCAACTCTTGTTGACCGTTTGCTTCTGGCATTCCCTGCACACAGCGCCCGTGATCGTTCTCACACGAGCTCCAGGGGCCAGCAGACCAGAGGTGTTAGAGGGGCAGAAATCAGAAGTGGCGTTGGCCAGAGGGGTTTTCTGACCAGGTTGTGGAGTGATTTTTCTAGGACCGCAGACAGGACAGGTACTGCAGCATCAATTCAAAGTGACAGGAGACAACATTTGTCCAGTATGGTTACAAACTATTTTTCATCCCTTATCGACGTTCTCCCTCAACCGTCATTCCCATTTGATTACTGGGCATCCAAATTAGACACCTGGCCAGAATTGGCAGAATATGCATTGCAGGAGCTTGCTTGCCCGGCAGCTAGTGTCCTATCAGAAAGAGTATTCAGTGCTGCAGGTTCAATACTAACAGAAAAAAGGACTCGTCTGTCTACCCAAAATGTAGATGATCTAACCTTCATTAAAATGAACCACAACTGGATTTCAAAATCTTTTGCCCCACCCTGCCCGGCTGACACCTAGCTTTCCTATGAAAAGGTCTTGCCTGTGGACTATTCTGAATGACTTTTCCAATCTCGTAATTTTCTTCACCTGATTGTCCAGCATACGACATGTTTCCACCTCACGAAATGGCCAAACTCCCCACACGGGGTCGTGCTATCGCCACTTTGCGCTTGGACCCTTGAGAGTGCTGTTTGTCTGAAGAGGTGGGTGAGCCCGCTTTTGGTCGACGGCACTGCCACTGGGTCCCTCATAGTACAATAAAGTGTCTCTGGCGGTGGTGGTGCGCACCCAACGTCAGACTCACCGTTGTAATATGAGGGGCCCTGTGCCTGTACCGCCGGCCACAAGCCAGTTCCCCCCCCCCCCAGCTCAAACAGTGCTCTACCACTAGCAAAATTATCTCTCACAGCTTCACCAATGTGTAGTCTAGGCGCTGACATCCTTCAATGACTGGCACTGACAATACCATTGTTTTGACATTTTTGTTATGTTAGGCCTTCGAAGCCTGTCTGCGGTCACTCCTTCCACTAGACTTCCACTGACCAGACCACTGCTGCCCGTGTACCCCTGGAACCAATTTAAAATTGCCTACAGCCATGTGTGATTATTTTAGGCCGTCGATGCCTGTCTGCGGTCACTCCTTCCACTAGGCCTCCACTGACCACACCACTGCTGCCCGTGTAACCCTGGAACCAATTTAAAATTGCCTACAGCCAGCCCAATTTTTTTATTTTAGGCCTTCGATGCCTGTCTGCGGTACATTCTTTCAACTACTACTACACTGACCAGGGCACTGCTGCCCAAGTACCCCTGGAACCAATTTAAAATTGCCTACAGCCATGTGTTAATATTTTAGGCCTTCGATGCCTGTCTGCGGTCACTCCTTCCACTAGGCCTCCACTGACCACACCACTGCTGCCCGTGTACCCCTGGAACCAATTTAAAATTGCCTACAGCCATGTGTGATTATTTTAGGCCGTCGATGCCTGTCTGCGGTCACTCCTTCCACTAGGCCTCCACTGACCACACCACTGCTGCCCGTGTAACCCTGGAACCAATTTAAAATTGCCTACAGCCATGTGTTATTATTTTAGGCCTTCGATGCCTGTCTGCGGTCACTCCTTCCACTAGGCCTCCACTGACCACACCACTGCTGCCCGTGTAACCCTGGAAACAATTTAAAATTGCCTACAGCCAGCCCAATTTTTTTATTTTAGGCCTTCGATGCCTGTCTGCGGTACATTCTTTCAACTACTACTACACTGACCAGGGCACTGCTGCCCAAGTACCCCTGGAACCAATTTAAAATTGCCTACAGCCATGTGTTAATATTTTAGGCCTTCGATGCCTGTCTGCGGTCACTCCTTCCACTAGGCCTCCACTGACCACACCACTGCTGCCCGTGTAACCCTGGAACCAATTTAAAATTGCCTACAGCCATGTGTTATTATTTTAGGCCTTCGATGCCTGTCTGCGGTCACTCCTTCCACTAGGCCTCCACTGACCTGTCTACTGCGGCCCGTGTACCCCTTGAACCAACCTAATAAAATATTTAAAAAATTAATTTGATTATAAAAAATAAGATCGTGTTGAGATCTCAAATGCAGACATTTTAACATTAAAAACAAACACACAACAAAAATCTGGAACTGTACTAAAAAGGTCCACCAGCTACAATTACTTTCTCCTGCAAGAAGTTAACTGAAAGGTTTTTTTGGAGTTGTTAACACAGATATGGCATCCACCGAGTGTTGTCCTGTCGCGTCTCCTTTAAATTATTTCCAATAAGATGTTAAACTATTAATTTAATAAAATCAATAATTAAAAAAATAATTGAGTAAGTCAAAAGCACATTGCAAATAAACATTAATTACAAATCAAGAAGCATGGCGCGTCCGAGGGTGAGTAGATACCGAATAAGAATATAATCACCCTCGGGCGCGCAATGCTTATTTACAACAGCCTTCCTTCCTAAGAATCAGCCCTTCCGTGGTGTAGAGAGAGGTTGTTGTTACACTCCAAGGTGTTCCCCAGGTTGCCTTTCCTGAGCTTCGATCTTCCGGCTCTCGTTTACTAGCTGTTGGAAACTACGCTGCATTAGGCCTACAAATTGTGTATGGGTGAAACAGTGGCGCATCTGCGGTCCCTCCTTCCACTAGGCCTCCACTGACCTGTCTACTGCTGCCCGTGTACCCCTTGAACCAACATCTTAAAATAAAAAAATAATTATTTTGATTATAAAAAATAAGATCGTGTTGAGATCTCAAATGCAGACATTTTAACATTAAAAACAAACACACAACAAAAATCTGGAACTGTACTAAAAGGTCCACCAGCTACAATTACTTTCTCCTGCAAGAAGTTAACTGAAAGGTTTTTTTGGAGTTGTTAACACAGATATGGCATCCACCGAGTGTTGTCCTGTCGCGTCTCCTTTAAATTATTTCCAATAAGATGTTAAACTATTAATTTAATAAAATCAATAATTAAAAAAATAATTGAGTAAGTCAAAAGCACATTGCAAATAAACATTAATTACAAATCAAGAAGCATGGCGCGTCCGAGGGTGAGTAGATACCGAATAAGAATATAATCACCCTCGGGCGCGCAATGCTTATTTACAACAGCCTTCCTTCCTAAGAATCAGCCCTTCCGTGGTGTAGAGAGAGGTTGTTGTTACACTCCAAGGTGTTCCCCAGGTTGCCTTTCCTGAGCTTCGATCTTCCGGCTCTCGTTTACTAGCTGTTGGAAACTACGCTGCATTAGGCCTACAAATTGTGTATGGGTGAAACAGTGGCGCATCTGCGGTCCCTCCTTCCACTAGGCCTCCACTGACCTGTCTACTGCTGCCCGTGTACCCCTTGAACCAACATCTTAAAATAAAAAAATAATTATTTTGATTATAAAAAATAAGATCGTGTTGAGATCTCAAATGCAGACATTTTAACATTAAAAACAAACACACAACAAAAATCTGGAACTGTACTAAAAGGTCCACCAGCTACAATTACTTTCTCCTGCAAGAAGTTAACTGAAAGGTTTTTTTGGAGTTGTTAACACAGATATGGCATCCACCGAGTGTTGTCCTGTCGCGTCTCCTTTAAATTATTTCCAATAAGATGTTAAACTATTAATTTAATAAAATCAATAATTAAAAAAATAATTGAGTAAGTCAAAAGCACATTGCAAATAAACATTAATTACAAATCAAGAAGCATGGCGCGTCCGAGGGTGAGTAGATACCGAATAAGAATATAATCACCCTCGGGCGCGCAATGCTTATTTACAACAGCCTTCCTTCCTAAGAATCAGCCCTTCCGTGGTGTAGAGAGAGGTTGTTGTTACACTCCAAGGTGTTCCCCAGGTTGCCTTTCCTGAGCTTCGATCTTCATGCTCTCGTTTAGTAGGTGTCGGAAAGTAGGCTGCATTAGGCCTAAAAAATGGGGAATGGGGTGGAGAGAGATGGTGTGTTACACTCCAAGGTGTTCTCCAGGTTTCCTCGCCATTGCTTCGATCTTCCGACTCTCGTTTAGTAGTTGTAGAAAACTACACTGCATTAGGCCTACAAAATGGGTATCGGGTGGAGAGAGATGGTGTGTTACACTCCAAGGTGTTCCCCAGGTTTCCTTGCCATTGCTTCGGTCTTCCGACTCTCGTTTAGTAGTTGTAGAAAAGTACACAGCATTAGGCCTACAAAATGGGTATGGGGTGGAGAGAGATGGTGTGTTACACTCCAAGGTGTTCCCCAGGTTGCCTTTCCTGAGCTTCTATCTTCAGGCTCTCATTAAATTGTGGTTAAATGGAACAACTGCATTTGGCGTACTAGTTGGTTTGGGGCCTACTATCGGTGTCTGCCACTCCTTGCTGTTCTCCTGGTTTCCTGTCCTGAAATTCCATTTTCAGCCTCTCGTTAAGTAGTTGTTAATGTTAGACTGCATTTGGCCTACTAGTTGGGTTGGGGCCTACTATCGGTGTCTGCCACTCCTTGCTGTTCTCCTCCACTGAACAAAGCTGTGCCGCCTGTTTACTACGGTTGCCAATTTTGAACTGCATTTCGACTACTTACTGATTTGGCCCTACTCTCTGTGTCAGCCTCTCATTCCAGTTGTCCTCCACTGCAATGCCCCCTGGTTATTCCTGTGTTACCAATTTTGAACTGCATTTAGCCCACTTTCTTCTTTGGGCCTATATCTGTGTTTCCACTTCATCGTGCCCATTGCCCAGCCAGTGATAGATGAGTCTGCTGGTACATTGACCCATAACGCAACATTCCCCGTGCACGCTACACAACAACATTGTGACCCTGCTGAAAGTCAGGTTGCTCTTCCCGCATACCATACCACCTTACACGGGGACAAAGAGGAAGGTGCAGATGAAAGTGCAGGTTCCTTCATCAGGTGGGGGGAGGAATACTAGTTGGCGACGTCACTGGCACAGGGCCTCTCATAGTACGCAAAAGTGTTGCTGCCGGTGGGAGGCGCCCCCGCCGTGCAAACACACCGCTGTACTTTGAGGGGCCCTGTGCCAGTGCCAATGCCAACGAGTGGGCCCCCCCTGCTTGCTCAGGATCACAGCACTTGCAAAGTTGAAATACTTACCTCTCCCTGCTCCACTGCCGTGACGTGGTCCAGATTTACTGGGCCCACTAATTACTTGAACCAGCCCTACCCCCCACAACTTTAGCCAAATGACCCCCAATTTCAAATGCCTTCCAATTATTTTAAGGTAAATTACGCTTGACAAGCTTCATTAAGAAGAATGGATGGTTTTGACATTAAAATGGGCACTCTAGGTGTTTTCCTGGCCCCCACTCACTGCCGACTATGCTGCCCCATTGACTTGCATTGGGTTTCGTGTTTCGGTCGATCCCGACTTTACGTCATAATCGGCCGATTTCACTCGACCCGACTTTGGACATAGTCGGGTTTCGCAAAACCCGGCTCGACTCTAAAAAGGTCAAGGTCGCTCAACTCTACTGTCTATATCCACCAGGCAGAAAGGCAGCATTTTCGTGGCCAACAGATTGGATATGGTGAAGTTCAAGCTCTTAGCTTTGGTATGTGTAGGAGGAAACATTATTTTATGTGTCCATAACTGCGGCACTGAGGGCTGGCCGCTGTGCTGAGAGAAGATGGAGTAGGGTGAACAGGACAAACTGCTGGACTGGACTGTGAGTGAGGTGCAGACGAAGATGTTATGGTGGATTGAGAAATTTGTGTTGTGCTCGGTTAAGCAAAAACAGCAATCATGTCAACTTCCATAACAGCTAACAGGCTCTCAGTCATCCCGACTGTAGGGGGTAAACAAGTGGAGCTTTGCGTCCGGAGACTTATGTGAGATCACGGTGATGGAGGAGGCAGAAGTGTTGATGGGACTGCTAGTGGATGGCAAGGCCAGCTAGTCCACATTTTACCACAGTGAGATTCCCAGACTAAGACATGTTGATTGCGCGTTTGCCAATTCATGCATGTAGTTGTCAAATTATAGCAATTTTTGCCTCTGCTGAGTCTTTTTTTGCAAATTTGGCAGATAACTTGAGTTTGGTCATCCTTTGCGTTCTTAGATAAGGTCTATGCTAGGCAACCCTTGCTTCACCTGCGAACTGCACACTCTCACAGTTGAGTCTGAGGATGCAGTGCTTGTTGTGGTTACATTACTCCGTCTCTGTGGGGCAAGTTGCAGTGTCACCTCCTTGTCTTCCTCCTCCTCCATCTCTGCTGAGCTAATCAGCTACATGAATCTTGGTTCACACCAAGAAGGCTCTACACCCTCATCATCATCATCCTCTCTGTTCTCACACTTGCCCTGAGGGTCACCCTCCTTCTATTCCTGCCCTGATACCACAGTACAGTCCACATGTGCCTCTGGTAGCTGAGCCTCATGAGGTTCACCTCCATCCCCGGGGGTACCTCCATCCCCGGGGGTTAACATCTGGTAATAAGGGTCTGAATTTTGCTCTGACCCTACTTTGTCTGGTCCCGGATCCAACATGAAAAAATTTTGAGCATTGGTGCAGATGCTTTCCTCCTCTGGATTATGTCATTCTTCAGAACAGACCTCTGATGCTCATGGAATAGAATGTGGAAGCAGCACTGCAGAATAGCCCATCTGTGGTTCCCCACAGTCAGTTGAGTGTTTGGAAATTTGTGACGGGGAAAAACAAGGTAAATAGGGGTGCCACCTCTGAGGATTTACTGTGTGTGATGTAAAGGTGGAGGAGGAGAGGCCACTTGATGCAGCGCTTGCCATCTACTAGAGCACATAGTCTTTATGACCCCCATCTACAAGGCATACCGCTGTGTTGCTGCCAAAGAAAGGTGAGTAGAGTAGCCTGTGCATTAAAAGATGTTATCAGAGGTCTTTGGATAGGACGAGAATGTGTTCACTTGAGCTTTTCTTAACATTAAGACCTAACCCGTGTACACGTAGAACACCAAGCCTATTCCCCTTCTACCACAACCTCACTTTTACCTACTCATGTTGTATGTACCCTTCCCCTCTTTTAACCTGCTGTTTCACAACCTAAGGTCTACACCTGTCAGTCACCTATCACTAAATAAACAATCACTATTTATTTTCTTAGTGTGCCGGAACAACACTCTTAAGGTACCTTCACACATAACGATATCGTTAAGGATATCGTTGCAACGTCATGCTTTTTGTGACGTAGCAACGATCCCGCTAACGATCTCGTTATGTGTGACAGCGACCAATGATCAGGCCCCTGCTAGGAGATCGTTGGCCGCTGGGGAATGATCAGGAACTTTTTTTGGTCGCTGATCACCCACTGTCATCGCTGGATTGGCGTGTATGACGCCGATCCAGCGATGTGTTCACTTGTAACCAGGGTAAATATCGGGTTACTAAGTGCAGGGCCGCGCTTAGTAACCCGATATTTACCCTGGTTACCATTGTAAAAGTTAAAAAAAAACCAGTACATACAGGGTAAATATCGGGTTACTAAGTGCAGGGCCGCGCTTAGTAACCCGATATTTACCCTGGTTACCATTGTAAAAGTTAAAAAAAAAAACAGTACATACTCACATTCTGATGTCTGTCACGTCCCCCGGCGTCCACAGGGTTAAAACTGCTTTCGGCAAGAGCGCTGCTAATGCACGCGCTCCGGCCGAGAGCTTCCCTGCACTGACTGTCAGTGCCGGCAGTAACAGCGGTGACGTCACCGCTGTGCTCTGCTTTACGGCCGGCACTGACAGTCAGTGCAGGGAAGCTCTCGGCCGGAGCGCGTGCATTAGCAGCGCTCTTGCCGAAAGCAGTTTTAACCCTGTGAACGCCGGGGGACGTGACAGACATCAGAATGTGAGTATGTACTGTTTTTTTTTTTACTTTTACTATGGTAACCAGGGTAAATATCGGGTTACTAAGCGCGGCCCTGCACTTAGTAACCCGATGTTTACCCTGGTTACCTGGGTGCTGCAGGGGGACTTCGGCATCGTTGAAGACAGTTTCAACGATGCCGAAGTCTTTCCCCTGATCGTTGGTCGCTGGAGAGAGCTGTCTGTGTGACAGCTCCCCAGCGACCACACAACGACATACCAACGATCACGGCCAGGTCGTATCGCTGGTCGTGATCGTTGGTAAATCGTTTAGTGTAACGGTACCTTTAGATCTATCGAATTAGATTAGCAAATGGGGCCTCCTGATTCCATACTGCAACACAGTTTTATCACAAATAGTGATGAGCGAGTGTACTAGATGCTCAGGTTTTCCCAAGCACGCTCGGGTGACCTCCGAGTATTTATGACTGCTCGGAGATTTAGTTTTCATCATGGCAGCTGAATGATTTACAGCTACTAGCCTGCTTGATTACATGTGGGGATTCCCTAGCAACCAGGCAACCCCTACATGTACTCAGCCTGGCAAGTAGCTGCAAATCATTCAGCTGACGAGATGAAAACTAAATCTCCGAGCAGTCATAAATACTCGGAGGTCACCCGAGCTTGCTCGGGAAAACCCGAGCAACGAGTACACTCGCTCATCACTAGTCACAAATGATTTGGATTAGCAAATAAGGCCTTCTTCTGACTACAAGTTTTAGCCCAAACTATTTGGATTCGCAAATAGAGCCTCCTGGCTGAACACCAATATTTAAACATTTTTTAAATCTGACTAGTGTTACTTTATGTAGCAATAACTCTGGAATTCTTCAACATATCCCATTGATTTGGAGATTGTTTTTTTGTGACACAGTACACTTTATAATATTGGTAAACTTAGGTGGATATGTTTTTTGATTATTTATAAAAATATCAGAAATGTGCCAAAAATTTTAAAAATAGCAATTTTCAAACTTTGAATGATTATCCCTTTAATGCAGATAGTTATATCACACAAGCACACTAATAAATAACATTTCCCTCATGTCAGCCTTACATCAGCAACATTTGTAAAACGTTGTTTTATTTTGTTAACATTTTAAAAAGTTTAAAAATGCAGCAGTAATTTTTCATTTTTGTTCAAGGAATTTTACAAAACATATTTTTTTAGGGACCAATTCAGTTTTGAAATGACTTTGGAGGTCCTATTTATTGGAATTCCCCAAATGTTATACCATTTTAAAAACAACACCGCTCAACGTGTCAGGTAGTTTAGTAGCCCTTTAGGTGCTTTTCAGGAAATAATGCAAAGTGACATGACAGGAATTAAAAAATGTATTTTTACCACCTAAATGTTTCCAACTTCTGAAGAGGGTACTACGGTTGAGCGAAACGGGTCGGCCAGATTCAGAAGTCGCCACTCGCCGACTTTTGGCAAAGTCGGGTTTCATGAAACCCGACCCGACCCCTGTGTGGGGTCGGCCATGAGGTCGGCGATCTTCTGATCTGGAATCGGAATTCCGATACCGATTTCCGATATGTTTAAGATATCGGGAATCGGTATCGGAATTCATATTTAAGTGTAAAATAAAGAATAATAAAAAAAAAATATTGATATACTCACCCTCGGACGCGCCCTGGTTCTCACCGGCAGCCTTCCTTCCTAAGAATGAGCGCCTGAAGGGCCTTTGATGATATCGCGGCTTGTGATTGGTCGCGTGAGCGGTCACATGGGCGGTCACGCGACCAATCACAAGCCGCGACGTCATCTTAGGTCCTTCAGGCGCTAATTCTTAAGAAGGAAGCGTCCGAGGGCGCGTCCGAGGGTGAGTATATTCCTAATAGGTATATACTCACCCTCGGACGCGCCCTGGTTCTAACCCACAGCCTTCCTTCCTAAGAATCAGCGCCTGAAGGACCTTAGATGACGTCGTGGCTTGTGATTGGTCGCGTGACGCCCATGTGACCGCTCACACGACCAATCACAAGCCGCGACGTCATCAAAGGTCCTTCAGGTGCTCATTCTTAGGAAGGAAGGCAGCCGGTGAGAACAAGGGCGCGTCCGAGGGTAAGTATATCAATATTTTTTATTTTGATTCTTTATTTTATACCTAAATATGGATCCCAGGGCCTGAAGGAGAGTTTCCTCTCCTTCAGACCCTGGGAACCATTAGAAACCCAATGCACTGCATTGGGTTTCGGGTTTCGGCCGACCCCGACCCCGACTTTTCTATAGGATCGGCCAATTTCACTCGAACCGTCTTTTGAAAAAGTCGGGTTTCGTGAAACCCGACCCGATCCTATAAAAAGAAAAGTCGTTCAACCCTAGAGGGTACTATTAGGGTTGAGCGAAACGGGTCGGTCATTTTCATAAGTCGCCGACTTTTGGCAAAGTCGGGTTGCGTGAAACCCAACCCGATCCCTGTGTGGGGTCGGCCATGCGGTACGCGACTTTCGCGCCAAAGTCGCGTTACAATGACGCGAAAAGTGCCATTTCTCAGCCAATAAAGGTGGACGCAGAGTGTGGGCAGCATGATGACATAGGTCTTAGTCCCCTCCATCTTAGAGAAGGGCATTGCAGTGATTGGCTTGCTTTCTGCGGCGTTCCCGCCGACCGCCATCTTACTGCTGCTGATCTGAGCATACGGAGAGGTTGCTGCCGCTTCATCAGAAGCAGGGATAGCGTTAGGCAGGGTCCATTAACCCCCAAACCGCTTGTGCTGTAGTGATTTCCACTGTCCAACACCACCTTTTGTTTGCAGGGACAATGGAGGCTACATTTTTTTTCCTCAGCGCTGTAGCTCATTGGGCTGCCCTAGAAGGCTCCCTGATAGCTGCAATTGTGACGCCCAAGAGACCGGGGTACCCAGCACCGGACCAATGGGGTCTGTCTCTTGAGGGGGGTGTCACGGGTGGCTTGACCCGGTGCTGTGGCCTCAGGCAATGCACAGTGTAAAGGGTATCGTGAGGGAACAGGCACTTACTTGATCAGCAGCAGGTTCTCCCAGCGGTGATGATCCCAATCCTGGATAGATGGCTATTGTCCAAATGAAAGACTGAGGCACTGAAACGTTTAACCAGTTTACTTTAACAAAAAAGGATTTACAACCAGTCCTGTCACCGGAGTCTGTATGGGAACTCTGAGTTACTTTGACCCTGCCGGGGTCTTCGCCTCTTATTGTACGCAATATCTGTGTGGCCCTGCTGCTGTATGTGAACTGGCTGCCGGCCCAATCTGTCCCCTCTGGGTCCTGGTTCGACGGGCAACCCGAGTCCTTTTATCGGCTTACCCCCTCCAGGAGTACCGCTGAACTCTGTGTCTGTTGCTGCGTCCGACCTAGTGAAGCTGATATCACCTCACGTTTTTCCGGTTGCTGTATTATATGTAATGAATACAGCCACGGATCCGGTATCCGTCTTTGCGCCTGTTCTGGGTAGTGATTAATGCTACCCGGTTCTCACAATGTCCTTTTTCTCTATCCCTCTTCTCCTCAGGCCGGTGATTTAGGCCTGGTAACAGTCACAGGGCTGTTAGAGATTCAACTGTATGACCTCTCACTATCAGCTCCTTAGCCCAACTCCCAGTTCTTCTCTCAGACCAGAATGGATCAAGGGGAGTCTCTGGAGCTCCCCCTTCTGGCCGGAGGTGGTAGTGCAGTCTTGCTATTTTAGTATTTGCATTTACTGTCAGTAACTATTTTTGTGGCAAATACCCCTAGGGGTGCCACATTCCCCCTTAGTTAAGAACAGTACTCCGGGACTGTGGGACAATAACATTTTGAAATAACAATTAATATGTACAGAGTCTTAAAAATGAAAAGTTACAAAAACCACTCGAGGAAACAAAAATATAGTTCTGTACAAAGTCACTTCAAATAGCGTCCATTAATACAGTTCTATCCTTGAAGGTACTAGGAAAGGCACTGCACTTTGTGTCCAGGAATTTAGTTCCATTTTTCCAACGGAGTTATCAATATAAAGTCTAAAGAAAGTTCAAAAAGAGCGAGGAGCAAAGTTCAAAAAGCAGTCTTTCCGGAGCTTTGATTTAGTGCCTCCGGGCTGATAAAAAGTTCAAGAATATGCAAGAAGTTCATACAGACAAGTCTCTGTAGGCACTGGGCTTAAACGTTGCAGACTGATAACAATGACTATACTACATTTTCTGTTTAACTATATACGGCATAACATATATACAATTCACATTATGAGCTTTATAGTTGGTAATCTGCATACCTGGCCGGTAATTGACCCTGGGTACTACGCTGTGATCTACGTAATAGCGGTGTCTCTTCATGTGGTGTACTACTGTCTACTGCGGATGTAGTATCTGCCCGCTCTGCTAAAGATAATTCCACGACTATGGAGTTGGCAAGTCCACCGTGAATGGGATTACTCTGACCAGGAATCTGTTCTTCCTGGCCTGGAACCTCCTGTAGTACGGGGTCAGCCTCTTCCTGTCTTGGGACTTCTGGTATTGGGTTTGGTGTTGGGTAAAAGGCCACCATGGGAACCACTACTGCACCATGGTATGTTAGTAGGGTTTTGGGAAAGTCTCCTATACAGGTGTGATACACTTCCTCTTCTTTTTCCTTTACTGGTTGAACCTGTATGGGTTGAATAACTTCTGGTTCTGGCTGGACAACGTCTGGCTCTTTCAATGCTTCCGGACATAATTTAAGATTGTCTCTTGACACTAGTACAGATGTTAAGCCTCCGTTTTTGCTAATGAGACACATTTTAGGATTATTCACTCTTGTTGGTAAAACTGTGTAGGGTACGGCTTCCCACTGATTGTCCAGTTTATTGGTTCGACGATTTCTCTTGAGCACTTGGTCACCTGGTCTTAATGGGGTCGCTAGAGCATTCTGGTTGAAAGTTCGCTCTTGTCTTTCTCTAGTTTGCTGAAGGCTTCTTTCCACACTCTCTTGCACTTGGCGATACTGCTTTTGCTGTATGATATCCCAATTGGAGTCTTGGACTTCTGCGTCTGGTTTCAGAATTCCCATTTCTAGATCGATTGGTAATTGGCCGGGTCTTGCACGCATAAGGTAAGCTGGGGTGCAATTGGTGGAACTCACCGGGACATGATTATACAGATCCACCAAGTCAGGCAATTTCTCTGGCCATTGATTCCTTTCTGCCTCAGGTAAAGTCTTTAGTAGTTCTATTACAATATGGTTCATCTTCTCGCATAAGCCGTTTGTTTGTGGATGATAGGCCGTCGTCCGGATCTTTTTGCAACCATACATATTACAGAATTCTCTGAAGAGCTCTGATTCAAAGGCTGTACCTTGGTCGGTGAGAACCTGTTCCGGATATCCATGGGGTCTACAAAGGTACGTTTGGAACGCTTTGGCTGCTGTTTTTGCTGTCAGATCTTTTACGGGTACTACTACCAAGAAGCGTGAATAATGGTCCACGATGGTCAAGGCATAGACATAGCCAGACCGGCTTGGTGTCAACTTCACGTGGTCCATGGCTACAAGTTCAAGTGGTTGTTTGGTGATTATGGGCTGCAGTGGTGCTCTTTGGTTCTTTTGATCGTTTCTTCTGAGGTTGCACGGGCCACAATTTCTGCACCACTGTTCGATTGATTTTCTCATCCCGACCCAATAAAATCTTTCTCTTAGAAGTACTTCTAACTTTTTCCAACCGAAGTGACCAGCACCATTATGGTAAGCTTCGAGGACCATCTTGACATCTTGTTTAGGCACGATAATCTGCCAAACCAATTCATGTGTTTTCGGATTGGTGTACCTTCTACAGAGGTTCCCTTGATACAGGAACATTTTGCCTCTCTCTTTCCAGAGTTGATGCGTCTCTTCTGGGGCATCCTCATCGGGATATGCACTTTGCTCAGTTAACAGTTCCTTCACCAACTTCACAGCCGGATTGCTGTCTTGGGTGTCAGCCCATCTATGGTGTGCTAACGGATTTAAATTCACCTCTTGTTGTTTCTGATAGGTACTTGACTGATGATGTTTTGCCTTGGGATGATGGAAGGCTGGTAGTTCAATTTCTTCAAGCTCCCCCATTTCTTCTTCTACATCTCTCAAGTGTGGCATCCGGGATAGGGCATCGGCATTTCCATTCTTGCGACCTGCTCGATACTTGATCTTGAAGTTGTAATTAGATAACCGGGCTATCCATCGCTGTTCTAACGCACCTAATTTGGCTGTGTCCAGGTGGGTCAACGGATTGTTGTCAGTATAGACAATAAATTCTGCAGCGGCCAGATAGTGTTTGAAACGTTCAGTCACAGCCCAAACTACTGCCAGTAGTTCCAATTTGAAGGAGCTGTAATTTTCTGAATTTCTTTCAGTAGGCCGGAGCTTTCTACTTGCAAAGGCGATGACTTTCTCCCGACCTTCTTGCTTTTGTGACAGCACCGCTCCTAGTCCCACATTACTGGCATCGGTGTAGAGGATGAAAGGTTGATGGTAATCTGGGTATGCCAGAACCTCTTCTCCGGTTAGTGCCTTCTTTAGTTGTTCAAAGGAGTCTTCCCTTTCGTCGTTCCACTGAAAAGGAGGGTTTCGGTTTGAAGGTTTCTTCGTCTGCCCTACCAAGGTGTCTTGCAAGGGTGCTGCCAACTTGGTAAATCCTTTTATAAATCTGCGATAGTAATCCACCAATCCCAGGAATTGTCTCACTTCTTTTGGGCTGGTAGGTCTTGGCCAATCCCTTATGGCGCTTATTTTCTCGGGATCTGGTGCTACTCCCTCCGAACTCACGATGTGTCCCAGGTACTGTACCTTTGGCTTGAGAAGGTGACATTTGGATGGCTTGACTTTCATGCCATACCTGGATAAGGCTTCGAACACTTCTGCCAGGTCTATTAAGTGTTGTTTGTAAGTCTTTGAGTAGACGATCACATCATCTAGGTACAGGAGGACGGTCTCGAAGTTCTTGTGTCCGAGGCAGCATTCCATCAGCCGCTGGAAGGTACCGGATGCGTTGCAGAGTCCGAACGGCATGCGATTAAATTCACATAGACCCATTGGTGTGGTGAATGCCGTCTTTTCCTTATCTCGCTCAGCCACAGGGACTTGCCAATACCCGCTTGTTAAGTCTAAGGTGGAAAAATAATTAGCAGATTTCAAAGCAGTTAAGGACTCTTCTATCCTAGGCAAGGGGTAGGCGTCTTTATGGGTGATGTTATTAATCTTCCGGTAGTCTACGCACATTCTCATGGTTCCGTCCTTTTTTTTGACAATCACTAGAGGGGCTGCCCAGGGGCTACAGCTGTCTCTTATTACCCCGGCCTGTTTCATCTCCCTCAGCATATCTTTTGCACATTGATAGTGAGCGGGCGGTATGGGTCTATATCTTTCTTTTATTGGGGGATGGTCACTGGTGGGGATTGTGTGTTCTACCCCTTCTATCCGTCCGAAGTCCAATGGGTGTTTACTGAAGACTTGTTCATATTCCGTCACTAGCCTATACACCCCTTGTTTTTGATGGGTAGGTGTTGAATTTATGCCCACGTGTAGCTGTTGGCACCAATCCTCCATTTCTCCATCTGAGCCATTGCCTTCCACCTGACAGGTTGGTTCTAAGGGCTCAATGGTTGTGATGGCATTGTTGTCAACAGTATATAGCTTTGCCATTGTAGCATACCTTGGCAAAGTGACCTCTTCCTCTCCACAGTTCAAAAGTCGTACCGGCACTCGTCCCCGGTGTACCTCGACTATCCCTCGTGCTGTGAGTATAGTGGGCCTGCTGTCGGTGTACACTGGTTCTATTAAGGCTTGATAATCTCGTCCCTTAGTACCAATGGCTGCTCTACACCATACCAGCATTTCTGTTTTTGGTGGGATTACAATAGATGTTGGATCACTTACCCTCACACTGCCGATTTCTCCACCTGCAACTTCTACCTGTTGCCTTAACATCAATACTTTTATTTCCCTCCGGAGAACTCTCTGCTGGCAGGATTGGGCAGTTTCAGCAATTTGCTGTAAGACAGAAATGACTTCGGAAAAGCAGTTCTCTAACACATTCATTCCTATCAATACAGTTGGTTCACAGTTCCGCCGGTCAACATCAACAACAATTATACCCTGTTTCTTCAATTCTACTTTACCAATCTTTATGGTCATCTCCCTGAATCCTAGTTTCGGTACCAACTTACCATTACTGGCCCATATATCTAGTTCAACATCAGAGGGCCCTTTATCAATATCTGCATCAGCGTAGTACCTCTTATAAAGGATATACGGTATAGATGAAATCTGGGAACCTGTGTCCAGCAAAGCGTTGAGGGGCATTCCGTCCAGCACGATAGGGATAATGGGTCGTCCTCCGATGTACCTGTCGTGCCAGGGTGTTGGGCCTTGAAAGTTCATTCCTGCGAAGCGGCCCGCATTCCCAGGGGATTCCCGTTTAAATCACAATCTCGTGCAAAGTGGCCTGGCTGCTGGCAACGGTGGCAAATGGGCTGTCCATCCGGTTGGTAGCGGTCGCGGGGTCGTCCTCTCCATGTCGGGTATCTCCGGGGTCTCATCCATGGAACACCTTCTCTACGGTTTGACAACTCCATCTTGGGTCCTCTCATCTCCTGCATGGTTTTAGCCATTGAAGCAACAACATCAGTTAAAGAGTCAAGCTTTTGTTGAAGAGCCTCATTAGTACTGGGCCCCAGGGGCTTAGCAATGGCCCCGGACATAGCTGATGTCACTGGTACTCCATGTTGTTGAGGAGCCTCTGCCATGAGTTGCGCAGGATCCTGATCCCGAGGTGCCTCTGCCAGCTGGAGACGTATAACGCTCTCCTTTAATTGGGCAAATGTCAATTCAGGGTTCTTAAAAACAAGCATGCTCACATGCCCCCGGTGAGAAGGGGTGTAGAGTCCCTCAATAAATTGATCTCTTAGCAGTTTATCCGCTCCGGTGTTAAAAATGGGTTCAGCCAGTGTAAGTGATTTAAGGGCTTCCTGCAGGTTTAAGGCAAAGTCTCTCACGCCCTCATTAACTTTTTGTTTGCAATTAAAGAATCGTACTTTAGCTTTGCTGCTGGCAGTGGTTTCAAATGTAGCTTTTAATCCAGCAAATATGCGTTCAACAGTGCCTTTTAGATCAGCTGCCCATGCTGTGACTTCTCGCTTAGCATGGCCACTTAACTGCATCATCAGGAGACTAACACGCTGAACTTCACCCACAGGGAACATGTCAAAATGGGCCAGCATCTTTTCTCTGAAATCGTCAAGGGTATTAGGCTCACCTTCATACATTGGAAGCCATGGGCCACCCGGGGTATATGGCATCAGCACCGGCATGATGGGTGCCACTCCTTGCACCGCTGCGCTACCGGACTCTCTATCGACACTCTGTCTTTCAGCTGCATTAGCGTCGCCGGGTGCTGCGGCGTCTCCGTGCTGCGACATACTGTGCCCCCTTAGTTAATCCGGACCCTTCCGGTCCTCCGCTTCCGTCGGGATAGTGTAGATTTGTTCCGCTGTGCAGCAGGATCGATTTTCCCCTTGCTCTGATGTCAGAGCGCTCAGCTTGGTGCCGCCCACAATGACACGCCCCCTGCTGCTCCCACCCACCGCGCTCTGTACTGGCGGATTCTGAAGTTTTTCAGTTAGACTGGGGCTCAGGTGATGGCGTAGCTCAATTAACAGTCTCGTGCCTAACGGTTATGAAGTGATTACCTCAGGGGATGGCGGCCATCTTTACTCCATTATAACCAATGGGGAAAAGTCACTTTCAATAGTTTTCAATGGAGAATGGATTTTTCTTTAATAAAGTCAATTTTCAAGATTTTTCATCCAAGTTTTCACAGTTTTGGGCTCCAATCACGGCACACAATACCCGGTATACGGGCTGGCTAGATCCTGTTCGTGACGCCAATTGTGACGCCCAAGAGACCGGGGTACCCAGCACCGGACCAATGGGGTCTGTCTCTTGAGGGGGGTGTCACGGGTGGCTTGACCCGGTGCTGTGGCCTCAGGCAATGCACAGTGTAAAGGGTATCGTGAGGGAACAGGCACTTACTTGATCAGCAGCAGGTTCTCCCAGCGGTGATGATCCCAATCCTGGATAGATGGCTATTGTCCAAATGAAAGACTGAGGCACTGAAACGTTTAACCAGTTTACTTTAACAAAAAAGGATTTACAACCAGTCCTGTCACCGGAGTCTGTATGGGAACTCTGAGTTACTTTGACCCTGCCGGGGTCTTCGCCTCTTATTGTACGCAATATCTGTGTGGCCCTGCTGCTGTATGTGAACTGGCTGCCGGCCCAATCTGTCCCCTCCGGGTCCTGGTTCGACGGGCAACCCGAGTCCTTTTATCGGCTTACCCCCTCCAGGAGTACCGCTGAACTCTGTGTCTGTTGCTGCGTCCGACCCTAGTGAAGCTGATATCACCTCACGTTTTTCCGGTTGCTGTATTATATGTAATGAATACAGCCACGAATCCGGTATCCGTCTTTGCGCCTGTTCTGGGTAGTGATTAATGCTACCCGGTTCTCACAATGTCCTTTTTCTCTATCCCTCTTCTCCTCAGGCCGGTGATTTAGGCCTGGTAACAGTCACAGGGCTGTTAGAGATTCAACTGTATGACCTCTCACTATCAGCTCCTTAGCCCAACTCCCAGTTCTTCTCTCAGACCAGAATGGATCAAGGGGAGTCTCTGGAGCTCCCCCTTCTGGCCGGAGGTGGTAGTGCAGTCTTGCTATTTTAGTATTTGCATTTACTGTCAGTAACTATTTTTGTGGCAAATACCCCTAGGGGTGCCACACATTGCTGTGTACACCGCTGTGCAAACCAACTGCTTTTTTCAAAGCACAAATCCTGTTGTTCCTTCCTTTCTGCACAGCTTTCTTGTTTGTTTGTCCACACTGTTGACTTTTTTTGTGCAGCAGTCCACTCCTTTTTATTTCTGGCTGCCATACATTGCTGAGATTACTGCAGGGAGATAGTAATTGTAGTATAGTCCCTTTTTTTTTTTGTTTCGTTATATCTCTTCAAGCCACTTTCTGCCACAGAAAATAGACTCTAATACAGTGGGCCAGATTTATTCACTAGTCTCCCTGAAGAAAAAAAAGAATGCAGATTAAAATTGGCAAATCTGTATCAGTGGCAGTCCTGTGTGTGGCATCTGTGTCTCATTTTCTGGCACAGAAAACATACAGTCTAACAGTGGGCCTGATTTCTTGCCAATTCTCCCATAAATAAAAATAGTGGGATATTAAGATTGGATTTCTGCTTCATTGCCACTCCAGTGTGTGCCACCTGTCTCAAATTGTGTGCCACATTAAACCTAGTGTGTAATACTGGGTCAGATTTCTTTTAAATTCTCCCTGAAAAAAAAAAGTGGGAGATTAAGATTGGCATTTCTGCTTCAGTGCCACTCCAGTGTGCGCCACCTGTCTCAAATTGTGTGCCACATTAAACCCAGTGTGTAATACTGGGTCAGATTTCTTTTAAATTCTCCCTTAAAAAAATATTTTGGGAGATTAAGATTGGCATTTCGGCTTCAGTGCCACTCCTGTGTGTGCCACCTGTCTCAAATTGTGTGCCACATTAAACCCAGTGTGTAATACTGGGTCAGATTTCTTTTAAATTCTCCCTGAAAAAAAATAGTGGGAGATAAAGATTGGCATTTCAGCTTCAGTGCCACTCCAGTGTGTGCCACCTGTCTCAAATTGTGTGCCACATTAAACCCAGTATGTAATACTGGGTCAGATTTCTTTTAAATTCTCCCTTAAAAATTTTTTTTTGGGAGATTAAGATTGGCATTTCCGCTTCAGTGCCACTCCAGTGTGTGCCACCTGTCTCAAATTGTGTGCCACATTAAACCCAGTGTGTAATACTGGGTCAGATTTCTTTTAAATTCTCCCTGAAAAAAAAAAATAGTGGGAGATTAAGATTGGCATTTCCGCTTCAGTGCCACTCCTGTGTGTGCCACCTGGCTCAAATTGTGTGCCACATTAAACCTAGTGTGTAATACTGGGCCAGATTTCTTTTAAATTCTCCCTGAAAAAAAAAGTGGGAGATTAAGATTGGCATTTCTGCTTCAGTGCCACTCCAGTGTGTGCCACCTGTCTCAAATTGTGTGCCACATTAAACCCAGTGTGTAATACTGGGTCAGATTTCTTTTAAATTCTCCCTCAAAAATTTTTTAGGGGAGATTAAGATTGGCATTTCCTCTTCAGTGCCACTCCAGTGTGTGCCACCTGTCTCAAATTGTGTGCCACATTAAACCCAGTGTGTAATACTGGATCAGATTTCTTTTAAATTCTCCCTGAAAAAAAATAGTGGGAGATAAAGATTGGCATTTCAGCTTCAGTGCCACTCCAGTGTGTGCCACCTGTCTCAAATTGTGTGCCACATTAAACCTAGTGTGTAATACTGGGCCAGATTTCTTTTAAATTCTCCCTGAAAAAAAAAGTGTGAGATTAAGATTGGCATTTCTGCTTCAGTGCCACTCCAGTGTGTGCCACCTGTCTCAAATTGTGTGCCACATTAATCCCAGTGTGTAATACTGGGTCAGATTTCTTTTAAATTCTTCCTTAAAAATTTTTTGGGGGAGATTAAGATTGGCATTTCCGCTTCAGTGCCACTCCAGTGTGTGCCACCTGTCTCAAATTGTGTGCCACATTAAACCCAGTGTGTAATACTGGGTCAGATTTCTTTTAAATTGTCCCTGAAAAAAAAAATAGTGGGAGATTAAGATTGGCATTTCTGCTTCAGTGCCACTCCTGTGTGTGCCACCTGGCTCAAATTGTGTGCCACATTCAACCTAGTGTGTAATACTGGGCCAGATTTCTTTTAAATTCTCCCTGAAAAAAAATAGTGGGAGATTAAGATTGGCATTTCAGCTTCAGTGCCACTCCAGTGTGTGCCACCTGTCTCAAATTGTGTGCCACATTAAACCTAATGTGTAATACTGGGTCAGATTTCTTTTAAATTCTCCCTGAAAAAAAAATAGTGGGAGATTAAGATTGGCATTTCTGCTTCAATGCCACTCCAGTGTGTGCCACCTGTCTCAAATTGTGTGCCACATTAAACCCAGTGTGTAATACTGGGTGAGATTTCTTTTAAATTCTCCCTGAAAAAAAAAATAGTGGGAGATTAAGATTGGCATTTCCGCTTCAGTGCCACTCCTGTGTGTGCCACCTGGCTCAAATTGTGTGCCACATTAAACCCGGTGTGTAATACTGGGTCAGATTTCTTTTAAATTCTCCCTGAAAAAAAATAGTGGGAGATTAAGATTGGCATTTCAGCTTCAGTGCCACTCCAGTGTGTGCCACCTGTCTCAAATTGTGTGCCACATTAAACCTAATGTGTAATACTGGGTCAGATTTCTTTTAAATTCTCCCTGAAAAAAAAAATTGTGGGAGATTAAGATTGGCATTTCTGCTTCAGTGCCACTCCAGTGTGTGCCACCTATCTCAAATTGTGTGCCACATTAAACCCAGTGTGTAATACTGGGTCAGATTTCTTTTAAATTCTCCCTGAAAAAAAAATTGTGGGAGATTAAGATTGGCATTTCTGCTTCAGTGCCACTCCAGTGTGTGCCACCTGTCTCAAATTGTGTGCCACATTAAACCCAGTGTGTAATACTGGGTCAGATTTCTTTTAAATTCTCCCTGAAAAAAAAATAGTGGGAGATTAAGATTGGCATTTCCGCTTCAGTGCCACTCCTGTGTGTGCGCCACCTGTCTCAAATTTTGTGCCACAGAACATATACTGTATGAGAGTGGGCCACATTTCTTCAATATTCTCCCAGAAAAAATAAAAAGGGGGAGATTAAGATTGGCATTTCTGCTTCAGTGCCACTCCAGTGTGTGCCACCTGTCTCAAATTGTGTGCCACATTAATCCCAGTGTGTAATACTGGGTCAGATTTTTTTTAAATTCTCCCTCAATAATTTTTTGGGGGAGATTAAGATTGGCATTTCCGCTTCAGTGCCACTCCAGTGTGTGCCACCTGTCTCAAATTGTGTGCCACATTAAACCCAGTGTGTAATACTGGGTCAGATTTCTTTTAAATTCTCCCTCAAAAATTTTTTGGGGGAGATTAAGATTGGCATTTCCGCTTCAGTGCCACTCCAGTGTGTGCCACCTGTCTCAAATTGTGTGCCACATTAAACCCAGTGTGTAATACTGGGTCAGATTTCTTTTAAATTCTCCCTGAAAAAAAAAATAGTGGGAGATTAAGATTGGCATTTCCGCTTCAGTGCCACTCCTGTGTGTGCCACCTGTCTCAAATTGTGTGCCACATTCAACCTAGTGTGTAATACTGGGCCAGATTTCTTTTAAATTCTCCCTGAAAAAAAATAGTGGGAGATTAAGATTGGCATTTCAGCTTCAGTGCCACTCCAGTGTGTGCCACCTGTCTCAAATTGTGTGCCACATTAAACCTAATGTGTAATATTGGGTCAGATTTCTTTTAAATTGTCCCTGAAAAAAAAATAGTGGGAGATTAAGATTGGCATTTCTGCTTCAGTGCCACTCCAGTGTGTGCCACCTGTCTCAAATTGTGTGCCACATTAAACCCAGTGTGTAATACTGGGTCAGATTTCTTTTAAATTCTCCCTGAAAAAAAAAATAGTGGGAGATTAAGATTGGCATTTCCGCTTCAGTGCCACTCCTGTGTGTGCCACCTGGCTCAAATTGTGTGCCACATTCAACCTAGTGTGTAATACTGGGCCAGATTTCTTTTAAATTCTCCCTGAAAAAAAATAGTGGGAGATTAAGATTGGCATTTCCGCTTCAGTGCCACTCCAGTGTGTGCCACCTGTCTCAAATTGTGTGCCACATTAAACCTAATGTGTAATACTGGGTCAGATTTCTTTTAAATTCTCCCTGAAAAAAAAATAGTGGGAGATTAAGATTGGCATTTCTGCTTCAGTGCCACTCCAGTGTGTGCCACCTGGCTCAAATTGTGTGCCACATTAAACCCAGTGTGTAATACTGGGTCAGATTTCTTTTAAATTCTCCCTGAAAAAAAAATTGTGGGAGATTAAGATTGGCATTTCTGCTTCAGTGCCACTCCAGTGTGTGCCACCTGTCTCAAATTGTGTGCCACATTAAACCCAGTGTGTAATACTGGGTCAGATTTCTTTTAAATTCTCCCTGAAAAAAAATAGTGGGAGATTAAGATTGGCATTTCCGCTTCAGTGCCACTCCTGTGTGTGCGCCACCTGTCTCAAATTTTGTGCCACAGAACATATACTGTATGAGAGTGGGCCACATTTCTTCAATATTCTCCCAGAAAAAATAAAAAGGGGGAGATTTGAATTGTTAGTGTCTGCATCTGCGTCAGTCCTGTTAGTGGCATATCTGTCTGCCACTGAAGCTGTGTACTGTTATACATTGGGCCTGATTTTCCCTGCAGTCTGACCCACCTATAAAGGGATATATAAATCCAACAGAAGTTTGAGTTCACCTTGTAACTGGTTTTACAGTAGCAAATACAGTTAGTTTGCTCACGTTTTTCAAACAATGAGGAAGTCTGGTGGAAGAGGTCGTGGCCGTGGGCGGTCATTGCCAGCTGGTAATGATGGTAGTGGTGGGGGAGCATCAGGTGGTCGTGGGAAAAGCAATATAGCACCTAAGTCTCGAGTTGTTGAGCCAGGTTCGTCGTCTGGCTACACAAGGCCTCGAACGCTCCCTTTTCTGGGAGTAGGAAAACCGCTTTAAAAGCCGGAGCAGCAAGAACAAGTTTTGGCTTTCCTTGCTGACTCAGCCTCTCGCTCTTTCGCCTCCTCTTCTGAAACTGCTAAATGTAAAAGCAGCGCGTCGGTAGTGGATGTTCACGGTCAGGGACAAGTCGCTTCCTTGTCTTCTTCACCAAGAACAACAGAGAAGGATGCGTCAGGCAACACAATGGGTTACTCCATGGAGCTCTTTACACATACCGTTCCTGGGTTAGTAAGTGAAACAGTTAACAGGCCATGCCCATTACAAGTTGAATTGGACATGGAGTGCACAGATGCACAGCCACAGCCAGATTACTATGCTGTTCCTTTGACTCAGACCACAACATTGCCCTCGCGGTGTACTGATCCAGAAGCAGACCCTGATGAGACTATGGTGCCCCGTCATGAACGCTATACCACCGGCTTACATGGTGACACAGACGAAGTTGCACATGAGATAGAAGAGGAGGTCATAGATGACCCAGTTGTTGACCCCGATTGGCAGCCATTGGGGGAACAGGGTGCAGGCGGCAGTAGCTCTGAAGCGGAGGAGGAGGAGCCGCAGAAGGCATCAACATCGCAACAGGTTCCATCTGCCAGGCCCGTATCTGGCCAAAAACGTGTGGCAATACCAAAACCAGTTGTAGGACAGCGTGGACATCGGGTTAAAAAAGCTCAGTCTGCAATGCCTGAAAAGGTATCCGATAGTAGAAAGAGTGCAGTCTGGCATTTTTTTAAACAACATCCAAATGATCAGCGTAAAGTCATCTGTCAAAAATGTTCAACTACCTTAAGCAGAGGTCAGAATCTTAAAAGTCTAAATACAAGTTGCATGCGTAGACATTTAACCACCAGGCATTTGCAAGCCTGGACTAACTACCAAATGTCCCTTAAGGTTGTAGCACCCTCGGCCAATGAAGCTAGTCAGCAACGCTACATCCCTTCCCTCACTGTAAGCCCACCATTTCCCACACCAAATGTGCAGATTTCGTCGCCAGGCCAAAGCTGTCAGGGAATCACCAGTTTCGTAGTAGGAAACACTGCATGTAGGGCACCAGCAAGTATACCATCTCCAACCCTCTCTCAGTCTGCCATGTCCACCGGCACCCCCGCTAGTTCCACGATCTGCAGCTCTCCAGTCCAGCTCACCCTACATGAGACTCTCATTAGGAAAAGGAAGTACTCATCCTCGCATGCGCGTACACAGGGTTTCAACGCCCATATTGCTAGACTAATCTCATTAGAGATGATGCCCTACCGGTTAGTTGAAAGCGAAGCTTTCAAAGCCCTGATGGACTACGCCGAACCATGCTACGAGCTACCCAGTCGACACTTCTTTTCGAGAAAAGCCATCCCAGCCCTCCACCATCATGTAAAAGACCGCATCGTCCATGCACTCAGGCAATCTGTGAGTACAAAGGTGCACCTGACAACAGATGCATGGACCAGTAGGCATGGCCAGGGACGTTACGTGTCCATCACGGCTCACTGGGTTAATGTGGTGGATGCAGGGTCCACAGGGGACAGCAATATTGGGACAGTTCTGCCTAGCCCACGGTCTAGGAAACAGTTGGCTGTACGCGTTCGCCCCCCCTCCTCCTCGTCCTCCTGCAGAAGCGAGAACTCGTCCACAGACCGCAGTCGCACGAGCACTCCATCCGCAGCTGCCACTGTTGCACACGAGGTGTGCCATTATGGGACACCTAGTGGCAAGCGTCAGAAGGCTGTATTGGCAATGAAGTGTTTGGGCGACAACAGACACACCGCGGAAGTTCTGTCCGAGTTCTTGCAGAAAGAAACTCAGTCATGGCTGGGCAGTGTACATCTTGAGGCAGGCAAGGTAGTGAGTGATAACGGAAGGAATTTTATGGCTGCCATAGCCCTTTCACAACTGAAACACATTCCTTGCCTGGCTCACACCTTAAAAATGGTGGTGTAGTGCTTCCTGAAAAGTTTTCCGGGGTTACCCGACCTGCTCCTCAAAGTGCGCAGACTTTGCTCGCATATCCGCCGTTCGCCCGTGCACTCCAGCCGTATGCAGAACCATCAGCGGTCTTTGAACCTTCCCCAGCATCGCCTAATCATCGACGTTGCAACAAGGTGGAATTCCACACTGCACATGCTTCAGAGACTGTGCGAACAGAGGCGTGCTGTTATGTATTTGTGGGAGGATACACATACACGGGCAGGCAGTTGGATGGCAGACATGGAGTTGTCAGGTGTGCAGTGGTCGAAGGTACAAGACCTGTGTCAAGTCCTTCAGTGTTTTGAGGAATGCACATGGCTGGTTAGTGCAGACAACGCCATAATAAGCATGAGCATCCCCCTAATGCGCCTGCTGATGCAAAGTTTGACGCACATAAAGGAGCAGGCGTCTGCAGCCGAGGAAGAGGGAAGCCTTGATGACAGTCAGCCATTGTCTGGTCAGGGCAGTCTACAGGACGAGGTAGCGGGCGAAGAGGAGGAGGATGAGGGGGATGATGGGGATGAGTATTTTTTAAACGAGGAAGCTTCTCCGGAGCCAATAGCAACTGGTGGCGTTGCAAGGCCGGATTCTGTTTTTTTTAGGGAGACAAGTGACGTAGATTTGCCTGAAACTGCCCCTCAACCCAGCACAACCGCAGATTTGACAACTGGAACTTTGGCCCACATGGCGGATTATGCCTTACGTATCCTCAAAAGGGACCCACGCATTATTAAAATGATGAGCGATGACGATTACTGGTTGGCCTGCCTCCTTGATCCTCGCTATGAAGGCAAATTGCAAAATATCATGCCACATGAGAACCTCAAACAAATATTAGCAACCAAACAAGCAACTCTTGTAGACCGTTTGATTCAGGCATTCCCAGCACACAGCGCCAGTGATGGTTCTCACACGAGCTGCAGGGGGCAACAGGGAAGAGGTGTTAGAGTTGCACAAATCAGAAGTGGCGTTGGACAGAGGGGTTTTCTGACCAGGTTGTGGAGTGATTTCGCAATGACCGCAGACAGGACAGGTACTGCAGCATCAATTCAGAGTGACAGGAGACAACATTTGTCCAGCATGGTTACTAACCATTTTTCATCCCTTATCGATGTTCTCCCTCAACCGTCATTCCCATTTGATTACTGGGCATCCAAAATAGACACCTGGCCTGAATTGGCAGAATATGCATTGCAGGAGCTTGCTTTCCCAGCAGCCAGTGTGCTATCAGAAAGAGTATTCAGTGCTGCAGGTTCAATATTGACCGAAAAAAGGACTCGTCTGGCTACCCAAAATGTTGATGATCTAACCTTCATTAAAATGAACCACTCATGGATTTCCAATTATTTTACCCCACCTTTCCCGGCTGACATCTAGCTTTCCTATAAAAAGGTCTTGCTTGTGGACTGGTCTTACTGACTGTTCCTATCTCTTAATTAGCAGCAGCTGTTTGTTCAGCATACAACATGTTGACACCTCCCTAAATGGGCTAACTCCCCCCACGGGGCCGTGGTCGCGCCACTTGGCGCAAGCACCCGTGAGAGTGTCATTTGTCTGAAAAGGTGGGTGTGCCCGCTTTTGGTCGCCGGCACTGCAACTGGGTCCCTCATAGTACAAGAAAGTGTCTCTGGCGGTGGTGGTGCGCACCCAACGTCAGACACACCGTTGTAACATGAGGGGCCCTGGGCCTGTACCGCCGGCCACAAGAGAGTTCTCCCCCCAGCTCAAACAGTGCTCTACCACTTGCAAAATTATCTCTCACAGCTCCACCAATGTTTAGTCTATGCGCTGACATCCTTCAATGCCTGGCACTGACAATACCAATTTGTTGACACGTATGATGCTAGTTAAAATAGTCAGGGTCAGTGTCCTATATTGACACCAGTAAATACTTAGCGCCAAATTACTATGTTTGAAACTCAGCAGAGGAGCCCACCCCTGTACCTAAGTATGCCACCCTTTTGTATTTTGGTTTTGTTGTTTGGCGAGACATTAACATCTATTTATTTTTGGGGAGTACTAACTGTGTCAGACACTCCTTCCAATCGTCCTCCGCTGACCACACCAATGCTGCCTGTGTACCTCTGCAAGATAATTCAAACTGCTTTGAGCCTAATTTTTTTTATTTTAGGCCTACTAAGTCTGTCTGCGGTCCCTCCTTCCATTTGTCCTCCGCTGAGCACACCAATGCCGACCGTGTACCCATATAACTTTTTGTCATCCTGCAGTGAACCAACTTTGTGGTGTAAGGCCTACTAGCCGTGTCTGTCTGCGCCACTTAATACAGCTGTCCTCCTCTAAAAAAAAAAAAAAAGGCGGATTTTCAGCTTGTCAGAATTATAAAACTGCATTGGGGTAGGGTTGAGCGACCTTGACTTTTTTAGAGTCGAGTCGGGTTTCGCGAAACCCGACTATCTCAAAAGTCGAATCGAGTGGAATCGGCCAATTATCGCGAAAAGTCGGGGATCGACCGAAACACGAAACTCAATGCAAGTCAATGGGGGAGCATAGTCAGCAGTGAGTGGAGGCCAGGAAAACACCTACAGTGCCCATTTTAATGGCAAAAAACATACATTCTTGTTACTGAAGCTTGTCAATCTTAATTTACCTTATAATAATAGTAAGGCATTGGAAATTGGGGGTCATTTGGCTAAAGTTGTGGGGGGTAGGGCTGGTTCAAGTAATTAGTGGGCCCAGGAAATCTGGACCACGTCACGGCAGTAGAGCAGGGAGAGGTAAGTATTTCAACTTTGCAAGTGCTGTGATCCTGAGCAAGCAGGGGGGGCCCACTCGTTGGCATTGGCACTGGCACAGGGCCCCTCAAAGTACGGCGGTGTGTTTGCACGGCGGGGGCACCTCCCACCGGCAGCGACACTTTTGCGTACTATGAGGGGCCCTGTGCCAGTGACGTCGCCAACGAGTATTCCTCCCCCCACCTGATGAAGGAACCTGCACCTTCATCTGCACCTTCCTCTTTGTCCCCGTGTAAGGTGGTATGGTATGCGGGAAAGGGAACCTGACTTTCAGCAGGGTCACAATCTTGCAGTGTAGCGTGCACGGGGAATGTTGCGTTATGGGTCAATGTACCAGCAGACTCATCTATCTGTTGTGAATTCTGTGGCAGAGCTCCCTCCTGTGGTCACAAGTGGTACTTCGGCTGATTCTCTCTGGGAGCTACCGTTTGTGGAGGAAAGTGGTACTGCGGCTTCTGAGTTTCCTCCCTCAGATGATCTGGTGAGGTCATTAGGTGCTTCTCTACTTAACTCCACCTAATGCTTTGATCCTGGCTTCCTGTCAATGTTCCAGTGTTGGACTTGTTTTTCCCTGGATCATTCCTGTGCCCTGCTGCTCTGCATAGCTAAGTTCTTCTTTGCTATTTGTTTGCTATTTTTTCTGTCCAGCTTGTCTAATTGTTTTGCTGGAAGCTCTGGGTGCAAAGGGTGTACCTCCGTGCCGTTAGTTCGGTACGGAGGGTCTTTTTGCCCCCTTTGCGTGGTTTTCTTTAGGGTTTTGTGTAGACCGCAAAGTTATCTTTCCTATCCTCGCTCTGTTAAGAAAGTCGGGCCTCACTTTGCTGAATCTATTTCATCCCTACGTATGTCTTTTCATCTTAACTCACAGTCATTATATGTGGGGGGCTGCCTTTTCCTTTGGGGTGTTTCTCTGTGGCAAGGTAGGCTTATATTCTGTCTTCAGGCTAGTTAGTTTCTCAGGCTGTGCCGAGTTGCATAGGCAGAGTTAGGCGCAATCCACGGCTGCCTCTAGTGTTGTTTGGAGAGGATTAGGGATTGCGGTCTGCAGAGTTCCCACGTCTCAGAGCTTGTTCTATGATTTTGGGTTATTGTCAGATAACTGTATGTGCTCTGACTAGAGTTGAGCGACCTTGACCTTTTTAGAGTCGAGCCGGGTTTTGCGAAACCCGACTATGTCCAAAGTCGGGTCGAGTGAAATCGGCCGATTATGACGTAAAGTCGGGATCGACCGAAACACGAAACCCAATGCAAGTCAATGGGGCAGCATAGTCGGCAGTGAGTGGGGGCCAGGAAAACACCTAGAGTGGCCATTTTAATGTCAAAACCATCCATTCTTCTTAATGAAGCTTGTCAAGCGTAATTTACCTTATAATAATTGGAAGGCATTTGAAATTGCGGGTCATTTGGCTAAAGTTGTGGGGGGTAGGGCTGGTTCAAGTAATTAGTGGGCCCAGGAAATCTGGACCACGTCACGGCAGTGGAGCAGGGAGAGGTAAGTATTTCAACTTTGCAAGTGCTGTGAACCTGAGCAAGCAGGGGGGGCCCACTCGTTGGCATTGGCACTGGCACAGGGCCCCTCAAAGTACAGCGGTGTGTTTGCACGGCGGGGGCGCCTCCCACCGGCAGCAACACTTTTGCGTACTATGAGAGGCCCTGTGCCAGTGACGTCGCCAACTAGTATTCCTCCCCCCACCTGATGAAGGAACCTGCACTTTCATCTGCACCTTCCTCTTTGTCCCCGTGTAAGGTGGTATGGTATGCGGGAAGAGCAACCTGACTTTCAGCAGGGTCACAATGTTGTTGTGTAGCGTGCACGGGGAATGTTGCGTTATGGGTCAATGTACCAGCAGACTCATCTATCACTGGCTGGGCAATGGGCACGATGAAGTGGAAACACAGATATAGGCCCAAAGAAGAAAGTGGGCTAAATGCAGTTCAAAATTGGTAACACAGGAATAACCAGGGGGCATTGCAGTGGAGGACAACTGGAATGAGAGGCTGACACAGAGAGTAGGGCCAAATCAGTAAGTAGTCGAAATGCAGTTCAAAATTGGCAACCGTAGTAAACAGGCGGCACAGCTTTGTTCAGTGGAGGAGAACAGCAAGGAGTGGCAGACACCGATAGTAGGCCCCAAACCAACTAGTACGCCAAATGCAGTTGTTCCATTTAACCACAATTTAATGAGAGCCTGAAGATAGAAGCTCAGGAAAGGCAACCTGGGGAACACCTTGGAGTGTAACACACCATCTCTCTCCACCCCATACCCATTTTGTATGGCCTAATGCAGTGTACTTTTCTACAACTACTAAACGAGAGTCGGAAGACCGAAGCAATGGCAAGGAAACCTGGGGAACACCTTAGAGTGTAACACACCCTCTCTCTACACCCCATACCCAATTTGAAGGCCTAATGCAGTGTAGTTTCCAAGAACTACTAAACGAGAGCCGGAAGATCGAAGCTCAGGAAAGGCAACCTGGGGAACACCTTGGAGTGTAACACACCCTCTCGCTACACCCCATACCCAATTTGAAGGCCTAATGCAGCGTAGTTTCCAACAACTACTAAACGAGAGCCGGAAGATCGAAGCTCAGGAAAGGCAACCTGGGGAACACCTTGGAGTGTAACAAACCCTCTCTCTACACCCCATACCCAATTTGTAGGCCTAATGCAGCGTAGTTTCCGACAACTACTAAACGAGAGCATGAAGATCGAAGCTCAGGAAAGGCAACCTGGGGAACACCTTGGAGTGTAACACACCCTCTCTCTACACCCCATACCCAATTTGTAGGCCTAATGCAGCGTAGTTTCCGACAACTACTAAACGAGAGCCGGAATATCGAAGCTCAGGAAAGGCAACCTGGGGAACACCTTGGAGTGTAACACACCCTCTCTCTACGCCCCATACCCAATTTGTAGGCCTAATGCAGCGTAGTTTCCGACAACTACTAAACGAGAGCCGGAATATCGAAGCTCAGGAAAGGCAACCTGGGGAACACCTTGGAGTGTAACACACCCTCTCTCTACACCCCATACCCAATTTGAAGGCCTAATGCAGTGTAGTTTCCAAGAACTACTAAACGAGAGCCGGAAGATCGAAGCTCAGGAAAGGCAACCTGGGGAACACCTTGGAGTGTAACACACCCTCTCGCTACACCCCATACCCAATTTGAAGGCCTAATGCAGCGTAGTTTCCAACAACTACTAAACGAGAGCCGGAAGATCGAAGCTCAGGAAAGGCAACCTGGGGAACACCTTGGAGTGGAACACACCATCTCTCTACACCCCATACCCAATTTGAAGGCCTAATGCAGAGTAGTTTCCAAGAACTACTAAACGAGAGCCGGAAGATCGAAGCTCAGGAAAGGCAACCTGGGGAACACCTTGGAGTGTAACACAACGTCTCTCTACACGACGGAAGGGCTGATTCTTAGGAAGGAAGGCTGTTGGAAATAAGCATTGCGCGTCCGAGGGTGATTATATTCTTATTAGGTATATACTCACCCTCGGACGCGCCCTGCTTCTTTATTTGGAATGAATGTTTATTTGCAATGTGGTGTTGACTTTCTCTATTATTTTGGTAATTAATGATTTTATTATTTTCATTATTTTGCATCTTCTCGGCAATAATATAAAGAAGACGCGACAGGACAACACTCGGTGGATGCCATATGTGTGTTTTCAATTTAAAAAAACTTTCAGTTAACTACTTGCAGGAGAAAGTAATTGTAGCTGGTGGCCATTTTTAGTACTGTACCAGATTAGAGTTGTGTGTTTGTTTTTAATGTTAAAATGTCTGCATTTGATATCTCACCAGTATTTTCTTTTTTATAAGCAAAATACTTATTTTTATATTTTCTGATGTTGGTTCCAGGGGTACACGGCCAGCAGTGCCCTGGTCAGTGTAGTAGTAGTTGAAAGAATGGACCGCAGACAGGCATCGAAGGCCTAAAATAATAACACATGGCTGTAGGCAATTTTAAATTGGTTCCAGGGGTACACGGACAGCAGTGACCTGGTCAGTGTAGTAGTAGTTGAAAGAATGGACCGCAGACAGGCATCGAAGGCCTAAAATAAAAAAATTGGGCTGGCTGTAGGCAATTTTAAATTGGTTCCAGGGGTACACGGGCAGCAGTGACCTGGTCAGTGTAGTAGTAGTTGAAAGAATGGACCGCAGACAGGCTTAGAAGGCCTAACATAACAAACTTGGGCTGGCTGTAGGCACTTTTAAATTGGTTCCAGGGGTACACGGGCAGCAGTGGTCTGGTCAGTGGAAGTCTAGTGGAAGGAGTGACCGCAGACAGGCTTCCAAGGCCTAACATAACAAACTTGGGCTGGCTGTAGGCACTTTTAAATTGGTTCCAGGGGTACACGGGCAGCAGTGGTCTGGTCAGTGGAAGTCTAGTGGAAGGAGTGACCGCAGACAGGCTTCCAAGGCCTAACATAACAAACTTGGGCTGGCTGTAGGCACTTTTAAATTGGTTCCAGGGGTACACGGGCAGCAGTGGTCTGGTCAGTGGAAGTCTAGTGGAAGGAGTGACCGCAGACAGGCTTCCAAGGCCTAACATAACAAACTTGGGCTGGCTGTAGGCACTTTTAAATTGGTTCCAGGGGTACACGGGCAGCAGTGGTCTGGTCAGTGGAAGTCTAGTGGAAGGAGTGACCGCAGACAGGCTTCGAAGGCCTAACATAACAAAATTGGGCTGGCTGTAGGCACTTTAAATTGGTTCCAGGGGTACATGGGCAGCAGTGTATGGTCAGTGGAAGTCTAGTGGAAGGAGTGACGGCAGACAGTCTTCGAAGGCCTAACATAACAAAATTGGGCTGACTGTAGGCACTTTTAAATTGGTTCCAGGGTAACACGGCCAGCAGTGGCCTGGTCAGTGTAGTAGTTGTAGAAAGAAGGGACCGCAGACAGGCTTCGAAGGCCTAACATAACAAAAATGTCAAAACAATGGTATTGTCAGTGCCAGGCATTGAAGGATGTCAGCGGCTAGACTACACATTGGTGAAGCTGTGAGAGATAATTTTGCTAGTGGTAGAGCACTGTTTGAGCTGGGGGGGGGAACTGTCTTGTGGCCGGCGGTACAGGCACAGGGCCCCTCATATTACAACGGTGTGTCTGACGTTGGGTGCGCACCACCACCGCCAGAGACACTTTATTGTACTATGAGGGACCCAGTGGCAGTGCCGTCGACCAAAAGCGGCCACACCCACCTCTTCAGACAAACAGCACTCTCAAGGGTCCAAGCGCAAAGTGGCGATAGCACGGCCCCGTGTGGGGAGTTTGGCCATTTCGTGAGGTGGAAACATGTCGTATGCTGGACAATCAGGTGAAGAAAATTACGAGATTGGAAAAGTCATTCAGAATAGTCCACAGGCAAGACCTTTTCATAGGAAAGCTAGGTGTCAGCCGGGCAGGGTGGGGCAAAAGATTTTGAAATCCAGTTGTGGTTCATTTTAATGAAGGTTAGATCATCTACATTTTGGGTAGCCAGACGAGTCCTTTTTTCTGTTAGTATTGAACCTGCAGCACTGAATACTCTTTCTGATAGGACACTAGCTGCCGGGCAAGCAAGCTCCTGCAATGCATATTCTGCCAATTCTGGCCAGGTGTCTAATTTGGATGCCCAGTAATCAAATGGGAATGACGGTTGAGGGAGAACGTCGATAAGGGATGAAAAATAGTTTGTAACCATACTGGACAAATGTTGTCTCCTGTCACTTTGAATTGATGCTGCAGTACCTGTCCTGTCTGCGGTCATAGAAAAATCACTCCACAACCTGGTCAGAAAACCCCTCTGTCCAACGCCACTTCTGATTTCTGCCCCTCTAACACCTCTGGTCTGCTGGCCCCTGGAGCTCGTGTGAGAACGATCACGGGCGCTGTGTGCAGGGAATGCCAGAAGCAAACGGTCAACAAGAGTTGATTGTTTTGTTGCTAATATTAGTTCCAAGTTCTCATGTGGCATAATATTTTGCAATTTGCCTTTATAGCGAGGATCAAGGAGGCAGGCCAACCAGTAATCGTCATCGTTCATCATTTTTGTAATGCGTGTGTCCCTTTTGAGGATACGCAAGGCATAATCCGCCATGTGGGCCAAAGTTCCCGTTGTCAAATCTGCGGTTGTGCTTGGTTGAGGGGCAGTTGCAGGCAAATCTACGTCACTTGTGTCCCTCAAAAAACCAGAACCCGGCCTTGCCACGCCACCAATTTCCCGTGCCCCCGGGAAAGCTTCCTCATTAAAAATATACTCATCCCCATCATCCTCCTCATCCTCCACCTCCTCTTCGCCCGGTACCTCGTCATGTACACTGCCCTGACCAGACAATCGCTGACTGTCATCAAGGCTTTCCTCTTCCTCTGGTGCAGACGCCTGATCCTTTATGTGCGTCAAACTTTGCATCAGCAGACGCATTAGGGGGATGCTCATGCTTATTATGGCGTTGTCTGCACTAACCAGCCGTGTGCATTCCTCAAAACACTGAAGGACTTGACACATGTCTTGAATCTTCGACCACTGCACACCTGACAACTCCATGTCTGCCATCCTACTGCCTGCCCGTGTATGTGTATCCTCCCACAAAAACATAACAGCCCGCCTCTGTTCGCACAGTCTCTGAAGCATGTGCAGTGTTGAGTTCCACCTTGTTGCAACGTCTATGATTAGGCGATGCTGGGGAAGGTTCAAAGAACGCTGATAGGTCTGCATACGGCTGGAGTGTACAGGCGAACGGCGGATATGTGCGCAAAGTCCACGCACTTTGAGGAGCAGGTCGGATAACCCCGGATAACTTTTCAGGAAGCACTGCACCACCAGGTTTAAGGTGTGAGCCAGGCAAGGAATGTGTTTCAGTTGGGAAAGGGAGATGGCAGCCATGAAATTCCTTCCGTTATCACTCACTACCTTGCCTGCCTCAAGATCTACAGTGCCCAGCCACGACTGCGTTTCTTGCTGCAAGAACTCGGACAGAACTTCCGCGGTGTGTCTATTGTCGCCCAAACACTTCATAGCCAATACAGCCTGCTGACGTATGCCAGTAGCTGCCCCATAATGGGAGACCTGGTGTGCAACAGTGGCAGGTGCGGATGGAGTGTTTGTGCGACTGCGGTCTGTGGACGAGCTCTTGCTTCTGCAGGAGGACGAGGAGGAGGAGGAGGAGGGGGTGCGAACGGCTACAGACAACTGTTTACTAGACCGTGGGCTAGGCAGAACTGTCCCAAACTTGCTGTCCCCTGTGGACCCTGAATCCACCACATTTACCCAGTGTGCCGTGATGGACACGTAACGTCCCTGGCCATGCCTACTGGTCCATGCATCTGTTGTCAGGTGCACCTTTGTGCTCACAGATTGCCTGAGTGCATGGACGATGCGCTCTTTAACATGCTGGTGGAGGGCTGGGATGGCTTTTCTGGAAAAAAAGTGTCGACTGGGTAGCTCGTAGCGTGGTACAGCGTAGTCCATCAGGTCTTTGAAAGCTTCGCTTTCAACTAACCGGTAGGGCATCATCTCTAACGAGATTAGTCTAGCTATGTGGGCGTTCAAACCCTGTGTACGCGGATGCGAGGCTAAGTATTTCCTTTTTCTAACCATAGTCTCATGTAGGGTGAGCTGGACTGGAGAGCTGGAGATCGTGGAACTAGCGGGGGTGCCGGTGGACATGGCAGACTGAGAGACGGTGGGAGATGGTATTGTTGCCGCCGGTGCCCTAGATGCAGTGTTTCCTACTACGAAACTGGTGATTCCCTGACCCTGACTGCTTTGGCCTGGCAAAGATACCTGCACAGATACAGCAGGTGGTGCGCTAAATGGTGGTCCTACACTGCCGGAAGGGATGTTGCGTTGATGACTAGCTTCATTGGCCGAGGGTGCAACAACCTTAAGGGACGTTTGGTAGTTAGTCCAAGCTTTCAAATGCATGGTGGTTAAATGTCTATGCATGCAACTAGTATTGAGACTTTTCAGATTCTGACCTCTGCTTAAGGAAGTAGAACATTTTTGACAGATGACTTTGCGCTGATCAATTGGATGTTGTTTAAAAAAATGCCAGACTGCACTCTTTCTAGCATCGGATACCTTTTCAGGCATTGCAGACTGAGCTTTAACCGGATGGCCACGCTGTCCTCCACCAGGTTTTGGCTTTGCCACGCGTTTTGGGCAAGATACGGGCCCGGCAGATGGAACCTGTGGCGATGTTGATGCCTGCTGCGGCCCCTCCTCCTCCTCTGCTTCAGAACTGCTGCCGCCTGCACCCTGTTCCCCCAATGGCTGCCAATCGGGGTCAAGAACTGGGTCATCTAATAACTCTTCTTGTACCTCCTGCGCAACTTCGTCTGTGTCACCGTGTCGTTCGGTGGTATAGCGTTCGTGATGGGGCAACATAGTCTCATCAGGGTCTGATTCTTGATCAGCACCCTGCGAGGGCAATGTTGTGGTCTGAGTCAAAGGACCAGCATAGTAGTCTGGCTGTGGCTGTGCGTCAGTGCACTCCATGTCAGATTCAATTTGTAATGGGCATGGACTGTTAACTGCTTCACTTTCTAAGCCAGGGACGGTATGTGTAAAGAGCTCCATGGAGTAACCCGTTGTGTCGCCTGCTGCATTCTTCTCTGTTGTTGTTTTTGCTGAAGAGGACAAGGAAGTGACTTGTCCCTGACCGTGAACATCCACTAACGACGCGCTGCTTTTACTTTTACCAGTTTCACGAGATGAGGCAAAAGAGCTAGAGGCTGAGTCAGCAAGATAAGCCAAAACTTGCTCTTGCTGCTCCGGCTTTAAAAGCGGTTTTCCTAATCCCAGAAAAGGGGGCGTTCGAGGCCTTGTGTAGCCGGACGACGAACCTGGCTCCACAGCTCCAGACTTAGGTGCAATATTTTTTCCCCCACGACCACCTGATGCTCCACCACTACCACTACCCTCATTACCAGCTGACAATGAACGCCCCCGGCCACGACCTCTTCCACTAGACTTCCTCATTGTTTTAAAAACGTAACCAAACTAACGTTATTTGTTGCAGTCACACAACTTACACGGTGAGCTATAACTTCAGTATGATTTAGCTACCCCTTTACAGGTTGGTGAGACCACAGCGAAAATCAGGCCCAATGTTACACACTCTTTTTTTGGTGGCTGCAAATTAGAGAGATGCCCCACACGCAGGACTGTCACTGAAGCACAAATGTTAATATTAATGTCACACTATTATTTTTTTTTTATTTTTATTTTTTTCAGGAACACTTTAGAAACCCCCCAAAAAAAAAAAAATAGATTTTTGCAGGGAGAATTTAGAAAACAAATGTAACAAACTATATGCTTTCTATGGGCCACTGAGTGAGAGATGACGCACACAGGAATCAGGAGTGGCACACAAGCCCAGAGGCCAATATTTTTCTACCAATGATTGATGGAGTTATTTTCTCTGGTAGATTTTGGAACCCAAATCAAGGAAAAAAAATGTAGGCTTTCTATGGACCACAATTGGAGAGAGAGAGAGAGAGAGATGGCACACCCAGGAGTCAAGACTGGCACACAAGCAGAAAGGCCAATATTAATCTCCCACTGTTTTTTTTTTTTTTTTTTTTTTTTTTTTTTTTTTCAGGGAGACTTTAGAAAAAAAAATAATAAAAAAAATATGATTTTATCAGGAAGAATTTAGAAACCAAATAAAATAAAATGATTTTTTCAGGGAGAATTTATAAAACAAATAAAAACAAAAATAGGCGTTCTATGGCCCACTGACTGAGAGATGACGCACACAGGAGTCAGGAGTGGCACACAAACCCAGAGGCCAATATTTTTCTACCAATGATTGATGTAGTTATTTTCTCTGGTAGATTTTAGAACCCAAATCAAGGAAAAAAAATATAGGCTTTCTATGGACCACAATTGGAGAGAGAGAGAGAGAGAGAGAGAGAGAGAGAGAGAGAGAGAGAGAGATGGCACACCCAGGAGTCAAGACTGGCACACAAGCAGAAAGGCCAATATTAATCTCCCACTGTTTTTTTTGGTTGTTTTTTTTTTTTTTTTTTTCAGGGAGACTTTAGAAAAAAAAATAATAAAAAAAATATGATTTTATCAGGAAGAATTTAGAAACCAAATAAAATAAAATGATTTTTTCAGGGAGAATTTATAAAACAAATAAAACCAAAAATAGGCGTTCTATGGCCCACTGACTGAGAGATGACGCACCCAGGAGTCAAGACTGGCACACAAGCAGAAAGGCCAATATTAATCTCCCACTGTTTTTTTTGGTTGTTTTTTTTTTTTTTTTTTCAGGGAGACTTTAGAAAAAAAAATAATAAAAAAAATATGATTTTATCAGGAAGAATTTAGAAACCAAATAAAATAAAATGATTTTTTCAGGGAGAATTTATAAAACAAATAAAACCAAAAATAGGCGTTCTATGGCCCACTGACTGAGAGATGACGCACCCAGGAGTCAAGACTGGCACACAAGCAGAAAGGCCAATATTAATCTCCCACTGTTTTTTTTTTTTTTTTTCAGGGAGACTTTAGAAAAAAAAATAATAAAAAAAATATGATTTTATCAGGAAGAATTTAGAAACCAAATAAAATAAAATGATTTTTTCAGGGAGAATTTAGAAAACAAATAAAACCAAAAATAGGCGTTCTATGGCCCACTGACTGAGAGATGACGCACACAGGAGTCAGGAGTGGCACACAAACCCAGAGGCCAATATTTTTCTACCAATGATTGATGTAGTTATTTTCTCTGGTAGATTTTAGAACCCAAATCAAGGAAAAAAAATATAGGCTTTCTATGGACCACAATTGGAGAGAGAGAGAGAGAGAGAGAGAGAGAGAGAGAGAGATGGCACACCCAGGAGTCAAGACTGGCACACAAGCAGAAAGGCCAATATTAATCTCCCACTGTTTTTTTGGTTGTTTTTTTTTTTTTTTTTTCAGGGAGACTTTAGAAATAAAAATAATAAAAAAAATATGATTTTATCAGGAAGAATTTAGAAACCAAATAAAATAAAATGATTTTTTCAGGGAGAATTTAGAAAACAAATAAAACCAAAAATATGCGTTCTATGGCCCACTGACTGAGAGAGAGAGAGAGATGGAACGCTTAGTACTGGCACACAAGCCCAAAGGGCAATATTAATCTCCCTTTTTTTTTCCAGGGAGAATTTCTGAAACCCAAAAAAAAAATAAAATAGGCTTTCTATGGCCCACTATTTGTGAGAGAGATGGGACGCTCAGGACTGGCACAGATGGCACGCTCAGGACTGGCACAGAAGCCCAGAGGCCAATATTAATCTCCCTTTTTTTCTGGGAGAATTTATAAAACCAAAAAAATATTTAAATAGGCTTTCTATGGCCCACTATTTGTGAGAGAGATGGCACGCTCAGGACTGGCACAGATGGCACGCTCACAACTGGCACACAAGCCCAGAGGCCAATATTAATCTCCCTTTTTTCAGGGAGAATTTCTAAAACCCAAAAAAAAAATAAAATAGGCTTTCTATGGCCCACTATTTGTGAGAGAGATGGGACGCTCAGGACTGGCACAGATGGCACGCTCAGGACTGGCACAGAAGCCCAGAGGCCAATATTAATCTCCCTTTTTTTCTGGGAGAATTTATAAAACCAAAAAAATATTTAAATAGGCTTTCTATGGCCCACTATTTGTGAGAGAGATGGCACGCTCAGGACTGGCACAGATGGCACGCTCACAACTGGCACACAAGCCCAGAGGCCAATATTAATCTCCCTTTTTTCAGGGAAAATTGATAAAACAAAAAAAAAAATTAAATAGGCTTTCTATGGCCCACTATTTGTGAGAGAGATGGCACGCTCAGGGCTGGCTGGCACAGATGGCACGCTCAGGACTGGCACACAAGCCCAGAGGCCAATATTAATCTCCCTTTTTTTCTGGGAGAATTTATAAAACCAAAAAAATATTTAAATAGGCTTTCTATGGCCCACTATTTGTGAGAGAGATGGCACGCTCAGGACTGGCACAGATGGCACGCTCACAACTGGCACACAAGCCCAGAGGCCAATATTAATCTCCCTTTTTTCAGGGAAAATTGATAAAACAAAAAAAAAAATTAAATAGGCTTTCTATGGCCCACTATTTGTGAGAGAGATGGCACGCTCAGGGCTGGCTGGCACAGATGGCACGCTCAGGACTGGCACACAAGCCCAGAGGCCAATATTAATCTCCCTTTTTTTCTGGGAGAATTTATAAAACCAAAAAAATATTTAAATAGGCTTTCTATGGCCCACTATTTGTGAGAGAGATGGCACGCTCAGGACTGGCACAGATGGCACGCTCACAACTGGCACACAAGCCCAGAGGCCAATATTAATCTCCCTTTTTTCAGGGAAAATTTATAAAACAAAAAAAAAAATTAAATAGGCTTTCTATGGCCCACTATTTGTGAGAGAGATGGCACGCTCAGGGCTGGCACAGATGGCACGCTCAGGACTGGCACACAAGCCCAGAGGCCAATATTAATCTCCCTTTTTTTCAGGGAGAATTTATAAAACCAAAAAAAAAAATAAATAGGCTTTCTATGGCCCACTATTTGTGAGAGAGATGGCACACTCAGGACTGGCACACAAGCCCAAAGGCCAATATTAATCTCCCACTGTATTTTTATCAGGGAGAATTTATACACCCCACAAAAAAAAATACAGAAAAATGAAAAGGCTTTCTATGGCCCACTATGTGAGAGAGATGGCACACACAGGGATGGCACTCTAGCAGAAATGCCAAATTGCCAATCTTAATCTCCCACCAAAAAAAAAAAAAAAAAAAAAACAGGGAATGTCCTACAATTACTATCTCCCTGCCTGCAGTAATCTCAGCCAGGTATGGCAGGCAGCTACTATCTCCCTGCCTGCAGTAATCTCAGCCAGGTATGGCAGGCAGCAATAAGGAGTGGACTGATGCACAAATGAAATAAAAAGTGTGGACAAACAAAAAAGATAGCTGTGCAGAAAGGAAGGAACAAGAGGATTTGTGCTTTGAAAAAAGCAGTTGGTTTGCACAGCGGCGTACACACAGCAATGCAGCTATCAGGGAGCCTTCTAGGGCAGCCCAATGAGCTACAGCGCTGAGGGGAAAAAAAAAAAAAAAAAAACTTCCACTGTCCCTGCACACCGAGGGTGGTGTTGGACAGTGCAAATCGCTGCAGCACAAGCGGTTTTGTGGTTAATGGACCCTGCCTAACGCTATCCCTGCTTCTGACAAAGCGGCAGCAACCTCTCCCTAAGCTCAGATCAGCAGCAGTAAGATGGCGGTCGGCGGGAACGCCTCTTTATAGCCCCTGTGACGTCGCAGACAGCAAGCCAATCACTGCAATGCCCTTCTCTAAGATGGTGGGGACCAGGACCTATGTCATCACGCTGCCCACACTCTGCGTTTACCTTCATTGGCTGAGAAATGGCGCTTTTCGCGTCATTGAAACGCGACTTTGGCGCGAAAGTCGCGTACCGCATGGCCGACCCCGCACAGGGGTCGGATCGGGTTTCATGAAACCCCGACTTAGCCAAAAGTCGGCGACTTTTGAAAATGTTCGACCCGTTTCGCTCAACCCTAGCTCTGACCGCTATGTCCATTGTGATACTGAATTGCCTTTCACAACAGTACAGGAAGCCAAAAGTGCTAATGATTCTCAATAGAGGGAAAAAAGAAGTTCTGAGACCATTTTTTTTTTCTTTGCACTGTGTTTTGCCTTTTTTTTCCCCTAGACATTTGGGTGGTTCAGGACACAGGTGTAGCAATGGACATTAAAGGTCTGTCTTCATGTGTGGATCAGCTCACGGCAAGAGTTCAAAATATTCAAGATTTTGTGGTTCAGAATTCTTTGCTAGAACCGAGAATTCCTATTCCAGATTTGTTTTTTGGAGATAGAACTAAATTTCTGAGTTTCAAAAATAATTGTAAACTATTTCTGGCTTTGAAACCTTGCTCCTCTGGGTACCCAGTTCAACAGGTTAGGATCGTCATTTCTTTTTTGCGTGGCGACCCTCAGGACTGGGCGTTTTCTCTTGCGTCAGGAGATCCTGCATTGAGTAATATCGATGCGTTTTTCCTGGCGCTTGGGTTGCTGTACGATGAGCCTAATTCAGTGGATCAGGCAGAAAAAAATTTGCTGGCTCTGTGTCAGGGTCAGGATGAAATAGAGGTATATTGTCAGAAATTTAGAAAGTGGTCCGTACTCACTCAGTGGAATGAAGGTGCGCTCGCAGCTATTTTCAGAAAAGGTCTCTCTGAAGCCCTTAAGGATGTCATGGTGGGATTTCCTATGCCTGCTGGTCTGAATGAGTCTATGTCTTTGGCCATTCAGATCAGGCGACGCTTGCGCGAGCGTAAATCTGTGCACCATTTGGCGGTATTACCTGAGCTTAAACCTGAGCCTATGCAGTGCGATAGGACTTTGACCAGAGTTGAACGGCAAGAACACAGACGTCTGAATGGGCTGTGTTTCTACTGTGGTGATTCCACTCATGCTATCTCTGATTGTCCTAAGCGCACTAAGCGGTTCACTAGGTCTGCCACCATTGGTACAGTACAGTCTAAATTTCTTCTGTCCGTTACCTTGATCTGCTCTTTGTCATCGTATTCTGTCATGGCATTTGTGGATTCAGGCGCTGCCCTGAATTTGATGGACTTGGAATATGCTAAGCGTTGTGGGTTTTTCTTGGAGCCCTTGCAGTGTCCTATTCCCTTGAGAGGAATTGATGCTACGCCTTTGGCCAAGAATAAGCCTCAATACTGGACCCAGCTGACCATGCGCATGGCTCCTGCACATCAGGAGGTTATTCGCTTTCTGGTATTGCATAATCTGCATGATGTGGTCGTGTTGGGGTTGCCATGGCTACAAGCCCATAATCCAGTATTAGATTGGAAATCCATGTCGGTGTCCAGATGGGGTTGTCAGGGGGTACATGGTGATGTTCCATTTCTGTCAATTTCGTCATCCACCCCTTCTGAGGTTCAAGAGTTCTTGTCTGATTACCGGGATGTATTTGATGAGCCCAAGTCCGATACCCTACCTCCGCATAGGGATTGTGATTGTGCTATCAATTTGATTCCTGGTAGTAAATTCCCAAAAGGTCGACTGTTTAATTTATCCGTGCCTGAGCACGCCGCTATGCGCAGTTATGTGAAGGAATCCCTGGAGAAGGGGCATATTCGCCCGTCATCGTCGCCATTAGGAGCAGGGTTCTTTTTTGTAGCCAAGAAGGATGGTTCGCTGAGACCTTGTATAGATTACCGCCTTCTAAATAAGATCACGGTTAAATTTCAGTACCCCTTGCCATTGTTATCTGATATGTTTGCTCGGATTAAGGGGGCTAGTTGGTTCACCAAGATAGATCTTCGTGGTGCGTATAATCTGGTGCGAATCAGGCGAGGCGATGAATGGAAAACTGCATTTAATACGCCCGAGGGTCATTTTGAGTATCTAGTGATGCCATTCGGACTTGCCAATGCTCCATCAGTGTTTCAGTCCTTTATGCATGACATCTTCCGAGAGTACCTGGATAAATTCCTGATTGTGAACTTGGATGACATTTTGATCTTCTCGGATGATTGGGAGTCTCATGTGAAGCAGGTGAGAACGGTTTTTCAGGTCCTGCGTGCTAATTCTTTGTTTTTGAAGGGATCAAAATGTCTCTTTGGTGTGCAGAAGGTTTCATTTTTGGGGTTCATCTTTTCCCCTTCTACTATCGAGATGGATCCTGTTAGGGTCCAAGCCATCCATGATTGGACTCAGCCGACATCTCTGAAAAGTCTACAAAAGTTCCTGGGCTTTGCTAATTTTTATCGTCGCTTCATCTGCAATTTTTCTAGTATTGCCAAACCATTGACCGATTTGACCAAGAAGAGTGCTGATGTGGTCAATTGGTCTTCTGCTGCTGTGGAGGCTTTTCAGGAGTTGAAGCGTCGTTTTTCTTCTGCCCCTGTGTTGTGTCAGCCAGATGTTTCTCTTCCGTTCCAGGTCGAGGTTGATGCTTCTGAGATTGGAGCAGGGGCTGTTTTGTCGCAGAGAGGTTCTGATTGTTCAGTGATGAAACCATGCGCTTTTTTTTCCAGGAAGTTTTCGCCTGCTGAGCGAAATTATGATGTGGGCAACCGAGAGTTGCTGGCCATGAAGTGGGCATTTGAGGAGTGGCGTCATTGGCTTGAAGGAGCTAAGCATCGCGTGGTGGTATTGACTGATCATAAGAACTTGACTTATCTCGAGTCTGCTAAGCGTTTGAATCCTAGACAGGCTCGTTGGTCGCTGTTTTTTGCCCGTTTTGACTTTGTGATTTCGTACCTTCCGGGCTCTAAAAATGTGAAGGCGGATGCTCTGTCTAGGAGTTTTGTGCCCGACTCTCCGGGTTTGTCTGAGCCTCAAGGAAGGAGTAATTGTGTCTGCCATCTCCCCTGATTTGCGGCGGGTGCTGCAAAAATTTCAGGCTGATAAACCTGATCGTTGTCCAGCGGAGAGACTGTTTGTCCCTGATAGGTGGACCAATAAAGTTATCTCTGAGGTTCGTTGTTCGGTGTTGGCTGGTAATCCTGGAATCTTTGGTACCAGAGAGTTAGTGGCTAGATCCTTTTGGTGGCCATCTCTGTCGCGGGATGTGCGTACTTTTGTGCAGTCCTCTGGGATTTGTGCTCGGGCTAAGCCCTGCTGTTCTCGTGCCAGTGGGTTGCTTTTGCCCTTGCCGGTCCCGAAGAGGCCTTGGACACATATCTCTATGGATTTTATTTCAGATCTTCCCGTTTCTCAAAAGATGTCAGTCATTTGGGTGGTCTGTGATCGCTTTTCTAAGATGGTCCATCTGGTACCCTTGTCTAAATTGCCTTCCTCTTCTGATTTGGTGCCATTGTTCTTCCAGCATGTGGTTCGTTTACATGGCATTCCAGAGAATATCGTTTCTGACAGAGGTTCCCAGTTTGTTTCGAGGTTTTGGCGAGCCTTTTGTGGTAGGATGGGCATTGACTTGTCTTTTTCCTCGGCTTTCCATCCTCAGACTAATGGCCAGACCGAACGAACCAATCAGACCTTGGAAACTTATCTGAGATGCTTTGTTTCTGCCGATCAGGATGACTGGGTGTCCTTTTTGCCTTTGGCTGAGTTCGCCCTTTATAATCGGGCCAGCTCGGCTACCTTGGTTTCGCCATTTTTCTGCAATTCTGGGTTCCATCCTCATTTCTCTTCAGGACAGGTTGAGTCTTCGGACTGTCCTGGTGTGGATACTGTGGTGGACAGGTTGCAGCAGATTTGGACTCATGTAGTGGACAATTTGACCTTGTCCCAGGAGAAGGCTCAACGTTTCGCTAATCGCAGACGCCGTGTGGGTCCCCGACTTCGTGTTGGGGATCTGGTTTGGTTATCTTCTCGTCATATTCCTATGAAGGTTTCCTCTCCTAAGTTTAAACCTCGTTTCACTGGTCCGTATAGGACTTCTGAGGTTCTTAATCCTGTGTCTTTTCGTCTGACCCTCCCAGATTCTTTTTCCATACATAACGTATTCCGTAGGTCATTGTTGCGGAGATACGTGGCACCTATGGTTCCATCTGTTGACCCTCCTGCCCCGGTTTTGGTGGAGGGGGAATTGGAGTATATTGTGGAGAAGATTTTGGATTCTCGTGTTTCAAGACGGAAACTCCAGTATCTGGTTAAATGGAAGGGTTATGCTCAGGAAGATAATTCCTGGGTTTTTGCCTCTGATGTCCATGCTCCCGATCTTGTTCGTGCTTTTCATGTGGCTCATCCTGGTCGGCCTGGGGGCTCTGGTGAGGGTTCGGTGACCCCTCCTCAAGGGGGGGTACTGTTGTGAATTCTGTGGCAGAGCCCCTCCTGTGGTCACAAGTGGTACTTTGGCTGATTCTCTCTGGGAGCTTCCGTTTGTGGAGGAAAGTGGTACTGCGGCTTCTGAGTTTCCTCCCTCAGGTGATCTGGTGAGGTCGTTAGGTGCTTCTCTACTTAACTCCACCTAATGCTTTGATCCTGGCTTCCTGTCAATGTTCCAGTGTTGGACTTGTTTTTCCCTGGATCATTCCTGTGGCCTGCTGCTCTGCATAGCTAATTTCTTCTTTGCTATTTGTTTGCTATTTTTTCTGTCCAGCTTGTCTAATTGTTTTGCTGGAAGCTCTGGGACGCAAAGGGTGTACCTCCGTGCCGTTAGTTCGGTACGGAGGGTCTTTTTGCCCCCTTTGCGTGGTTTTCTTTAGGGTTTTGTGTAGACTGCAAAGTTATCTTTCCTATCCTCGCTCTGTTAAGAAAGTTGGGCCTCACTTTGCTGAATCTATTTCATCCCTACGTTTGTCTTTTCATCTTAACTCACAGTCATTATATGTGGGGGGCTGCCTTTTCCTTTGGGGTGTTTCTCTGAGGCAAGGTAGGCTTATTTTCTGTCTTCAGGCTAGTTAGTTTCTCAGGCTGTGCCGAGTTGCATAGGCAGAGTTAGGCGCAATCCACGGCTGCCTCTAGTGTTGTTTGGAGAGGATTAGGGATTGCGGTCTGCAGAGTTCCCACGTCTCAGAGCTTGTTCTATGATTTTGGGTTATTGTCAGATCACTGTATGTGCTCTCACCGCTATGTCCATTGTGATACTGAATTGCCTTTCACAACATCTATCACTGCCTGGGCAATGGGCAGGATGAGGGGGAAACAGATATGGGCCCAAAGAATAAAGTGGGCTAAATGCAGTTCAAAATTGGTAACAGGACTAACCAGGGGGCATTGCTTCTTTGTTCAGTGGAGGACAACTGGAATGAGAGGCTGACACAGAGAGTAGGCCCAAATCAATAAGTAGTCTAAATGCAGTTCAAAATTGGCAACAGTAGTAAACAGGCGGCACAGCTTTGTTCACTGGAGGAGAACAGCAAGGAGCGGCAGACACCGATAGAAGGCCCCAACCCAACTAGTAGGCCCACTGCAGTTTTAAAATTCCGATAGGCTGAAAACCAGAGAATTGTAGGTCATTTTTTGTAAAGAGGACAGCTGTATTGAGTGGCGCAGCCAGACACTACAAGTAGGCCTTACACCACAAAGTTGGCTCGACGCAGGTTTAAAAAAGGTTACATGGGTACACGGTCTGCATTGGTGTGCTCAGTGGAGGACAATTGGAAGGAGGGACCGCAGAAAGACTTAGTAGGCATAAAATAACAAAATAGGCTCTATGCAGCTTCGATTATGTGGCAACCTGGAGAACACCTTGGAGCGGCAGACACTGTCTCTACGACCCAGACCCAACTTGTAGGCCTAATGTAGTGTTGTTTCAACAACTACTTAAGACGAGCATGAAGATTGAAGCAATGGAGAGGCAACCTGGAGAACACCTTGGAGCGGCAGACACCGTCTCTACGACCCAGACCCAACTTGTAGACCTAGGTACATGGGCAGCAGTGGTCTGGTCAGTGGAGGACTAGTGGAAGGAGGGACCGCAGACAGGCTTAGTAGACCTAACATAACAAAAGTAGGCTGTAGGCACTTTAAAAAAGGTTCCAGGGGTACACGGGCAGCAGTGGTCTGGTCAGTGGTGGACTAGTGGAAGGAGGGACCGCAGACAGGCTTAGTAGGCCTAACATAACAAAAGCGGGCTGTAGTCACTTTAAAATAGCTTCCAGGGGTACACGGGCAGCAGTGGTGTGGTCAGTGAAGGACAATTTCTATAATCGACCGCAGACAGACTTACTAGGCCTAACATAACAAAAGTAGGCTGCAGACACTTGGAATTATCTTGCAGTGGTACACAGGCAGCATTGGTGTTGTCAGCGGAGGCCGATTGTAATGAGTGTCTGACAGTTAGTACTCACCAAAAATAAATAGATGTTAATGTCTCGCAATACAACAAAACCAAAAGACAAAAGGGTGGCATACTTAGGTACAGGGGTGGGCTCCTCTGCTGAGTTTCAGACCTAGTAATTTGGCGCAAAGTATTTACTGGTGTAAATATAGGACACTGCCCCTGACTATTTTAAGTAGCATCATACATGTCAACACATTGGTATTGTCAGTGCCAGGCATTGAAGGATGTCAGCGCATAGACTAAACATTGGTGGAGCTGTGAGAGATAATTTTGCAAGTGGAAGAGCACTGTTTGAGCTGGGGGGGAACTCTCTTGTGGCTGGCGGTACAGGCCCAGGGCCCCTCATGTTACAACGGTGTGTCTGACATTGGGTGCGCACCACCACCGCCAGAGACACTTTATTGTACTATGAGGGACCCAGTGGCAGTGCGATCGACCAAAAGCGTGCACACCCACCTCTTCAGACAAACGGTACTCTCACGGGTGCTTGCGCCAAGTGGCGAGACCACGGCCCTGTGGGGGGAGTTTGGCCATTTTGGGAGGTGTAAACATGTCATATGCTGGACAAACAGCTGCTGCAAATTACGAGATTGGAAAAGTCAGTCAGAGCAGTCCACAAGCAAGACATTTTCATAGGAAAGCTAGGTGCCAGCCGGGAAAGGTGGGGCAAAAGAATTCGAAATCCAGTTGTGGTTCATTTTAATGAAGGTTAGATCATCAACATTTTGGGTAGCCAGATGAGTCCTTTTTTCGGTTAATATTTAACCTGCAGCACTGAATACATTTTCTGATAGGACACTAGCTGCTGGGCAAGCAAGCTCCTGCAATGCATATTCTGCCAATTCTGGCCAGGTGTCTAATTTGGATGCCCAGTAATCAAATGGGAATGACGGTTGAGGGAGAACGTCGATAAGGGATGAAAAATAGTTAGTAACCATACTGGACAAATGTTGTCTCCTGTCACTTTGAATTGATGCTGCAGTACCTGTCCTGTCTGCGGTCATAGCAAAATCACTCCACAACCTGGTCAGAAAACCCCTCTGTCCAACGCCACTTCTGATTTGTGCACCTCTAACACCTCTGGCCTGCTGCCCCCTGCAGCTCGTGTGATAACGCCCACCGTCGCTGTGTGCTGGGACTGCCTGAATCAAACGGTCAACAAGAGTTGATTGTTTGGTTGCTAATATTTGTTCCAGGTTCTCATGTGGCATAATATTTTGCAATTTGCCTTTATAGCGAGGATCAAGGAGGCAGGCCAACCAGTAATCGTCATCAGTCATCACTTTAATAATGCGTGGGTCCCTTTTGAGGATACGTAAGGCATAATCCGCCATGTGGGCCAAAGTTCCAGTTGTCAAATCTGCGGTCGTGCTGGGTTGAGGGGCAGTTTCAGGCAAATCTACGTCACTTGTGTTAGGAGTCGAGTTTCCTCTGCTGCACAGGGGGAATCTCGATCCGTGTCTGCTGCGGTCTCCCATTCGGTATCGGCCGCAGTGGGCTCTGCTCAGCGGAGACGTCGCTCCCAGCGTCTCGCTGGGGCTGATTCGGTGCATAGGGTCACTACTGCCTTTTCTGGCTTTCCTATGGTACCCTGCACTGATCTGCGGCGAGCGAGCCTCTCTGGGACTAAGTCCTTGTTTACTCACACTGAGCATGCCCAGGGCAGGGTCTCCCATTGGAGGTCGAGGGCCACATGTTCGGTCACATGCTGAGGTGCTGCAGTACATTCCATTGGTCCTTCTGGAAGGTCCTGAAAGGGCAAAACATGCTCAGGTACTGCAGCACTTTCCATTGGTCCTTCTGGAAGGTCCTGAAAGGGCAAAAACTTCAGTAGCAGCTTCCTGTGCTGCAACTATATAAACTGCGCATGACCGCTCGGCCATGCGCTAGTATCGTCTTTTGCTATATGCTTTGCGCCAATGTGGTCATGTGTTTGTATGTGTTCAGGGACCCGGCTGAAATAAGCCCCTAGAATGCTGGCACCTCCGGCGAGGAGATTGTGTATAAGAGTGTTCAGGGACCCGGCTGAAATAAGCCCCTAGAATGCTGGCTCCTCCGGCGAGGAGATTGTGTATGCATGCATGACCACTCACTGCTCACATCTGGGTAGTTGGCCTGTGCCTCTGTGAAAGTCTAACAGGGCACAGAGCTCATCTCTCGCGGTTACTCTGTGAAGCTAACAGAGTTGGTATATACCGCCATATAGAGCCGCCATTATTTAGCAGCAGGTACTTTCCTGCACGGTGGATCCCGGGTTGCGAACGCACTAATTCCTTTTAATAAACAATATATTTGGTGCGTTCCGCCAACCCTAACAGTATACTAGCGCCAGGATCTGGCTAAGTAATGGCGGATGAACAGCGATTGCAGGGGTACATCCAGCTGCTGGAGGGCCGGTTGGCGTCTCTTGAGCGTGCAACCTCGGCGGTGGATGTTACCGCAATAGCTGTTCAGGCTGCTAGCGTGGCTGCAGCAGCTTTACCCACTGCCACCTCTGTTCCGACCCTATCTCACCTTCCTTTGCCTGAGAGATACTCTGGGGACAGTAAGTCCTGTAGGGGTTTCGTGAGCCAATGTGGTATACACCTCGAGCTTCTGGCTGCACGTTTCCCTACTGAGCGGGCAAAGGGGGGATTCATAATCTCTCTCCTGTCGGACAGAGCGTTGGAGTGGGCTACGCCGCTGTGGGAGCGCAACGATCATGTGGTGTGGAGTGTTCCTAGGTTTCTGGACACTCTGAAACAGGTCTTTTTAGGACCTCAAGTCACCCATGATACAGCGCTCCAAATGCTGGCTTTGACTCAGGGTTCAACCATGGTCAGCCATTTTGCTGTTCACTTCCGGACATTAGCGTCTGAGTTGGAATGGTCAGATAAAACCCTCATTCCCGTATTTTGGAGGGGGCTGGCTGACCATTTGAAGGACGCTTTGGCCACTAAGGAGATTCCCGCCACACTGGAGGAGCTCATAGCCGTATCTACTCGTATTGACCTCTGTTTTAACGAGCGGAGGTTGGAGCGAGCCCAGTGTAGGCAGAGGTTTCGGCTGGCTCCCACCTTCGCCAAACCTTTGGAATCTCCAGTCCAGGCATCCGAGTCACATGAGGCCTTAGAGGTGACACGTGTGGGATCCAAGTCTCAGTCTGCCCGTGCACATAAGGTCCGTCATGTTTGCCAGCAGTCAGGACACCTTGCCTCCAAGGGTCCTCAGCGGTCGGGGAAACGTCAGCGTCTAGTGGCAGTTGGAGGAGGTACACTAGACACGGCGACGTTTGCCTCAAAGTTGTCCTTCAAGGGGACAATTACCATAGGCCCATCCACTCTTATGGTCGAGCTATGCGTGGATTCTGGGGCAGAGGGTAACTTTATGTCTTCCGCTTTTGCCCTGCGTCACGCAATACCCTTGGTGATGCTTGCCTAGCCGGTAACCGTTCGAGTGGTAAATGGGTCAACACTACCTTCACAGATTACCCACCAAACCATTCCTTTCACGCTATCTGTGTCTCCATCACATCAGGAGATAATCTCCCTATTAGTCATTCCTGAGGGAATTGATGAGGTCCTGTTGGGGATACCATGGCTTCGCTATCATTCTCCTCATACTGAGTGGTCCTCTGGGAGAATTTTGGGTTGGAGTAAATCTTGCGAGGGTAGATGTCTGAGGGAGTGCATTCAGGTTGCTACTACACAGGTACCCGCAGATCTTTCCTCTCTCCCCAAGCACTATTGGCCCTATGCAGACGTGTTCTCCAAAAGAGCTGCGGAGACCCTTCCGCCTCACCGCCCCTATGACTGTCCTATTGACCTCTTGCCTGGTGCTGAGCCTCCCCGGGGTCGAGTCTATCCGTTATCTCTCCCGGAGATGGAGGCAATGTTCCAGTACATCCAGGAGAATCTGGCAAGAGGATTCATTAGGAAGTCAGTGTCACCGGCAGGGGCAGGGTTCTTCTTCGTACAGAAGAAGACTGAAGACTTACGTCCATGCATAGACTACAGGGGTCTTAACGCCATCACCGTTAAGAACAAGTACCCACTACCCCTGATATCTGAGCTGTTTGATAGGCTACGGGGAGCGAGGCTATTTACAAAGTTAGATCTGCGGGGTGCTTACAACCTGATTCGCATCCGTGAGGGGGATGAATGGAAGACGGCTTTTAACACCAGGGATGGGCACTATGAATATCTGGTGATGCCCTTCGGGCTCTGTAATGCCCCAGCCGTTTTCCAAGACTTTGTGAACGACATCTTCCGGGATATGCTCACCACCTCGGTCGTAGTCTATCTGGATGATATTATCATCTTCTCTCCAGATATTGACTCCCATCGGAGAGATGTTCGCAAAGTCTTCGACCTCTTACGGGCAAACTCCCTCTACGCCAAGTTGGAGAAGTGTGTGTTTGAGCAGGAGTCCTTGCCTTTCCTTGGTTATATCATCTCTGCCCAGGGTTTTGCTATGGATCCTGCCAAGCTACAGGCTGTAGTGGACTGGCAGGAACCCCATTCTCTTAAAGCGGTGCAGCGCTTTATGGGGTTCAATAATTACTATCGCCAGTTCATTCCACACTTCTCAACTTTGGTAGCTCCCTTGGTTGCCCTCACCAAGAAGGGAGCAAATCCCAAGTTGTGGTCAGAGGAGGTCTCCAAAGCCTTTCTCTCGATCAAGTCACACTTCGCTAGCGCTCCCATCCTACATCGCCCCGATGTTGATAAACCATTTATCTTGGAGGTGGATGCCTCATCCGTTGGTGCTGGAGCAGTCCTTTTCCAAAAGGATGCTCAAGGTCGGAAGCATCCTTGCTTCTTCTTCTCCAAGACCTTCACACCAGCGGAGAGGAATTATTCCATCGGGGACAGGGAGTTGCTGGCCATGAAGTTGGCTTTTTCAGAGTGGAGACATCTCTTGGAGGGAGCTCGCTTTCCCTTCCAAGTCTTCACTGACCACAAGAACTTGGTGTATCTGCAAACGGCCCAGCGGCTGAATTCTCGCCAGGCTAGATGGTCCCTGTTCTTCTCCCGGTTCCATTTTACTCTCCATTTCCTCTCCGGGGAGAAGAACGTTCGTGCTGACGCTCTCTCCCGCTCCGTGGTGTCATCAGAGGAGGAGGAGGAGCCTCGGCTTATTGTCCCTTCTGAGAGCCTGAGAACTGTAGCTCCGGTTTCGCTAGAGTCTGTGCCCCCGGGCAAGACTTTTGTACCAGCTAACTTGCGACCGGAGGTTCTCTCTTGGGCTCACTCCTCCAGAGTGGGTGGGCATTTTGGGACCAAGAGGACATCTGAGCTTCTGGCGAGAATATACTGGTGGCCGCATATGGCCCGAGATGTCAAGGACTATATTCAGGCGTGCGTTTCTTGCGCCCAGAATCGGTCTCCTCGGCAACGGCCTGCTGGGTTGCTTTACCCTCTACCGGTGGCAGACAGGCCCTGGGAGATGGTCGGGATGGACTTTGTGGTGGGTCTACCCAAGTCGCGTGGCTGCTCCATTATTTGGGTTGTCACCGACCATTTCTCCAAGATGGTGCATTTGGTGCCGCTTCCTCGGTTACCCTCAGCACGGGCCTTGGCGGTGTTGTTCATTAAACACGTTTTCCGTTTGCATGGTATGCCTGATAAGATTGTCAGCGATCGGGGTCCCCAGTTCGCATCTCGGTTTTGGAGAGAGCTCTGCCGTTTACTAAGCATAGAGTTAAACCTCTCCTCTGCATACCATCCCGAGACGAATGGGTTGGTGGAGAGAACCAACCAGACTCTGGTGACATATTTGCGACATTTTGTCTCTGCTAGGCAGGATGACTGGGCATCTTTGCTACCTTGGGCGGAATTTGCCCTGAACAACGCCGTAGCCGATTCCACTGGTCAGACTCCTTTTCTCCTTAATTACGGCCAGCATCCGCGTGTCCCTGTGCCCATGCCCGTGTCATCCGCCGATTCTAGGGTGGCAGACTGGGCGGTGGAGGCACGTGACATCTGGGACCGCACACAGGATGCCATCCGGGCCTCCAAGGAGAGAATGAGGGTTTCGGCTGATACACACCGGCGCCCCGCTCCGGTCTTTGCTCCTGGCGACTTAGTGTGGCTCTCCGCCCGTAACATCAGGCTGCGAGTTGAGTCCACTAAGTTTGCTCCTCGCTACATTGGCCCGTTTAAGGTTCTGGAACAGGTCAACCCTGTGGTCTACCGTTTGGTTATTCCTCCACGCCTTGGTATCACCGATACTTTCCACATTTCCCTCTTAAAGCCCGTTCATTTGTCCCGGTTTTCCGAGTCATCTGCTGGGACATCGGGTTCATCCACGGATGAGTTTGAGGTGAATGCTATTGTGGGGTGCAAGGTGGTACGTGGCAAGAAATTTTATCTTTTGGACTGGAAGGGTCACGGCCCAGAGGATAGAACCTGGGAGCCTGTGGAGCACATTCGGGCTCCGCTGCTTATCACAGCTTTTGAGCGTAGTGAGGCTCAAGGAGGGGGGGGCCCTAGGAGGGGGGGTAATGTTAGGAGTCGAGTTTCCTCTGCTGCACAGGGGGAATCTCGATCCGTGTCTGCTGCGGTCTCCCATTCGGTATCGGCCGCAGTGGGCTCTGCTCAGCGGAGACGTCGCTCCCAGCGTCTCGCTGGGGCTGATTCGGTGCATAGGGTCACTACTGCCTTTTCTGGCTTTCCTATGGTACCCTGCACTGATCTGCGGCGAGCGAGCCTCTCTGGGACTAAGTCCTTGTTTACTCACACTGAGCATGCCCAGGGCAGGGTCTCCCATTGGAGGTCGAGGGCCACATGTTCGGTCACATGCTGAGGTGCTGCAGTACATTCCATTGGTCCTTCTGGAAGGTCCTGAAAGGGCAAAAACTTCAGTAGCAGCTTCCTGTGCTGCAACTATATAAACTGCGCATGACCGCACGGCCATGCGCTAGTATCGTCTTTTGCTATATGCTTTGCGCCAATGTGGTCATGTGTTTGTATGTGTTCAGGGACCCGGCTGAAATAAGCCCCTAGAATGCTGGCACCTCCGGCGAGGAGATTGTGTATAAGAGTGTTCAGGGACCCGGCTGAAATAAGCCCCTAGAATGCTGGCTCCTCCGGCGAGGAGATTGTGTATGCATGCATGACCACTCACTGCTCACATCTGGGTAGTTGGCCTGTGCCTCTGTGAAAGTCTAACAGGGCACAGAGCTCATCTCTCGCGGTTACTCTGTGAAGCTAACAGAGTTGGTATATACCGCCATATAGAGCCGCCATTATTTAGCAGCAGGTACTTTCCTGCACGGTGGATCCCGGGTTGCGAACGCACTAATTCCTTTTAATAAACAATATATTTGGTGCGTTCTGCCAACCCTAACAACTTGTCTCCCTAAAAAATCTGAACCCGGCCTTGCAACGCCACCAGTTGCTATTGGCACCGGAGAAGCTTCCTCATTAAAAAAATACTCATCCCCATCATCCTCCTCGTCCTCCTCCTCCTCCTCCTGTTCGCCCGCTACCTCGTCCTGTACACTGCCCTTACCAGACAATGGCTAACTGTCATCAAGGCTTTCCTCTTCCTCTGCTGCAGACGCCTGCTCCTTTATGTGAGTCAAACTTTGCATCAGCAGATGCATTAGGGGGATGCTCATGCTTATTATGGCGTTGTCTGCACTAACCAGCCGTGTGCATTCCTCAAAACACTGAAGGACTTGACACATGTCTTGTACCTTCGACCACTGCACACCTGACAACTCCATGTCTGCCATCCTACTGCCTGCCCGTGTATGTGTATCCTCCCACAAAAACATAACAGCACGCCTCTGTTCACACAGTCTCTGAAGCATGTGCAGTGTTGAGTTCCACCTTGTTGCAACGTCGATGATTAGGCGATGCTGGGGAAGGTTCAAAGACCGCTGATAGGTCTGCATACGGCTGGAGTGTACGGGCGAACGGCGGATATGCGAGCAAAGTCCACGCACTTTGAGGAGCAGGTCGGATAACCCCGGATAACTTTTCAGGAAGCACTGCACCACCAGGTTTAAGGTGTGAGCCAGGCAAGGAATGTGTTTCAGTTGGAAAAGGGAGATGGCAGCCATGAAATTCCTTCCGTTATCACTCACTACCTTGTCTGCCTCAAGATCTACAGTGTTATGCTGTGCTATCAGGCAACACAGTGTGCAGTAATCAGCGCACATACAGTGATATGGCAATAACCCAAAAACAATAGAACAAGCTCTGAGACGTGGAATCTCTGCAGACTGCAATACCTGAACCTATCCTCACACAACTAAAAGCAGCAGTGGATTGCGCCTAACACTACCTATGCAACTCGGCACTGCCTGAGGAGCTGACTAGCCTGAAGATAGAAATACAAGCCTGACTTGCCTCAGAGAAATACCCCAAAGGAATAGGCAGCCCCCCACATATAATGACTGTTAGCAAGATGAAAAGACAAAACGTAGGAATGAAATAGATTCAGCAAAGTGAGGCCCGATATTCTAGACAGAGCGAGGATAGCAAAGAGAACTATGCAGTCTACAAAAAACCCTAAAGCAGAACCACGCAAAGGGGAGCAAAAAGACCCACCGTGCCGAACTAACGGCACGGCGGTGCACCCTTTGCGTCTCAGAGCTTCCAGCAAAAGAGAATAGCACAGCTGGACAGAAAAAACGGAAACAAAAACAAAGTAACACTTATCTAGCAGAGCAGCAGGCCACAGGAAAGATGCAGTAGCTCAGATCCAACACTGGAACATTGACAAGGAGCAAGGAAGACAGACTCAGGTGGAGTTAAATAGCAAGGCAGCCAACGAGCTCACCAAAACACCTGAGGGAGGAAGCCCAGAGGCTGCAATACCACTTGTGACCACAGGAGTGAATTCAGCCACAGAATTCACAACAGTACCCCCCACTTGAGGAGGGGTCACTGAACCCTCACCAGAACCCCCAGGCCGACCAGGATGAGCCACATGAAAGGCACGAACAAGATCTGGGGCATGGACATCAGAGGCAAAAACCCAGGAATTATCCTCCTGAGCATAACCCTTCCATTTGACCAGATACTGGAGTTTCCGTCTAGAGACACGAGAATCCAAAATTTTCTCCACAATATACTCCAATTCCCCCTCCACCAAAACAGGGGCAGGAGGCTCCACAGATGGAACCATAGGTGCCACGTATCTTCTCAACAACGACCTATGGAATACATTATGTATGGAAAAGGAGTCTGGGAGGGTCAGACGAAAAGACACCGGATTGAGAATCTCAGAAATCCTATACGGACCAATAAAACGAGGTTTAAATTTAGGAGAGGAAACCTTCATAGGAATATGACGAGAAGATAACCAAACCAGATCCCCAACACGAAGTCGGGGACCCACACGGCGTCTACGATTAGCGAAAAGCTGAGCCTTCTCCTGGGACAAGATCAAATTGTCCACTACCTGAGTCCAGATCTGCTGCAACCTATCCACCACAGAATCCACACCAGGACAGTCCGAAGACTCAACCTGTCCTGAAGAGAAACGAGGATGGAACCCAGAATTGCAGAAAAATGGAGAGACCAAGGTAGCCGAGCTGGCCCGATTATTAAGGGCGAACTCAGCCAACGGCAAAAATGACACCCAATCATCCTGGTCAGCAGAAACAAAACATCTCAGATATGTTTCCAAGGTCTGATTGGTTCGTTCGGTCTGGCCATTAGTCTGAGGATGGAAGGCCGAGGAAAAAGATAGGTCAATGCCCATCCTACCACAAAAGGCTCGCCAGAACCTCGAGACAAACTGGGAACCTCTGTCAGAAACAATATTCTCAGGAATGCCATGCAAACGAACCACATGCTGGAAGAACAAAGGCACCAAATCAGAGGAGGAAGGCAATTTAACCAAGGGCACCAGATGGACCATTTTAGAAAAGCGATCACAGACCACCCAAATGACCGACATCTTTTGAGAAACGGGAAGGTCAGAAATGAAATCCATCGAAATATGTGTCCAAGGCCTCTTCGGGACCGGCAAGGGCAAAAGCAACCCACTGGCACGTGAACAGCAGGGCTTAGCCCTAGCACAAATCCCACAGGACTGCACAAAAGCACGCACATCCCGTGACAGAGATGGCCACCAGAAGGATCTAGCCACTAACTCTCTGGTACCCAAGATTCCTGGATGACCAGCCAGCACCGAACAATGAAGTTCAGAGATAACTTTACTAGTCCACCTATCAGGGACGAACAGTTTCTCAGCCGGACAACGATCAGGTTTATTAGCCTGAAATTTCTGCAACACTCTCCGCAAATCAGGAGAGATGGCAGACACAATGACTCCTTCCTTGAGGATACTCGCCGACTCAGATAACCCCGGAGAGTCGGGCACAAAACTCCTAGACAGAGCATCCGCCTTCACATTTTTAGAGCCCGGAAGGTACGAAATCACAAAATCAAAACGAGCAAAAAATAACGACCAACGGGCCTGTCTAGGATTCAAGCGCTTGGCAGACTCGAGGTAAGTAAGATTCTTATGATCAGTCAATACCACCACGCGATGCTTAGCTCCCTCAAGCCAATGACGCCACTCCTCGAATGCCCACTTCATGGCCAGCAACTCTCGGTTGCCCACATCATAATTACGCTCAGCAGCAGAAAATTTCCTGGAAAAGAAAGCACATGGTTTGAACACTGAGCAACCAGAACCTCTCTGTGACAAAACCGCCCCTGCTCCAATCTCAGAAGCATCAACCTCGACCTGGAACGGAAGAGAAACATCTGGTTGACACAACACAGGGGCACAGCAAAAACGACGCTTCAACTCCTGAAAAGCTTCCACGGCAGCAGAAAACCAATTAACCAAATCAGCACCCTTCTTGGTCAAATCGGTCAATGGTCTGGCAATGCTAGAAAAATTACAGATGAAGCGACGATAAAAATTAGCAAAGCCCAGGAATTTCTGCAGACTTTTCAGAGATGTCGGCTGAGTCCAATCCTGGATGGCCTGGACCTTAACCGGATCCATCTCGATAGTAGAAGGGGAAAAGATGAACCCCAAAAATGAAACTTTCTGCACACCGAAGAGACACTTTGATCCCTTCACGAACAAGGAATTAGCACGCAGTACCTGGAAAACCATTCTGACTTGCCTCACATGAGACTCCCAATCATCAGAGAAGATCAAAATGTCATCCAAGTAAACAATCAGGAATTTATCCAGATACTCACGGAAAATGTCATGCATAAAAGACTGAAAAACAGATGGAGCATTGGCAAGTCCGAACGGCATCACCAGATACTCAAAATGACCCTCGGGCGTATTAAATGCCGTTTTCCATTCATCTCCCTGCCTGATTCTCACCAGATTATACGCACCACGAAGATCAATCTTAGTAAACCAACTAGCCCCCTTAATCCGAGCAAACAAGTCAGATATCAATGGCAAGGGATACTGAAACTTAACAGTGATCTTATTAAGAAGGCGGTAATCAATACACGGTCTTAGCGAACCATCCTTTTTGGCTACAAAAAAGAACCCTGCTCCCAATGGTGATGACGATGGGCGAATATGTCCCTTCTCCAGGGATTCTTTCACATAACTGCGCATAGCGGTGTGTTCAGGCACGGACAAATTAAATAAACGACCCTTAGGGAATTTACTACCAGGAATCAAATTGATAGCACAATCACAATTCCTATGCGGAGGTAGGGCATCAGACTTGGGCTCTTCAAATACATCCTGAAAGTCAGACAAGAACTCTGGGATGTCAGAAGGAATGGATGACGAAATAGACAAAAATGGAACATCACCATGTACTCCCTGACAACCCCAGCTGGTTACCGACATAGAGTTCCAATCTAATACTGGATTATGGGTTTGTAGCCATGGCAACCCCAACACGACCACATCATGCAGATTATGCAGTACCAGAAAGCGAATAACTTCCTGATGTGCAGGAGCCATGCACATGGTCAGCTGGGCCCAGTACTGAGGCTTATTCTTGGCCAAAGGTGTAGCATCAATTCCTCTCAACGGAATAGGACACCGCAAAGGCTCCAAGAAAAATCCACAACGTTTAGCATAATCCAAATCCATCAGATTCAGGGCAGCGCCTGAATCCACAAACGCCATGACAGAATACGATGACAAAGAGCATATCAAGGTAATGGACAGAAGGAATTTGGACTGTACAGTACCAATGACGGCAGAGCTATCGAACCGCCTAGTGAGCTTAGGACAATTAGAAATAGCATGAGTGGAATCACCACAGTAGAAACACAGCCTGTTCAGACGTCTGTGTTCTTGCCGTTCAACTTTAGTCATAGTCCTGTCGCACTGCATAGGCTCAGGTTTACTCTCAGACAATACCGCCAGATGGTGCACAGATTTACGCTCGCGCAAGCGACGACCGATCTGAATGGCCAAGGACATAGACTCATTCAAACCAGCAGGCATAGGAAATCCCACCATGACATCCTTAAGAGCTTCAGAGAGACCCTTTCTGAACAAAGCTGCCAGCGCAGATTCATTCCACAGAGTAAGTACTGACCACTTCCTAAATTTCTGACAATATACTTCTACATCATCCTGACCCTGGCATAAAGCCAGCAAATTTTTCTCAGCCTGATCCACTGAATTAGGCTCATCGTAAAGCAATCCAAGCGCCTGGAAAAACGCATCAACATTACTCAATGCAGGGTCTCCTGGCGCAAGAGAAAACGCCCAGTCCTGTGGGTCGCCGCGCAAAAAAGAAATAATAATCAAAACCTGTTGAATAGGATTACCAGAAGAATGAGGTTTCAAGGCCAGAAATAGCTTACAATTATTTTTGAAGCTCAGGAACTTAGTTCTGTCACCAAAAAACAAATCAGGAATAGGAATTCTTGGTTCTAGCATAGATTTCTGATCAATTGTATCTTGAATCTTTTGTACATTTATAACGAGATTATCCATTGAGGAGCACAGAGCCTGAATATCCATGTCCACAGCTGTGTCCTGAAGCACTCTAATGTCTAGGGGAAAAAAAAAAAAAAAACTGAAGACAGAGCTCAGGAAAAAAAAAAAAAAAAATGATGTCAGGACTTCTTTTTTCCCTCTATTGAGAATCATTGGTTTGGGCTCCTTGTACTGTTATGCTGTGCTATCAGGCAACACAGTGTGCAGTAATCAGCGCACATACAGTGATATGGCAATAACCCAAAAACAATAGAACAAGCTCTGAGACGTGGAATCTCTGCAGACTGCAATACCTGAACCTATCCTCACACAACTAAAAGCAGCAGTGGATTGCGCCTAACACTACCTATGCAACTCGGCACTGCCTGAGGAGCTGACTAGCCTGAAGATAGAAATACAAGCCTGACTTGCCTCAGAGAAATACCCCAAAGGAATAGGCAGCCCCCCACATATAATGACTGTTAGCAAGATGAAAAGACAAAACGTAGCAATGAAATAGATTCAGCAAAGTGAGGCCCGATATTCTAGACAGAGCGAGGATAGCAAAGAGAACTATGCAGTCTACAAAAAACCCTAAAGCAGAACCACGCAAAGGGGGGCAAAAAGACCCACCATGCCGAACTAACGGCACGGCGGTGCACCCTTTGCGTCTCAGAGCTTCCAGCAAAAGAGAATAGCACAGCTGGACAGAAAAAACGGAAACAAAAACAAAGTAACACTTATCTAGCAGAGCAGCAGGCCACAGGAAAGATGCAGTAGCTCAGATCCAACACTGGAACATTGACAAGGAGCAAGGAAGACAGACTCAGGTGGAGTTAAATAGCAAGGCAGCCAACGAGCTCACCAAAACACCTGAGGGAGGAAGCCCAGAGGCTGCAATACCACTTGTGACCACAGGAGTGAATTCAGCCACAGAATTCACAACACTACAGTGCCCAGCCATGACTGCGTTTCTTTCTGCAAGAACTCGGACAGAACTTCCGCGGTGTGTCTGTTGTCGCCCAAACACTTCATAGCCAATACAGCCTGCTGACGCTTGCCAGTACCTGCCCCATAATGGGATACCTGGTGTGCAACAGTGGCAGCTGCGGATGGAGTGGTTGTGCGACTGCGTTCTGTGGACGAGCTCTCGCTTCTGCAGGAGGACAAGGAGGAGGAGGAGGGGGTGCGAACGGCTACAGCCAACTGTTTCCTAGACCGTGGGCTAGGCAGAACTGTCCCAAAATTGCTGTCCCCTGTGGACCCTGCATCCACCACATTCACCCAGTGTGCCGTGATGGACACGTAACGTCCCTGGCCATGCCTACTTGTCCATGCATCTGTTGTCAGGTGCACCTTTGTACTCACAGATTGCCTGAGTGCATGGACGATGCGGTCTTTAACATGCTGTTGGAGGGCTGGGATGGCTTTTCTCGAAAAGAAGTGTCGACATGGTAGCTCGTAGCGTGGTAGAGCATAGTCCATCAGGGCTTTGAAAGCTTCGCTTTCAACTAACCGGTAGGGCATCATTTCTAACGAGATTAGTCTAGCTATGTGGGCGTTCAAACCCTGTGTACGCGGATGCGAGGCTAAGTGCTTCCTTTTTCTAACGAGAGTCTCATGTAGGGTGAGCTGGACTGGAGAGCTGGAGATCGTGGAATTAGCGGGGGTGCCGGTGGACATGGCAGACTGAGAGACGGTTGGAGACAGTATTCTTGCCGGTGGCCTACATGCAGTGTTTCCAACTACGAAACTGGTGATTCCCTGACCCTGACTGCTTTGGCCTGGCAACGAAACCTGCACAGATACTGCAGGTGGTGCGGAAAATGGTGGCCTTACAGTGACGGAAGGGATGTAGCGTTGCTGACTATCTTCATTGGCCGAGGGTGCTACAACCTTAAGGGAAGTTTGGTAGTTAGTCCAGGCTTGCAAATGCATGGTGGTTAAATGTCTATGCATGCAACTTGTATTTAGACTTTTCAGATTCTGACCTCTGCTTAAGGTAGTTGAACATTTTTGACAGATGACTTTGCGCTGATCATTTGGATGTTGTTTAAAAAAATGCCAGACTGCACTCTTTTTAGCATCGGATACCTTTTCAGGCATTGCAGACTGAGCTTTAACCGGATGGCCACGCTGTCCTCCAACAGGTTTTGGCTTTGCCACGCGTTTTGGGCCAGATACGGGCCCGGCAGAAGGAACCTTTTGCGATGTTGATGCCTGCTGCGGCCCCTCCTCCTCCGCTTCAGAACTACTGCCGCCTGCACCCTGTTCCCCCAATGGCTGCCAATCGGGGTCAACAACTGGGTCATCTATGACCTCCTCTTCTATCTCGTGTTCAACTTCGTCTGTGTCACCGTGTAAGCCGGTGGTACAGCGTTTGTGACGGGGCACCATATTCTCATCAGGGTCTGATTCTGGATCAGTACACTGCGAGGGCAATGTTGTGGTCTGAGTCAAAGGAACAGCATAGTAATCTGGCTGTGGCTGTGCATCTGCCCACTCCATGTCCGATTCAACTTGTACTGGGCATGGCCTGTTAACTGTTTCACTTTCTAACCTGACTTTCAGCAGGGTCACAATCTTGCTGTGTAGCGTGCATGGGGAATGTTGCGTTATGGGTCAATGTACCAGCAGACTCATCTATCACTGGCTGGGCAATGGGCAGGATGAGGGGGAAACAGATATGGGCCCAAAGAATAAAGTGGGCTAAATGCAGTTCAAAATTGGTAACAGGACTAACCAGGGGGCATTGCTTCTTTGTTCAGTGGAGGACAACTGGAATGAGAGGCTGACACAGAGAGTAGGCCCAAATCAGTAAGTAGTCTAAATGCAGTTCAAAATTGGCAACAGTAGTAAACAGGCGGCACAGCTTTGTTCACTGGAGGAGAACAGCAAGGAGCGGCAGACACCGATAGAAGGCCCCAACCCAACTAGTAGGCCCACTGCAGTTTTAAAATTCCGATAGGCTGAAAACCAGAGAATTGTAGGTCATCTTTTGTAAAGAGGACAGCTGTATTGAGTGGCGCAGCCAGACACTACAAGTAGGCCTTACACCACAAAGTTGGCTCGACGCAGGTTTAAAAAAGGTTACATGGGTACACGGTCTGCATTGGTGTGCTCAGTGGAGGACAATTTGAAGGAGGGACCGCAGAAAGACTTAGTAGGCGTAAAATAACAAAATAGGCTCTATGCAGCTTCGATTATGTGGCAACCTGGAGAACACCTTGGAGCGGCAGACGCTGTCTCTACGACCCAGACCCAACTTGTAGGCCTAATGTAGTGTTGTTTCAACAACTACTTAAGACGAGCATGAAGATTGAAGCAATGGAGAGGCAACCTGGAGAACACCTTGGAGCGGCAGACACCGTCTCTACAATCCAGACGCAACTTGTAGGCCTAATGCAGTGTTGTTTCAACAACTACTAAACGAGAGCTAGAAGATCGAAGCTATGGAGAGGCAACCTGGAGAACACCTTGGAGCGGAAGACACCGTCTCTACAACCCAGACCCAACTTGTAGGCCTAATGCAGTGTTGTTTCAACAACTACTAAACGAGAGCTAGAAGATCGAAGCTATGGAGAGGCAACCTGGAGAACACCTTGGAGCGGAAGACACCGTCTCTACAACCCAGACCCAACTTGTAGGCCTAATGCAGTGTTGTTTCAACAACTACTAAACGAGAGCTAGAAGATCGAAGCTATGGAGAGGCAACCTGGAGAACACCTTGGAGCGGAAGACACCGTCTCTACAACCCAGACCCAACTTGTAGGCCTAATGCAGTGTTGTTTCAACAACTACTAAACGAGAGCTAGAAGATCAAAGCTATGGAAAGGCAACCTCGAGAACACCTTGGAGCAGAAGACACCGTCTCTACAACCCAGACCCAACTTGTAGGCCTAATGCAGTGTTGTTTCAACAACTACTAAACGAGAGCTAGAAGATCGAAGCTGTGGAGAGGCAACCTGGAGAACACCTTGGAGCGGCAGACACCGTCTCTACAACCCAGACCCAACTTGTAGGCCTAATGCAGTGTTGTTTCAACAACTACTGAACGAGAGCTAGAAGATCGAAGCTATGGAGAGGCAACCTGGAGAACACCTTGGAGCGACAGACACCGTTAGTAGGCCCTACCGAAGTAGTAGCCCCAATGCAGTTTTCAAATTCCTATAGGCTGAAAACCAGACTATTGACGCTCATCTTTTTTCAGAGGAGGACAGCTGTATTGAGTGGCGCAGACAGACACAGGTAGTAGGCCTTAAACAAAAAATTTGGCTCAATGCAGTTTAAAAAAGGTTACAGGGGTACACAGGCAGCATTGCTCTGGTCAGTGGAGGACAATTTCAATTATGGACCGCAGACAGACTTAGTACGCCTACAATAAAAAAAAGGATGCTCTTTGCAATTTAAAATAGGTTCCAGGGGTACACGGGCAGCACTGGTCTGGTCAGTGGAGGACTAGTGGAAGGAGGGACCGCAGACAGGCTTAGTAGGCCTAACATAACAAAAGTGGGCTGTAGGCACTTTAAAATAGCTTCCAGGGGTACACGGGCAGCAGTGGTGTGGTCAGTGAAGGACAATTTCTATAATCAACTGCAGACAGGTTTAGTAGGCCTAACATAACAAAAGTAGGCTGTAGGCACTTTAAAATAGGTTCCAGGGGTACACGGGCAGCAGTGGTCTGGTCAGTGGAGGACTAGTGGAAGGAGGGACCGCAGACAGGCTTAGTAGGCCTAACATAACAAAAGTAGGCTGTATGCACTTTAAAAAAGGTTCCAGGGGTTCACGGGCAGCAGTGTTCTGGTCAGTGGAGGACTAGTGGAAGGAGGGACCGCAGACAGGCTTAGTAGACCTAACATAACAAAGTAGGCTGTAGGCACTTTAAAAAAGGTTCCAGGAGTACACAGGCAGCAGTGGTCTGGTCAGTGGAGGACTAGTGGAAGGAGGGACTGCAGACAGGCTTAGTAGGCTTAACATAACAAAAGTGGGCTGTAGGCACTTTAAAATAGCTTCCAGGGGTACACGGGCAGCAGTGGTGTGGTCAGTGAAGGACAATTTCTATAATCGCCCGCAGACAGGCTTAGTAGGCCTAACATAACAAAAGTAGGCTGTAGATACTTGGAATTATCTTGCAGGGGTACACAGGCAGCATTGGTGTTGTCAGCGGAGGCCGATTGTAATGAGTGTCTGACAGTTAGTACTCACCAAAGATAAATAGATGTTAATGTCTCGCAATACAACAAAACCAAAAGACAAAAGGGTGGCATACTTAGGTACAGGGGTGGGCTCCTCTGCTGAGTTTCAGACCTAGTAATTTGGCGCAAAGTATTTACTGGTGTAAATATAGGACACTGCCCCTGACTATTTTAAGTAGCATCATACATGTCAACACATTGGTATTGTCAGTTCCAGGCATTGAAGGATGTCAGTGCATAGACTAAACATTGGTGGAGCTGTGAGAGATAATTTTGCAAGTGGTAGAGCACTGTTTGAGCTGGGGGGGGAAACTCTCTTGTGGCCGGCGGTACAGGCCCAGGGCCCCTCATGTTACAACGGTGTGTCTGACGTTGAGTGCGCACCACCACCGCCAGAAACACTTTATTGTACTATGAGGGACCCAGTGGCAGTGCTATCGACCAAAAGCGTGCACACCCACCTCTTCAGACAAACGGCACTCTCACGGGTGCTTGCGCCAAGTGGCGAGACCACGGCCCTGTGGGGGGAGTTTGGCCATTTTGGGAGGTTTAAACATGTCATATGCTGGACAAACAGCTGCTGCAAATTACGAGATTGGAAAAGTCAGTCAGAGCAGTCCACAAGCAAGACCTTTTCATAGGAAAGCTAGGTGCCAGCCGGGAAAGGTGGGGCAAAAGAATTTGAAATCCAGTTATGGTTCATTTTAATGAAGGTTAGATCATCAACATTTTGGGTAGCCAGATGAGTCCTTTTTTCGGTTAATATTGAACCTGCAGCACTGAATCCTCTTTCTGATAGGACACTAGCTGCTGGGCAAGCAAGCTCCTGCAATGCATATTCTGCCAATTCTGGCCAGGTGTCTAATTTAAATGCCCAGTAATCAAATGAGAATGACGGTTGAGGGAGAACATCGATAAGGGATGAAAAATAGTTAGTAACCATACTGGACAAATGTTGTCTCCTGTCACTTTGAATTGATGCTGCAGAACCTGTCCTGTCTGCGGTCATAGCAAAATCACTCCACAACCTGGTCAGAAAACCCCTCTGTCCAACGCCACTTCTGATTTGTGCACCTCTAACACCTCTGGCCTGCTGCCCCCTGCAGCTCGTGTGATAACGCCCACCGTTGCTGTGTGCTGGGAATGCCTGAATCAAACGGTCAACAAGAGTTGATTGTTTGGTTGCTAATATTTGTTCCAGGTTCTCATGTGGCATAATATTTTGCAATTTGCCTTTATAGTGAGGATCAAGGAGGCAGGCCAACCAGTAATCGTCATCAGTCATCATTTTAATAATGCATGGGTCCCTTTTGAGGATACGTAAGGCATAATCCGCCATGTGGGCCAAAGTTCCAGTTGTCAAATCTGCGGTCGTGCTGGGTTGAGGGGCAGTTTCAGGAAAATCTACGTCACTTGTCTCCCTAAAAAAACCTGAACCCGGCCTTGCAACGCCACCAGTTGCTATTGGCCCCGGAGAAGCTTCCTCATTAAAAAAATACTCATCTCCATCATCCTCCTCATCCTCCTCGTCCTCCTCCTCCTCCTCCTCCTGTTCGCCCGCTACCTCGTCCTCTACACTGCCCTGACCAGACAATGGCTGACTGTCATCAAGGCTTTCCTCTTCCTCTGCTGCAGACGCCTGCTCCTTTATGTGCGTCAAACTTTGCATCAGCAGACGCATTAGGGGGATGCTCATGCTTATTATGGTATTGTCTGCACTAACCAGCCGTGTACATTCCTCAAAACACTGAAGGATTTGAGACATGTCTTGTACCTTCGACCACTGCACACCTGACAACTCAATGTCTGCCATCCTACTGCCTGCCCGTGTATGTGTATCCTCCCACAAAAACATAACAGCACGCCTCTGTTCGCACAGTCTCTGAAGCATGTGCAGTGTTGAGTTCCACCTTGTTGCAACGTCGATGATTAGGCGATGCTGGGGAAGTTTCAAAGACCGCTGATAGGTCTGCATACGGCTGGAGTGTACGGGCGAACGGCGGATATGCGAGCAAAGTCCACGCACTTTGAGGAGCAGGTCGGATAACCCCGGATAACTTTTCAGGAAGCACTGCACCACCAGGTTTAAGGTGTGAGCCAGGCAAGGAATGTGTTTCAGTTGGATAAGGGAGATGGCAGCCATGAAATTCCTTCCGTTATCACTCACTACCTTGCCTGCCTCAAGATCTACAGTGCCCAGTCATGACTGCGTTTCTTTCTGCAAGAACTCGGACAGAACTTCCGCGGTGTGTCTGTTGTCGCCCAAACACTTCATAGCCAATACAGCCTGCTGACGCTTGCCAGTAGCTGCCCCATAATGGGACACCTGGTGTGCAACAGTGGCAGCTGCGGATGGAGTGGTTGTGCGACTGCGTTCTGTGGACGAGCTCTCGCCTCTGCAGGAGGACAAGGAGGAGGAGGAGGGGGGGTGCGAACGGCTACAGCCAACTGTTTCCTAGACCGTGGGCTAGGCAGAACTGTCCCAAAATTGCTGTCCCCTGTGGACCCTGCATCCACCACATTCACCCAGTGTGCCGTGATGGACACGTAATGTCCCTGGCCATGCCTACTTGTCCATGCATCTGTTGTCAGGTGCACCTTTGTACTCACAGATTGCCTGAGTGCATGGACGATGCGTTCTTTAACATGCTGTTGGAGGGCTGGGATGGCTTTTCTCGAAAAGAAGTGTCGACTGGGTAGCTCGTAGCGTGGTACAGCGTAGTCCATCAAGGCTTTGAAAGCTTCGCTTTCAACTAACCGGTAGGGCATCATCTCAAATGAGATTAGTCTAGCTATGTGGGCGTTCAAACCCTGTGTACGCGGATGCGAGGCTAAGTACTTCCTTTTTCTAACGAGAGTCTCATGTAGGGTGAGCTGGACTGGAGAGCTGGAGATCGTGGAACTAGCGGGGGTGCTGGTGGACATGGCAGACTGAGAGACGGTTGGAGACGGTATTCTTGCCGGTGGCCTACATGCAGTGTTTCCAACTACGAAACTGGTGATTCCCTGACCCTGACTGCTTTGGCCTGGCAACGAAACCTGCACAGATACTGCAGGTGGTGCGGAAAATGGTGGCCTTACAGTGACGGAAGGGATGTAGCGTTGCTGACTATCTTCATTGGCCGAGGGTGCTACAACCTTAAGGGAAGTTTGGTAGTTAGTCCAGGCTTGCAAATGCATGGTGGTTAAATGTCTATGCATGCAACTTGTATTTAGACTTTTCAGATTCTGACCTCTGCTTAAGGTAGTTGAACATTTTTGACAGATGACTTTGCGCTGATCATTTGGATGTTGTTTAAAAAAATGCCAGACTGCACTCTTTCTAGCATCGGATACCTTTTCAGGCATTGCAGACTGAGCTTTAACCGGATGGCCACGCTGTCCTCCAACAGGTTTTGGCTTTGCCACGCATTTTGGGCCAGATACGGGCCCGGCAGATGGAACCTGTTGCGATGTTGATGCCTGCTGCGGCCCCTCCTCCTCTGCTTCAGAACTACTGCCACCTGCACCCTTTTCCCCCAATGGCTGCCAATCGGGGTCAACAACTGGGTCATCTATGACCTCCTCTTCTATCTCGTGTTCAACTTCGTCTGTGTCACCGTGTAAGCCGGTGGTATAGCGTTTGTGACGGGGCACCATAGTCTCATCAGGGTCTGATTCTGGATCAGTACACTGCGAGGGCAATGTTGTGGTCTGATTCAAAGGAACAGCATAGTAATCTGGCTGTGGCTGTGCATCTGTCCACTCCATGTCCGATTCAACTTGTAATGGGCATGGCCTGTTAACTGTTTCACTTTCTAACCCAGGATTGGTATGTGTAAAGAGCTCCATGGAGTAACCCGTTGTGTCGCCTGACGCATCGTTCTCTGTTGTTGTTTTGGCTGAAGAGGACAAGGAAGCGACTTGTCCCTGACCATGAACATCCACTAACGACGTGCTGCTTTTACATTTACCAGTTTCAGAAAAGGAGGCAAAAGAGCTAGAGGCTGAGTCAGCAAGGAAAGCCAAAACTTGCTCTTGCTGCTCCGGCTTTAAAAGCGGTTTTCCTACTCCCAGAAAAGGAAGCGTTCGAGGCCTTGTGTAGCCAGACAACGAACCTGGCTCCACAGCTCGAGACTTAGGTGCTATATTGTTTTTCCCACGACCACCTGATGCTCCACCACCACTACCATCATTACCAGCTGGCAATGAACGCCCACGGCCACGACCTCTTCCACCAGACTTCCTCATTGTTTTAAAAACGTAACCAAAGTAACGGTATTTGTTACTGTTAAACCACTTACAAGGTAAACTCAAACTTCTGTAGGATTTAGATATCCCTTTATAGGTGGGTGAGACTGCAAGGAAAATCAGGCACAATGTTACACACTCGGTTTTCTGTAGCACAAAATGAGAGAGATGCCACACACGCAGGACTGTCACTCAAGCACAAATGCCAATATTTTTTTGAGGAAGAATTTAAAAACCAAAATAACCAAAAAACAGACACTAGGCTTTCTGTGGCCCACAATTTGAGAGAGATGGCACACACAGGACTGGCACAGAAGCACAAAGGCCAATATTAATCTCCCACTATTTTTTTTTCAGGGAGAATTTAAAAACCAAAATAAAAAAAACAGACACTAGGCTTTCTGTGGCCCACAATTTGAGAGAGATGGCAGACAGGACTGGCACAGAAGCACAAAGGCCAATATTAATCTCCCACTATTTTTTTTTTTCAGGGAGAATTTAAAAACCAAAATAAAAAAACAGACACTAGGCTTTCTGTGGCCCACAATTTGAGAGAGATGGCACAGACAGGACTGGCACAGAAGCACAAAGGCCAATATTAATCTCCCACTATTTATTTTTTTCAGGGAGAATTTAAATACCAAAATAAAAAAAAGACACTAGGCTTTCTGTGGCCCACACTTTGAGAGAGATGGCACAGACAGGACTGGCACATAAGCACAAAGGCCAATATTAATCTCCCACTATTTTTTTTTTTCAGGGAGAATTTAAAAGCCAAAATAAAAAAAACAGACACTAGGCTTTCTGTGGCCCACAATTTGAGAGAGATGGCACAGACAGGACTGGCACAGAAGCACAAAGGCCAATATTATTCTCCCACTATTTTTTTTTATCAGGGAGAATTTAAAAACCAAAATAAAAAAAACAGACACTAGGCTTTCTGTGGCCCACAATTTGAGAGAGATGGCACAGACAGGACTGGCACAGAAGCACAAAGGCCAATATTAATCTCCCACTATTTTTTTTTTCAGGGAGAATTTAAAAACCAAAATAAAAAAAACAGACACTAGGCTTTCTGTGCCCCAAAATTGGAGAGAGATGGCACACACAGGACTGGCACTCTAGCAGAAATGCCAATCTTAATCTCCCACTACTTTTTTTGGTTAGGGAGAATTGCCAAGAAATCAGGGCCAGTATTACACACTAGGCTTTCTGTGCCCCAAAATTGGAGAGAGATGGCACACACAGGACTGGCACTCTAGCAGAAATGCCAATCTTAATCTCCCACTACTTTTTTTGGTTAGGGAGAATTGCCAAGAAATCAGGGCCAGTATTACACACTAGGCTTTCTGTGCCCCAAAATTGGAGAGAGATGGCACACACAGGACTGGCACTCTAGCAGAAATGCCAATCTTAATCTCCCACTACTTTTTTTGGTTAGGGAGAATTGCCAAGAAATCAGGGCCAGTATTACACACTAGGCTTTCTGTGCCCCAAAATTGGAGAGAGATGGCACACACTGGACTGGCACTCTAGCAGAAATGCCAATCTTAATCTCCCACTATTTTTTTTTTTAGGGAGAATTAAAAAAAAAAAAAAAAAAAAAAAAGGATTACAGACACTAGGCTTTCTGTGCCCCACAATTGGAGAGAGATGGCACACACGACTGGCACTCAAGCACAAATGCCAAGATTAATCTCCCACTATTTTTTTTTTCAGGGAGAATTTAAAAAAAAAAAACAAACAAACAGGGACTGTCCTACAATTACTATCTCCCTGCAGTAATCTCAGCCAGGTATGGCAGGCAGCAATAACAAGGAGTGGACTGCTGCACAAATTACATCAAAAGTGTGGACAAACAAACAAGATAGCTGTGCAGAAAGGAAGGAACAACAGGATTTGTGCTTTGAAAAAAGCAGTTGGTTTGCACAGCGGCGTACACACAGCAATGCAGCTATCAGGGAGCCTTCTAGGGCAGCCCAATGAGCTACAGCGCTGAGGAAAAAAAATGTAGCTTCCACTGTCCCTGCAAACAAAAGGTGGTGTTGGACAGTGGAAATCGCTACAGCACAAGCGGTTTGGGGGTTAATGGACCCTGCCTAACGCTATCCCTGCTTCTGACGAAGCGGCAGCAACCTCTCCCTATGCTCAGATCAGCAGCAGTAACATGGCGGTCGGCGGGAATGCCCCTTTATAGCCCCTGTGACACCGCAGACAGCAAGCCAATCACTGCAATGCCCTTCTCTAAGATGGTGGGGACCAGGACCTATGTCATCATGCTGCCCACACTCTGCGTCCACCTTCATTGGCTGAGAAATGGCGCTTTTCGCGTCATTGAAACGCAACTTTGGCGCGAAAGTCGGTTACCGTATGGCCGACCCCACACAGGGATCGGGTCGGGTTTCATGAAACTCGACTGTGGCAAAAGTCGGCGACTTTTGAAATGAACGATCCGTTTCGCTCAACCCTACATTGGGGCCACAAGTTTCGTCGTGGTCTACAAACTGAGTCTTCCGCTCCAAGGTGTTCTCTCTGTTGCCTCTCCCTCGCTTCTAGCTTGAAGCTCTTGTTAAGTAGTTGATGAAACAACACTGCATTAGGCCTACAAGTTTGGTCTGGGTTGTAGAGACGGTGTCTGCCGCTCCAAGGTGTTCTCCTGGTTGCCTTTCCTGAGCTTCAATCTTCAGGCTCGTCTTAAATAGTTTCTTTATTGAACAACTGCAGTGGGGCTATTAGTTTGGTTGGGGCCTACTAAGATTGTCTGTCGCTCCAAGGTGTTCTCCTGGTTTACTTTCCTGAGCTTCAATCTTCAGGCTCGTCTTAAATAGATTTTTAATCAAACAACTGGAGTGGGGCTAATAGTTTGGTTGAGGCCTACTAACAGTTTCTGTCGCTCCAAGGTGTTCTCCTGGTTTACTTTCCTGAGCTTCAATCTTCAGGCTCGTCTTAAATAGTTTCTTTATTGAACAACTGCAGTGCGGCTACTAGTTTGGTTGGGGCCTACTAAGATTGTCTGTCGCTCCAAGGTGTTCTCCTGGTTTACTTTCCTGAGCTTCAATCTTCAGGCTCGTCTTAAATAGTTTTTTAATCAAACAACTGCAGTGGGGCTAATAGTTTGGTTGAGGCCTACTAACAGTTTCTGTCGCTCCAAGGTGTTCTCCTGGTTTACTTTCCTGAGCTTCAATCTTCAGGCTCGTCTTAAATAGTTTCTTTATTGAACAACTGCAGTGGGGCTACTAGTTTGGTTGGGACCTACTAAGATTGTCTGTCGCTGCAAGGTGTTCTCCTGGTTTACTTTCCTGAGCTTCAATCTTCAGGCTCGTCTTAAATAGATTTTTAATCAAACAACTGCAGTGGGGCTAATAGTTTGCTTGAGGCCTACTAACAGTTTCTGTCGCTCCAAGGTGTTCTCCTGGTTTACTTTCCTGAGCTTCAATCTTCAGGCTCGTCTTAAATAGTTTTTTTATTGAACAACTGCAGTGGGGCTACTAGTTTGGTTGGGGCCTACTAAGATTGTCTGTCGCTCCAAGGTGTTCTCCTGGTTTACTTTCCTGAGCTTCAATCTTCAGGCTCGTCTTAAATAGTTTTTTAATCGAACAACTGCAGTGGGGCAACTAGTTTGGTTGGGGCCTACTAAGATTGTCTGTCGCTCCAAGGTGTTCTCCTGGTTTACTTTCCTGAGCTTCAATCTTCAGGCTCGTCTTAAATAGTTTTTTAATCAAACAACTGCAGTGGGGCTACTAGTTTGGTTGGGGCCTACTAAGATTGTCTGCTGCTCCAAGGTGTTCTCCAGGTTGCCTCTTCATATCTTCTATCTTCTAGCTCTCGTTAAATAGTTGTTGAAACAACACTGCATTAGGCCTACAAGTTGGGTCTGGGTCGTAGAGACGGTGTCTGCCGCTCCAAGGTGTTCTCCAGGTTGCCTCTCCATAGCTTCTATCTTCTAGCTCTCGTTAAGCAGTTGTTGAAACAACACTGCATTAGGTCTACAAGTTGGGTCTGGGTCGTAGAGACGGTGTCTGCCGCTCCAAGGTGTTCTCCTGGTTGCCTTTCCTGAGCTTCAATCTTAAGGCTCGTCTTAAATAGTTTTGTAATCGAACAACTGCAGTGGGGCTACTAGTTTGGTTGGGGCCTACTAAGATTGTCTGTCGCTCAAAGGTGTTCTCCTGGTTTACTTTCCTGAGCTTCAATCTTCAGGCTCGTCTTATTTAGTTTTTTAATCGAACAACTGCAGTTGGGCTAATAGTTTGGTTGGGGCCTACTAACAGTTTCTGTCGCTCCAAGGTGTTCTCCTGGTTTACTTTCCTGAGCTTCAATCTTCAGGCTCGTCTTAATTAGTTTTTTAATCGAACAACTGCAGTGGGGCTACTAGTTTGGTTGGGACCTACTAAGATTGTCTGTCGCTCCAAGGTGTTCTCCTGGCTTACTTTCCTGAGCTTCAATCTTCAGGCTCGTCTTAAATAGTTTTTTAATCGAACAACTGCAGTGGGGCTAATAGTTTGGTTGGGGCCTACTAACAGTTTCTGTCGCTCCAAGGTGTTCTCCTGGTTTACTTTCCTGAGCTTCAATCTTCAGGCTCGTCTTAAATAATTTTTTAATCGAACAACTGCAGTGGGGCTACTAGTTTGGTTGGGGCCTACTAAGATTGTCTGTCGCTCCAAGGTGTTCTCCTGGTTTACTTTCCTGAGCTTCAATCTTCAGGCTCGTCTTAAATAGTTTTTAAATCAAACAACTGCAGTGGTGCTAATAGTTTGGTTGGGGCCTACTAACAGTTTCTGTCGCTCCAAGGTGTTCTCCTGGTTTACTTTCCTGAGCTTCAATCTTCAGGCTCGTCTTAAATAGTTTTTTAATCGAACAACTACAGTGGTGCTACTAGTTTGATTGGGGCCTACTAAGATTGTCTGTCACTCCAAGGTGTTCTCCTGGTTTACTTTCCTGAGTTTCAATCTTCAGGCTCGTCTTAAATAGTTTTTTAATCGAACCACTGCAGTGGGGCTACTAGTTTGGTTGGGGCCTACTAAGATTGTCTGCCGCTCCAAGGTGTTCTCCAGGTTGCCTCTCCTGTTGTGAATTCCGCTCTTGGGCTCCCTCCGGTGGTTGTAAGTGGCACTTTTGTGAGTTCTGCTCTTGGGCTTCCTCTTGTGGTTTCAAGTGGTATGGCTGCTCCTTGGAGTTAGCTGTCATCAGCTGCCTCCACTTATCGTCTCTTCTGCTCGGCTATTTAGGCCTGGCTGTTCCTTCAGCCAGTGCCACTTGTAAATGGTTCCTGGTTGGATTCACATCTCTTTGGATTTCCCTGTTATCCTGACCAGTTCAGCAAAGCTAAATTTTTGCTTGCGCTTTTCTTTTCACAGATTGTGGACTTATCCATTCAGTGCTTTCTATGTTTGTCCAGCGTTATCAGTATGAGTTAATTCTGTCTTGCTGGAAGCTCTGGGAAGCAGATTTACCCTCCACACCTTTAGTCAGGTGTGGAGATTTTTTGTAAACTCTGCGTGGATTTTTGTAGTGTTTTATACTGACCGCACAGTATTCCATCCTGTCCTATCTATCAAGCTAGACTGGCCTCCTGTGCTCATCCTGGTTTCATTCTATGTATGTCTTTTTCCTCTCCACTCACAGTCATTATTTGTGGGGGGCTAATCTATCCTTTGGGGATTTTCTCTGAGGCAAGATAGTTTTCCTGCTTCTGTCTTTAGGGGTAGTTAGCTCTTAGGCTGTGACGAGATGCCTAGGGAGAGTTAGGAGCATTCCACGGCTACTTCTAGTGTTATGTTGAGCTTAGGGACTGCGGTCAGTACAGTTAACACTTCCTTCAGAGCTCGTTCCATGTTGCTCCTAGACCACCGCATCATAACAGTACAAGTGGCCAAAAATTAATTAAATGCATCTCAAAAGAAGGAAAAGAAAGTTCTGAACCATTTTTTTTCAGTGCTCTGGTTTGTCTTTTTTTTCCTCTTGATATCTGGGTAGTTCAGGATATATGCTTTGGCATGGATGTTCAGGGTTTGTTTTCTCGTGTGGATCAACTTGCTGCAAGAGTACAGAGTATCCAGGACTATGTTGTCCAGACTCCAGCTTTAGAGCCTAGAATTCCTACTCCTGATTTGTTTTTTGGGGACAGATCCAAGTTTTTGAACTTTAAAAATAACTGCAGATTGTTTTTTGCTTTGAAACCCCGTTCTTCTGGTGTTCCCATTCAGCAAGTAAAAATCATCATATCCTTGCTGCGTGGTGACCCTCAAGACTGGGCTTTTTCTCTTGAAACAGGGGATCCGGCATTATTGAATGTTGATGCATTTTTTCAAGCGCTCGGATTATTGTATGACGAACCTAATTCTGTGGATCATGCAGAAAAAACCCTGTTGGCCTTGTGTCAAGGTCAGGAAGCGGCAGAGTTATACTGCCAGAAATTTAGAAAATGGTCTGTGCTCACTAAATGGAATGAAGAGGCTCTGGCTGCTATTTTCAGAAAAGGTCTTTCTGAAGCCCTTAAAGATGTTATGGTGGGCGTTCCTACGCCTGCCGGTTTGAGCGAATCTATGTCTCTAGCAATTCAGATCGATCGGCGTCTGCGCGAGCGCAAAGCTGTGCACCATATGGCAGTACCCTCTCAGCAGAGTCCAGAACCTATGCAATGTGATAGGATTTTGACTAGAACAGAACGGCAGGAATTCAGACGGCAGAATAGGCTGTGTTTTTACTGTGGTGATTCTGCTCATGTTATCTCTGATTGCCCTAAGCGTACTAAGAGAGTTGCTAGGTCTGTTACCATTAGTACTATACAGCCTAAATTTCTCTTATCTGTGACCCTGATTTGCTCATTGTCGTCCTTTTCTGTCATGGCATTTGTGGATTCAGGCGCTGCCCTGAACTTAATGGGCTTAGAATTTGCCAGACGCTGTGGTTTTTCCTTGCAGCCTTTGCAGAGCCCTATTCCTTTGAGGGGTATTGATGCTACACCCTTGGCCAAGGATAAACCTCAGTACTGGACACAGATGACTATGTACATGGCTCCAGCACATCAGGAAGATTGCCGTTTTCTGTTGTTGCATAACCTGCATGATGTTGTTGTACTGGGTTTTCCATGGTTACAGGAACATAATCCGGTGCTGGATTGGAAAACTATGTCGGTGACTAGTTGTGGTTGTCAAGGGGTACATAGTGATGTTCCTTTGATGTCAATTTCCTCTTCCCCCTCTTCTGAGGTACCTGAGTTTTTGTCGGATTTCCAGGATGTATTTGATGAGCCCAAGTCCAGTTCCCTTCCTCCGCACAGGGACTGTGATTGTGCTATTAACTTGATTCCTGGTTGCAAGTTCCCTAAGCTCCGACTTTTCAATCTGTCTGTGCCAGAGCATGCCACCATGCGGAGTTATGTTAAGGAGTCTTTGGAGAAGGGGCATATTCGGCCCTCTTCGTCACCATTGGGAGCGGGTTTCTTTTTTGTTGCTAAGAAGGATGGCTCCTTGAGACCCTGTATTGATTATCGTCTTCTTAATAAGATCACGGTCAAATTCCAATACCCCTTGCCTTTGCTTACTGATTTGTTTGCTCAGATTAAGGGGGCTAGTTGGTTTACTAAGATTGACCTCCGAGGGGCATATAATCTTGTTCGTATTAAACAGGGTGACGAATGGAAAACTGCATTTAATACGCCCGAAGGCCATTTTGAATATCTTGTGATGCCATTTGGGCTCTCTAATGCTCCATCTGTGTTCCAGTCTTTCATGCATGATATTTTCCGCAATTATCTTGATAAATTCATGGTCGTATATTTGGATGATATTTTGATTTTTTCCGATGATTGGGAGTCTCATGTGAAGCAGGTCAGGATGGTGTTCCAGATCCTTCGTGATGATGCTTTGTTTGTGAAGGGGTCTACGTGCCTATTCGGAGTTCGGAGGGTCTCTTTTTTGGGTTTTATTTTTTCTCCCTCGTCTATAGAAATGGATCCTGTTAAGGTCCAAGCTATTCATGACTGGATCCAACCCACATCTGTGAAGGGCCTTCAAAAATTTTTGGGCTTTGCTAATTTCTATCGCCGTTTCATTGCCAACTTTTCTAGTGTGGTTAAGCCCCTTACTGATTTGACGAAGAAAGGCGCTGATGTGACGAATTGGTCCTCTGAGGCTGTTGAGGCCTTTCAGGAGCTTAAACGCCGATTTACTTCTGCCCCTGTGTTGCGTCAGCCGGATGTTTCTCTTCCTTTTCAGGTTGAGATCGATGCTTCTGAGATTGGGGCAGGGGCCGTTTTGTCTCAGAGGGAGTCTGATGGTTCTTTGATGAAACCGTGTGCTTTTTTTTCCAGAAAGTTTTCGCCTGCGGAACGCAATTATGATGTCGGCAATCGGGAGTTGTTGGCTATGAAGTGGGCGTTTGAGGAGTGGCGACATTGGCTTGAGGGAGCTAAACACGGCGTTGTGGTCCTGACCGATCATAAGAATCTGATTTACATCGAGTCGGCCAAGCGGCTGAATCCTAGACAGGCTCGATGGTCCCTGTTTTTCTCCCGTTTTGATTTTGTGGTCTCGTATCTTCCGGGATCTAAGAATGTTAAGGCTGATGCCCTCTCTAGGAGTTTTTCGCCTGATTCTCCTGGAGTCCTTGAGCCGGTTGGCATTCTTAAGGAAGGGGTGATTCTTTCTGCCATCTCCCCTGATTTGTGGCGGGTGCTTCGGGAATTTCAGGCTGATAGGCCTGACCGCTGTCCAGTGGGGAAGCTGTTTGTTCCTGATGGATGGACAAGTAAGGTGATTTCTGAGGTTCATTGTTCAGTGTTGGCTGGTCATCCTGGGATTTTTGGTACCAGAGATTTGGTTGCTAGGTCCTTTTGGTGGCCTTCCTTGTCGCGCGATGTGCGTGCTTTTGTGCAGTCCTGTGGGACTTGCGCCCGGGCCAAGCCTTGCTGTTCCCGCGCTAGTGGGTTGCTTTTGCCCTTGCCGGTCCCTGAGAGTCCCTGGATGCATATTTCCATGGATTTTATTTCAGATCTTCCTGTTTCCCAGAAGATGTCTGTTATCTGGGTTGTTTGTGACCGGTTCTCTAAAATGGTCCATCTGGTACCTTTGCCTAAGTTGCCTTCCTCCTCAGATCTGGTTCCATTATTTTTTCAGCATGTGGTTCGTTTGCATGGCATTCCGGAGAATATTGTCTCTGACAGAGGTTCTCAGTTTGTCTCTAGATTTTGGCGGGCCTTTTGTGCTAGGATGGGCATTGATTTGTCTTTTTCTTCGGCGTTTCATCCTCAGACTAATGACCAAACTGAGCGAACTAATCAGACCTTGGAGACCTATTTGAGATGATTTGTGTCTGCTGATCAGGATGATTGGGTGGCTTTCTTGCCGTTGGCCGAGTTTGCCCTTAATAATCGGGCTAGTTCGGCTACTTTGGTTTCACCTTTCTTTTGTAATTTTGGTTTTCATCCTCATTTTTCTTCTGGACAGGTTGAGCCTTCTGATTGTCCTGGTGTTGATTCTGTGGTGGACAGGCTGCAGCAGATTTGGACTCATGTGGTGTACAATTTGACGTTGCCTCAGGAAAGGGCTCAACGTTTTGCTAACCGCCGTCGGTGTATTGGTCCCCGGCTTCGTGTGGGGGATTTGGTTTGGTTGTCTTCTCGTCATGTTCCTATGAAGGTTTCTTCCCCTAAGTTTAAGCCTCGGTTTATTGGTCCTTATAAAATTTCTGAAATTCTTAATCCGGTGTCTTTTCGTTTGGCTTTTCCAGCCTCTTTTGCCATTCATAATGTTTTCCATAGATCTTTGTTGCGGAGATATGTGGTGCCTGTTGTTCCCTCGGTTGACCCTCATGCCCCGGTGTTGGTTGAGGGAGAGTTGGAATATGAGGTTGAGAAGATTTTGGATTCTCGTTTTTCGAGGTGGAGGCTTCAGTATCTTGTCAAGTGGAAGGGTTATGGCCAGGAGGATAATTCTTGGGTTGTTGCCTCTGATGTCCATGCCACCGATTTGGTTCGTGCTTTTCATTTGGCTCGTCCTGATCGGCCTGGTGGCTCTGGTGAGGGTTCGGTGACCCCTCCTCAAGGGGGGGTACTGTTGTGAATTCCGCTCTTGGGCTCCCTCCGGTGGCTGTAAGTGGCACTTTTGTGAGTTCTGCTCTTGGGCTTCCTCTTGTGGTTTCAAGTGGTATGGCTGCTCCTTGGAGTTAGATGACATCAGCTGCCTCCACTTATCGTCTCTTCTGCTCGGCTATTTAGGCCTGGCTGTTCCTTCAGCCAGTGCCACTTGTAAATGGTTCCTGGTTGGATTCACATCTCTTTGGATTTCCCTGTTATCCTGACCAGTTCAGCAAAGCTAAGTTTTTGCTTGCGCTTTTCTGTTCACAGATTGTGGACTTATCCGTTCAGTGCTTTCTATGTTTGTCCAGCGTTATCAGTATGAATTAATTCTGTCTTGCTGGAAGCTCTGGGAAGCAGATTTACCATCCACACCTTTAGTCAGGTGTGGAGATTTTTTGTAAACTTTGCGTGGGGGGCTAATCTATCCTTTGGGAATTTTCTCTGAGGCAAGATAGTTTTCCTGCTTCTGTCTTTAGGGGTAGTTAGCTCTTAGGCTGTGACGAGATGCCTAGGGAGAGTTAGGAGCATTCCACGGCTACTTCTAGTGTTGTGTTGAGCTTAGGGACTGCGGTCAGTACAGTTACCACTTCCTTCAGAGCTCGTTCCATGTTGCTCCTAGACCACCGCATCATAACACTCTCCATAGCTTCTATCTTCTAGCTCTCGTTAAGTAGTTGTTGAAACAACACTGCATTAGGCCTACAAGTTGGGTCTGGGTCGTAGAGACGGTGTCTGCCGCTCCAAGGTGGTCTCCAGGTTGCCTCTCCATAGCTTCTATCTTCTAGCTCTCGTTAAGTAGTTGTTGAAACAACACTGCATTAGGCCTACAAGTTGGGTCTGGGTCGTAGAGACGGTGTCTGCCGCTCCAAGGTGTTCTCCAGGTTGCCACATAATTAAAGCTGCATAGAGCCTATTTTAATATTTTAGGCCTACTAAGTCTTTCTGCGGTCCCTCCTTCCAATTGTCCTCCACTGAGCACACCAATGCAGACCGTGTACCCATGTAACCTTTTTTAAACCTGCGTCGAGCCAACTTTGTGGTGTAAGGCCTACTTGTAGTGTCTGGCTGCCCCACTCAATACAGCTGTCCTCTTTAAATAAATGACCTGCAATTATCAGGTTTTCAGCCTATCGGAATTTTAAAACTGCAGTGGGCTTACTAGTTTGGTTGGGGCCTACTAACAGTGTCTGCCGCTCCAAGGTGTTCTCCTGGTTGCATTTCCTGAGCTTCTATCTTCAGGATCTTGTTAAATAGTTGTTAAATGGAACAACTGCATTTGGCCTACTAGTTGGGTTGGGGCCTACTAACAGTGTCTGCCACTCCTTGCTGTTCTCCTGGTTTCCTGTCCTGAACTTCCATTTTCAGGCTCTCGTTAAGTTGTTGTTAATGTTAGACTGCATTTGGCCTACTAGTTGGGTTGGGGCCTACTATCGGTGTCTGCCGCTCCTGGCTGTTCTCCTCCACTGAACAAAGCTGTGCCGCCTGTTTACTACTGTTGCCAATTTTGAACTGCATTTAGACTACTTACTGATTTGGGCCTACTCTCTGTGTCAGCCTCTCATTACAGTTGTACTTCACTGAACAAAGCAATGCCCCCTGGTTAGTCCTGTTACCAATTTTGAACTGCATTTAGCCCACTTTATTCTTTGGGCCTATATCTGTGTTTCCTCCTCATCCTGTCCATTGCTCAGCCAGTGATAGATGAGTCAGCTGGTACATTGACCCATAACGCAACATTCCCCGTGCACGCTACACAGCAAGATTGTGACCCTGCTGAAAGTCAGGCTCCCCTTCCCGCATACCATACCACCTTACACGGGGACAAAGAGGAAGGTGCAGATGAAAGTGCTGGTTCCTTCATCAGGTGGGGGGAGGAATACTCGTTGGCGACGTCACTGGCACAGGGCCCCTCATAGTACGCAAAAGTGTCGCTACCGGTGGGAGGCGCCCCCGCCGTGCAAACACACCGCCGTACTTTGAGGGGCCCTGTGTCATTGCCAATGCCAACGAGTGGGCCCCCCTGCTTGCTCAGGATCACAGCAGTTGCAAAGCTGAAATACTTACCTCTCCCTGCTCCACTGCCGTGACGTGGTCCAGATTTCCTGGGCCCACTAAATACTTGAACCAGCCCTACCCCCCACAACTTTAGCCAAATGACCCCCAATTTCCAATGCCTTACTATTATTATAAGGTAAATTTAGATTGACAAGCTTCAGGAACAAGAATGTATGTTTTTGCCATTAAAATGGGCACTGTACATTTTTTCCTGGCCTCCACTCACTGTCGACTATGCTCCCCCATTGACTTGCATTGGGTTTCGTGTTTCGGTCGATCCCTGACTTTTCGCCATAATCGGCCGATTCCACTCGACTCGACTTTTGAGATAGTCGGGTTTCGCGAAACCCGACTCGACCCTAAAAAACTAAAAGTCGCTCAACCCTAGGTACTATATCTGGAAGATTTTAAGGCCGATATTTGGTTATGAACCGCTACTGCAAACATCAGGACCACACTATAAAGATCTCAGGGTGCTGATGGGGTTAAAGAGGGAGCCCCCACATTCTGTGAACCATCTAGATGCTGTAGTCCTTATTTACAGCAGTATTTAAGGGGTTAAATGGCCATGGTTGGTGCCAACACTGATCATTGCTAATGCAGCAAGTTGTCAGCTATAGTGTACAGCTCACAGCCGCTGGATTCTCACTTGTCGGAGGATGCTATTCTCTTATATCACAGGTCAGTTTTAACATAGTTATTAAGGTTGAAGGAAGACTATAAGTCCATCTAGTTCAACCCATAGCCTAACCTAACATGCCCTAACATGTTGATCCAGAGGAAGCCAAAAAAAACCCATGTGGCAAAAAGTAAACTCCACATTGTAGAAAAAAACTCCTTCCCGACTCCACATACGGCAATCAGACTAGTTCCCTGGATCAACACCCTATCAAGGAATCTAATATATATAACCTGTAACATTATACTTTTCAAGAAAGGCATCCAGTCCCCTCTTAAATTTAAGTAATGAATCACTCATTACAACATCATACGGCAGAGAGTTCCATAGTCTCACTGCTCTTACAGTAAAGAATCCGCGTCTGTTATTATGCTTAAACCTTCTTTCCTCCAAACGCAGAGGATGCCCCCATTGTCCCTGTCTCAGGTCTCTGATTAAAAAGATCATCAGAAAGGTCTTTGTACTGTCCCCTCTTATATTTATACATTAAAATAAGATCACCCCTTAACCTTAGTTTTTCCAAACTAAATAGCTCCAAGTGTAATAACCTATCTTGGTATTGCAGACCCCCCTGTCCTCTAATAACCTTGGTCTTTCTGCTCTGCACCCGCTCTAGTTCAGCTATGTCTTTTTTATACACCGGAGACCAGAACTGTACACAATATTGTAAGTGTGGTCGAACTAGTAACATGTATAGAGGTAAAATTATGTTCTCCTCGTGAGCATCAATGCCTCTTTTAATGCATCCCATTATTTTATTTGCCTTTGTAGCAGCTGCCTGACACTGGCCACTAAATATGAGTTTCAGGCAATGAAGAGAAAATTGTGGCGCTGCACAGCCTGTGAATAAGATACTGGTAAAACGCAGTCACTTGTGGGTGTTTAGACTTCAGTAGCTGGAGGTGCTCGCATGAGGAAAAACAGGCATTCCAATATGAATTCAACATATCTAGGTCTAGACCTGTAGAAGCGCTGGTAGAGCGCGAAACAGCTGTTGTCTTTCCCTGCTCACTTCCACTATGTCCGTACTCCCCCGAGCCGTGAACACGCTACTATGGATTTTTTATCTCCAATAAAGGATTAAACCACGCCATCTGGTGAGTGCTGCCGCATTTTTTTCTTTGCTGAACTAAATGTGAGTTTGTCATCTACCCATACAACCAGGTCTTTTTCATTGACTGTTTTGCTCAGAGTTTTAGAATTAAGCACATAGTCATACATCTTATTACTTCTACCCAAGTGCATGACCTTACATTTATCCCCATTAAAGCTCATTTGCCATTTGTCAGCCCAAGCTTCTAGTTTACATAAATCATCCTGTAATGTAAAATTGTCCTCCTCTGTATTGATCATCCTACAGTTTAGTGTTATCTGCAAATATTGAAATTCTGCTCTGTATGCCCCCTACAAGGTCATTAATAAATATGTTAAAAAGAAGATGGCCCAATATTGACCCCTGTGGTACCCCACTGCTAACCGCGACCCAGTCCGAGTGTGCTCCATTAATAACCACCCTTTGTTTCCTATCCGTGAGCCAGCTCTTAACCCACTTACACATATTTTCCCATACCCCCATTATTCTCATTTTATGTATCAACCTTTTGTATGGCACCGTATCAAAAGCTTTTGAAAAGTCCATATACACTACGTCCACTGGGTTCCCTTGGTCCAATCCGGAACTTACCTCTTCATAGAAGCTGATCAGATTTGTCTGACAAAAACGGTCCCTAGTAAACCCGTGCTGATACTTGGTCATTAGGTTATTCCTCTTCAGATACTCCAGCATAGCATCTCTTAGAATGCCCTCCAGGATTTTACCCAGAGTAGAGGTTAAGCTTACTGGCCTATAATTTCCGAGTTCAGTTTTTGTCCCCTTTTTGAATATTGGCACCACATTTGCTATACGCCAGTCCTGTGGTACAGACCCTGTTATTATGGAGTCTTTAAAGATTAAAAATAATGGTCTATCAAGGACTGTACTTAGTTCCTGCAGTACTCAGGGGTGTATCCCATCAGGGCCTGGAGATTTGTCAATTTTAGTGATTTTTAGACGCCGCCGCACTTCCTGCTGGGTTAAGCAGGAGACATTTAATGGGGAATTTCTATCACTAGTCATTTTGTCTGCCATGGAATTTTCTTAAGTAAATACTGATGAAAAAATGTCATTAAGCATATTGGCTTTTTCCTCATCCTCATCCACCATTTCACCCAGACTATTTTTAAGGTGGCCAACACTATCATTTTTTAGTTTCTTACTATTTACGTAGTTAAAGAATATTTTGAGATTATTTTTACTCTCTCTGGCAATGAGTCTCTCTATCTGAATTTTTGCTGCCTTAATTTGATTTTTACAGAATTTATTTAATTTCTGCATTTATTTAATGCCTCATCACTACCTACTTCCTTTAATCCTCTAAATGCTTTCTTTTTGTCCCTTATTGCGCCCCTTACAGCTCTGTTTAGCCATATTGGTTTCCTCCTATTTCTAGTATGTTATTCCCATACGGTATTTACTGTGCACAGGTCCTATCCAGGATGCTAATAAACGTCTCCCATTTTCTTTGTGTACTTTTATGTCTCAGGATATCGTCCCAGTTAATTGCACCAAGATCATCTCTCATCCGTTGGAAATTTGCCTTCCTGAAGTTTAGTGTCCTTGTAACCCCTCTACTACACATCTTATTAAAGGATACATGAAAACGTATTATTTTGTGATCACTATTCCCCAAGTGACACCCAACTCTTATATTTGATATGCGGTCTAGCCTGTTGGTTATTATTAGGTCTAGCAGTGCCCCCCTTCTTGTTGGGTCCTGAACCAGTTCTGAATGGTAACTGTCTCTCATAGTTGTCACAAACCTATTACCTTTGCTGGAACTGCAGGTTCCTGTTCCCCAATCTATTTCAGGGTAGTTGAAGTCCCCAATAATAATGACTTCACCTTGAGTCGCAGGTTCATCTATTTGTTTTATGAGGATATTCTCCGTTGCTTCCACTATTTTTGGAGACTTATAACTAACCCCTATCAGTAATTTATTATTTTTCCCCCTCCCCTTATCTCCACCCACAGGGACTCTACATTTTCATTAAATTCATATTGGTGGTCATTAAAGGGTTAAAATGACCAAAAATACTGCATACAAAGAACAAATACTGCCACATCATGACCAGATCACATATTGCACTACATAGTGATGGAATAATACCACATACAAGGAACAAATACTGCCACACCATGACTGAACATCTTAATACAATGACATAGTGATCAAATACTACAAGACTGATCATTAATAAAAAAAAAAACACTGTTAGGGGTCGAGTTCCTGCCTCTGCACAGGGGGAATCTCAGGCCATCTCCACTGCGGTCTCCCATTCTTCTTCTGCCGCAGTGGAGCCTGCTCAGCGGAGACGTCGATCCCAGCGTCTCGCTCAGTCTGACTCTATGCTAAGAGTTACTACTGCATTTCCTGCTTCTGCCATTGAAGTCAGTGCTGGGCAGCGGCGAGCGGACGCTTCTGGGGCTAAGTCCTGCTTTTCACATTCTGAGCATGCCCAGAGTAAGATCTCTCAGTGGAGATCGGGGGTCACATGATCAGATACTGCAGCTAAGGTCCTTGTAGGTGCTAGGACTAAATCCTGCTTTGCACTCTGAGCATGCCCAGGGCAAGATCTCTCAGTGGAGATCTAGGGTCACATGCTCAGGTACTGCAGCACTCCATTGGTCCTTCTTTGAAAGGTCCTAAACGTGCTGCAACTATTTAAGGCTCGCATGGCCGTGCTAGTATCAACTCTAATATGTGCTTTGCGCCAGTGTGGTTATGCATGTATGTGTTCAGGGACCTGGCTGAAATAAGCCCCTAAAATGCTGGCACCTCTGGCGAGGAGATTGTGTGAACGTGATTCAGGGACCCGGCTGAAATAAGCCCCTAGAATACCGGCACCTCCGGTGAGGAGATTGCGTGTTTGCATAACCACTGACTGCTATCAGTTCGGCAGTAAGCTTGTGCTCCTGTGAAGCTAACAGGGCGCTGTGCTTTCCTCTCGCAGTTGCTCTGTGAGGTAACAGAGCTAGTCTATACTGCTAAACAGTGCCACCATTCACTAGCAGCAGGTTCCTCTTGCATGGTGGACCCCGGGCTGCGAACGCACCATTTATAATAAACATCTATTTCTACTCGGTGCGTTCCGCTAGCCCTAACATAATACTAGCGCCAGGGTCTGGCTAGTAAATGGTGGACGATCAGCGTCTATAGCGGTACATCCAGCAGCTGGAGGGTAGGTTGGTGGCTCTAGAGTGTGCAACCTCAGCTGTGGACATTACTGCTGTCGCTGTTCAGGCTGCAAGTGTAGCTGCAGCCAGTTTGTCTGCTGCCACCCCTGCTCCGACTTTATCCCGTCTCCCGCTTCCAGACAAGTTTGCTGGTGACAGTAAGCTATGTCGGGGATTCGTGAGCCAGTGCTCCATACATCTCGAGCTGCTGGCTGCACATTTTCCTATGGAACGGGCGAAAGTGGGATTCATTTTATCTCTTTTGTCGGGCAGGGCGTTGGAGTGGGCAACGCTGCTTTGGGAACGTGATGATCGTGTGGTACAGAGTGCTCCTATCTTCCTGGACGCTCTGAGGCAGGTCTTTTTGGGACCCCGTGTCACCCACGATACCGCGCTCCAATTGTTGGCAATTACTAAGGGTTCGTCCATGGTCAGCCAGTTCGCCATCCAATTCCGGAATCTAGCTTGTGAGCTGGAATGGCCGGATAAAGTCCTTATTCCGGTGTTCTGGAAAGGACTGGCAGATCCTGTAAAGGACGCCTTGGCCACCAGGGAGATTCCCGCCACACTGGAGGAGCTCATTACTATATCTACCCACATCGATCTCCGTTTTAACGAGCGGAGGTTGGAGCGGACCCAGTATAGGCAGAGGTTTCGGCTGGCTCCCACCTTTGCCAAACCTCTAGAATCTCCTGTTATGGCGTCCGACTCCCATGATGCCATGGAGGTTTCTCGAGCGGGACCTAGGTCTCAGACCGCTTGAGTACCTGTGGTGTGTAAAAATTGCCAGCAATTGGGACATTACGCTAATAAATGTCCACGGCGGTCGGGAAACGATCGCGTCTAGTGGCCATTGGAGGAGGTTCACTGGACACAGCAGCATTTTCCTCCAAATTGTCCATTAAAGGGACAATCCTGTTAGGCACATCCACTCATACAGTAGAGCTTTGTGTGGATTCAAGAGCAGAGGGAAATTTCATGTCTTCTGCTTTTGCTCTGCGCCACGCAATACCTCTGGTAATGCTTGCCAAACTAGTAACTGTTAGAGTGGTGAATGGGTCGACACTTCCGTTACAAATCACACTTCAGACTGTCCCTTTCACGTTAGCCATGTCCCCATCCCACCAGGAGATTATTTCCCTTCTTGTCCTTCCTGAGGGAATGGATGAGATTCTGCTGGGAATACCCTGGCTCTTTTTCCACTCCCCACATATTGAGTGGACCTCTGGGAGGATATTGGGTTGGAGTGAATCCTGTAAGGGCAGATGTGTGAAAGAGTGCGTTCAGGTTTCCACCACTGGGATACCCGTAGATCTCTCTTCTCTCCCCAAATACTATTGGTCCTATGCAGACGTCTTCTCCAAAAAGGCCGCGGAGACCCTTCCGCCTCACCGTCCCTATGACTGTCCTATAGATCTCTTGCCTGGAGCAGAACCTCCTCGGGGACGTGTCTATCCCCTCTCTCTCCCGGAAATGGAGGCTATGTCCCAATACATCCAGGAGAATTTGGCAAGAGGGTTTATTAGGAAGTCAGTGTCACCAGCAGGGGCAGGGTTCTTCTTCGTGCAGAAGAAGAACGGAGAATTACGTCCTTGCATAGATTACAGGGGTCTTAACGCCATCACCGTTAAGAATAAGTACCCGCTGCCCCTGATTTCTGAGCTTTTTGATAGGCTACGGGGAGCTAAGGTATTTACCAAATTAGACCTGCGGGGAGCTTATAACCTGATTCGCATCTGTGAGGGGGACAAATGGAAGACGGCGTTTAACACCAGAGATGGGCACTATGAGTATCTGGTGATGCCCTTCGGGCTCTGTAATGCCCCAGCTGTTTTCCAAGACTTTGTCAATGACATTTTCCGGGATATGCTTTCCACCTCGGTCGTAGTCTATCTGGATGATATTCTCATCTTCTCTCCAGATATTGACTCCCACCGGAGAGATGTTGGCAGAGTCTTCGACTTCGACCTCTTGCGGGTAAACTCTCTTTACGCAAAGTTGGAGAAGTGTGTGTTTGAGCAGGAGTCTTTACCTTTCCTGGGCTATATCATCTCCGCCCAGGGATTGGCTATGGATCCTGCCAAACTACAGGCTGTGATGGACTGGCAAGAACCCCATTCGCTTAAAGCGGTGCAGCGCTTTATGGGGTTCATTAATTATTACCGCCAGTTCATTCCCCACTTCTCAACTTTGGTAGCTCCCTTGGTAGCCCTCACCAAGAACGGAGCAAATCCCAAAGTGTGGTCTGAAGCGGTCTCCAGGGCCTTTTCTTCTACTAAGTCTCATTTTGCTAGCGCTCCCATCCTACATCGTCCCAATGTCGATAAGCCATTTATAATAGAGGTGGATGCCTCTTCCGTTGGTGCTGGAGCAGTCCTCTTCCAAGAGGATGCTCAAGGTCGGAAGCATCCGTGCTTCTTCTTTCCCAAGACCTTCACACCAGTGGAGAGGAATTATTCCATCGGGGACAGGGAGTTGCTAGCGATGAAGTTGGCTTTCTCAGAGTGGAGACATCTCTTGGAAGGGGCTCATTTTCCCTTTCAAGTTTTCACAGACCACAAAAATTTGCTATATTTGCAAACAGCCCAGCGGCTAAATTCTCACCAGGCCAGATGGTCCTTATTCTTCTCCCGATTCCACTTCACCCTCCATTATCTCGCTGGGGAGAAGAACATTCGAGCTGATGCCCTTTCTCGCTCTGATGTGTCATCTGAGGAGGAGGAAGGAGAGCCTTGGCTTATTGTCCATTCTGAGAGCCTGAGAACCGTGGCTCCGGTGTCGCTTGAGTCTGTGCCTCCGGGCAAGACTTTTGTGCCCATAAATTTGTGACTGGAGGTTCTCTCTTGGGCTCATTCCTCCAGGGTGGGTGGACACTTTGGGACAAAAAGGACATCTGAGCTGCTGGCGAGGACGTACTGGTGGCCGCATATGCTCCGAGATGTCAGAGATTACGTTCTGGCGTGTGTCTCATGCGCCAAAAATAAGTCTCCTTGACAATGGCTGGCTGGGTTACTTTATCCCTTGCCGGTGGCAGACAGGCCCTGGGAGATGGTCGGGATGGACTTTGTAGTGGGTTTGCCCAAGTCTCGCGGCTGTATGATCATTTGGGTTATTACGGATCATTTCTCGAAAATGGTGCATTTGGTGCCGCTTCCACGGTTACCTTCTGCATGGGCCTTGGCAGCGTTGTTTATAAAACACATCTTCCGCGTACACGGCATGCCAGACAAAATTGTCAGTGACCGGGGTCCCCAGTTTGCGTCTCAGTTCTGGAGAGAGCTTTGTCGTCTTCTCAGCATTGAGTTAAATCTCTCTTCCGCATATCATCCCGAGACGAATGGGTTGGTAGAGAGGGCCAATCAGACTCTGGTCACATATCTACGACATTTTGTTTCTGCCAAGCAGGATGACTGGGCATCTTTATAACCATGGGCAGAGTTCGCCCTTAACAACGCTGTAGCCGACTTCACCGGTCAGACTCCTTTCCTCCTTAATTACGGCCAGCATCCGCGGGTTCCTGTGCCTATGCCCGTGTCCTCTGCTGACTCCAGGTTGGCAGACTGGGCAGTGGAGGCACGGGACATTTGGGACTGCACTCAGGATGCCATTCGGGCCATGAAGGAGAGAATGAGGTCCTCTGCCGATGCACATCGGCGCCCTGCCCCGACCTTTGCTCCTGGCGATTAAGTGTGGCTCTCCGCCCGTAACATCAGGCTGCGTGTAGAGTCCACTAAGTTTGCACCTCGCTACTTGGGTCCCTTCAAGGTCCTCGAACAGGTTAATCCTGTGGTCTACCGTCTGGCCCTTCCTTCACGCCTTGGTATCACCGACACCTTTCATGTGTCCCTCCTTAAGCCCGTATACATGTCCCGGTTTTCTGAGTCATCTGCCGGGACATCGGGTTCGTTTACGGATGATTTCGAGGTGAAAGCTATTTTGGGGTGCAAGGTGGTACGTGGCAAAAATTTATATTTGGTGGACTGGAAGGGTTACGGCCCTGAGAATAGGTCCTGGGAGCCTGCTGAGCACATTCGGGCTCCGCAGCTCATTGCTGCCTTCGAACGTAGCAAGGCCCGATGGGGGGCCTTAGGAGTGGGGGTAATGTTAGGGGTCGAGTTCCTGCCTCTGCACAGGGGAAATCTCGGGCCATCTCCGCTGCGGTCTCCCATTCTTCTTCTGCCGCAGTGGAGCCTGCTCAGCGGAGACGTCGATCCCAGCGTCTCGCTCAGTCTGACTCTGTGCTAAGAGTTACTGCTGCATTTCCTGCTTCTGCCATTGAAGTCAGTGCTGGGCCGCAGCGAGCAGATGCTTCTGGGGCTAAGTCCTGCTTTTCACATTCTAAGCATGCCCAGAGTAAGATCTCTCAGTGGAGATCGAGGGTCACATGATCAGATACTGCAGCTAAGGTCCTTGTAGGTGCTAGGACTAAATCCTGCTTTGTACTCTGAGCATGCCCAGGGCAAGATCTCTCAGTGGAGATCTAAGGTCACATGCTCAGGTACTGCAGCACTCCATTGGTCCTTCTTTGAAAGGTCCTAAACGTGCTGCAACTATTTAAGGCTCGCATGGCCGCATGGCCATGCGCTAGTATCAACTCTAATATGTGCTTTGCGCCAGTGTGGTTATGCATGTTCAGGGACCCGGCTGAAATAAGCCCCTAAAATGCTGGCACCTCTGGCGAGGAGATTGTGTGAACGTGATTCAGGGACCCAGCTGAAATAAGCCCCTAGAATACCGGCACCTCCGGTGAGGAGATTGCGTGTGTGCATAACCACTGACTGCTATCAGTTCGGCAGTAAGCTTGTGCTCCTGTGAGGCTAACAGGGCGCAGTGCTTTCCTCTCGCGGTTGCTCTGTGAGGTAACAGAGCTAGTCTATACCGCCAAACAGTGCCACCATTCACTAGCAGCAGGTTCCTCATGCACGGAGGACCCCGGGCTGTGAACGCACCATTTATAATAAACATCTATTTTTACTCGGTGTGTTCTGCTAGCCCTAACACCCACAATTCTAATATTACCATAAGTTCAATTATACACAGGAGCTCCGCTTTGGGATTTGCAAGTGGTCTAGCATGCTTCCATGTGATTTTCTGCCTAGCCCTATAGTGGTCTGAAAAAGTGTTTGCCCCTTCCTGATTTCCTATTCTTTTGCATGCTTGTTACACTTAAATTTTTAAAATCACCCAAAAAATTTAAATATTAGAAAAAGATAACACAAGTTAACTCAAAATGCCATTTTTAAATTATGGTCTTTATTATTAAGGAAAAAAGAAATCCAAACTTACAGTGCCCTGTCTGAAAAAGTGAATACATAAATTAACTATGGTTTATCACATCTTTAGGAAGCTGAGTTCAATTTCCCTAGACACACCCATGCCTGATTTCTGACACCCATTCTCTCAATCAAGAAATCACTTAAATAGGACTTGCCTGACAAAGTGAAGTAGACCAAAAGCTCCTCAAAAGCTAGACATCATGCTACGATCTAAAGAAATTCTGGAACAAAAAAGAAACAAAGTAATTGAGATCTATCTGGAATCTGGAATGGGTTATAAAGCCATTTCTAAAGCTTTACGACTCCAGAGAACCACAGTGAGATCCATTACCCACAAATGGCAAAAACATGGAACAATGAAGAACCTTCTCAGGAGTGGCCAGCCGACCAAAATTTCACCAAGAGCGCATCGACGACTCCACCAAGAGGTCACAAAAGACTCCACAACATCCAAACAACTGCAGGCCTCACTTGCCTCAGTTAGGGTTAGTTTTCATGATGCCTCCATAAGAAAAATAAAGGGCAAAAATAGCCTGTATTTCAGAGTTCCAACATGAAAGCCACTGTTGAGCAACAAGAACATGTGAACTGACGAGACAAAAGTTGAACTTTTTGGAAGGTGTATGTCCAATTACGTCAGATGTATGTCTCATTACACTTTTTCACACCACTGTATGGTTATAGGATGTTTTGCCCCCAGGTACATTTTGCCCCCGCACATGATGATGGACGGGAATTCATGAACCACAAGGGTACAAACATCCGGGGGCGAAACATTGATGATGCATGGGAATTCATGAACCACAAGGGTAAAAACTTCCGCTGGCGAACTGCTGGGGGTGAAACATCCAAATCCCACATAATATAGTATATCAGCTTTTGCTCAAAATTTTCATTTTACTTTAGCTACTTTGTAAGCCACATTTCATATGTATTGAAGCTGTAAGTGTTAGGTGTCAAGTTCCCGCCTCTGCACAGGTGGAATCTCGAACCATCTCCGTTGCAGTCTCCCATTCTTCTCCAGCTGCAGTAGAGACTGCTCAGCAGAGACATCAGTCCCAGCGTCTGTTTCAGGCTGGTACTGTGCAACTGGTTACTGCTGCCCTTCCAGGCTCTGTCTTTGTAGCCAGCACGGATCAACAGCGAGCAGGTCTTTCAGGGACTAAGTCCTGCTTTTCCCATACTGAGCATGCCCACGGGACGACCTCCCATTGGAGGTCGGGGGTCACATGCTCAGGTCCTCTTGCGGCTCCTATTGCACCATCTAGAAGGTCTTGTAGCACTGCCGCTATAAAAGGTTCGCATGGCCGCTCGGCCATGCGTTAGTGTATACTTGAAAACGTGTGCGTGTTGATGTGTGAAAGTCGCTCATTAATAGTGTTGAGCATTTCGATACCGCAAGTATCGGGTATCGGCCGATACTTGCGGTATCGGAATTCCGATACCGAGATCCGATACTTTTGTGGTATCGGGTATCGGTATCGGATCAATAGGGATGTGTAAAATAAAGAATTAAAATAAAAAATATTGATATGCTCACCTCTCCGGCGGCCCCTGGACATCACGCTGGTAACCGGCCGGCTTCTTTGTTTAAAATGAGCGCTTTTAGGACCTGCGAATGACGTCGCGGCTTCTGATTGGTCGCGTGCCGCCCATGTGACCGGCACGCGACCAATCAGAAGCCGCGACGTCATTCTCATTCACAAAACTCCTAATTCTAGGAATTAAGGACCTGCGAATGACGTCGCGGCTTCTGATTGGTCGCGTGCCGGTCACATGGGCGGCACGCGACCAATCAGAAGCCGCGACGTCATTCGCAGGTCCTAAAGGCGCTCATTTTAAACAAAGAAGCCGGCCGGTTACCAGCGTAATGTCCAGGGGCCGCCGGAGAGGTGAGCATATCAATATTTTTTATTTTAATTCTTTATTTTACACCTCACTATGGATCCCAGGGCCTGAAGGAGAGTTTCCTCTCCTTCAGACCCTGGGAACCATCAGGATACATTCCGATACTTGATGTCCCATTGACTTGTATTGGTATCGGATATCGGTATCGGCGATATCCGATATTTTTCGGGTATCGGCCGATACTATCCGATACCGATACTTTCAAGTATCGGACGGTATCGCTCAACACTACTCATTAATCATCCCCTCCCTTGTGTTTGACTGCCCGCGTATGGTGGATGTTTGTAATCTAGCGCCGACAGAGCTATCAGCACTTAATACATGATACAGTGTCTGATTGCAGTGACCGCCAGTGCAGCGCCGTGCGCAATTAGAGTGCATTCCTGACCAAAGTCTGGGTGGTTAGTGGCGTCTGCCAGAGCTGCACTGCACGCACTCTTGTGCATTAAAATTATTATTTCTGTTATGCTCAGGCACCCCAGTAGCGGTGTCGAGCGCAAGAGGTCTAGAAGGACTCTTATCCTGAGTCTTGGGATTGAGTTCTGTGACTCCTTGCTTGTTCTCTTGGTGTGGTACCGCGGCCCTGTGATGCAACAGGGTTCGCTTCCTTCATACAGGGTGAAGCTAACCCATGTGTGTATACACATTGTACCGCCATATAGTCCGTTATTACTCAGCAGCAGGTTCCATCTCTGCACGGTGGACCCCGGGCTGCAAACGCACCTTATATCATCTTTCTAATTATTTGGTGCCCTCCGCTAGCCCTAACAGTAAGTGATCCAACATAGATTATATCATCGAATGTGAAAGAAAAAAAGGAAATGTGGATTGTGTGTTTTTGTTTTATTAACAAAAAAAAATAAAATAAGCAAAACTAATTGTTTTCTTTAATTAACAGTTATTGTACATACAAAACTGTCTACATGAAGGTGATAGAACATTCAGTCTAGCAATCAAAATGACTAATGTGTGTTTTCTCTAATAGATCCACCAAAAGACATAATGTATTACATATTGAAGCAGATTTGTGATTATTACTTAGTTAGTATATTCAGCTTTCAAGTTATACAGGTTTATAGTTTATCTAATGTATACCATCAGTTTTTGATTCAGGTATAAATTTGCCATATCATAAACTATGCAAATCCTCCTGCACCTCAACTAAATTATTGGCACATTCCTACACCACACCCTCTCTATCTAAAGTTGCTGATACACTTTAGATAACTGTTGGCTGGATGCTTCAGTAAAGTCTCACAAATTGGGAATCCTACAGTACAAGCATTAAAGTTTGCCTATTACAACTTTATTCTCTGTCTCTCCCTGTCTACCTCCCTAGCTCTGTTGTCATTGTGAATATGGCTGCCATCTTATGAACGTCATGTCTTGCAGCTCTGGTTCAGAATAGTCTTTCTGGTTCAGAATAGTCATTTTTACCTACTAATTGTGCATAAATAACTACAAGAATTCAGCTTGAAAATAAACCTTCAGGGGTCTTCACATGTGTCTCTTGCAGAAAATTCAAGCTATTTCATGTGAGTACTAGTACATAGAGACAGCCAAGTAAAAGAGTCTCAAGTGTCCTACACTCGCAGCCTAGTTATAGAGTCAGAATAGCTCCTTTGTCAGCCAAGCTATCTACTCTAAAGGTACTGTCACACTAGACGATATCGCTAGCGATCCGTGACGTTGCAGCGTCCTCGCTAGCGATATCGTCCAGTGTGACAGGCAGCAGCGATCAGGCCCCTGCTGGGAGATCGCTGGTCGGGGAAGAAAGTCCAGAACTTTATTTCGTCGCTGGACTCCCCGTAGACATCGCTGAATCGGCGTGTGTGACACCGATTCAGCGATGTCTTCACTGGTAACCAGGGTAAACATCGGGTAACTAAGCGCAGGGCCGCGCTTAGTAACCCGATGTTTACCCTGGTTACCAGCTTAAAAAAACAAACAGTACATACTTACATTCAGCTGTCTGTCCCTTGCCGTCTGGTTCCTGCACTGACTGCTGGCCATAAAGTGAAAGCAGAGCACAGCCACAGCGGTGAGTCACCGCTGTGTGACTCACCGCTGTGCTGTGCTTTCACTTTCACTTTACGGCCAGCAGTCAGTGCAGGAACCAGACGGCAAGGGACAGACAGCTGAATGTAAGTATGTACTGTTTGTTTTTTTACGCTGGTAACCAGGGTAAACATCGGGTTACTAAGCGCGGCCCTGCGCTTAGTTACCCGATGTTTACCCTGGTTACCGGGGACCTCGGGATCGTTGGTCGCTGGAGAGCTGTCTGTGTGACAGCTCTCCAGCGACCAAACAGCGACGCTGCAGCGATCCGGATCGTTGTCGGTATCGCTGCAGCGTCGCTAAGTGTGACGGTACCTTAACTCTACTATACTGATTAATGCTCAATTTGGGCAAGGGTTCTTGTGTTTGTGTTCTTTTTGGGAAAAGGAGAGAAAGCCACAGCCAGACAACTGTAGCAGCAGCTTATCCAGTGGAGCCGCAAAAGTATCAGGTGCTTGAATTCAGGCTGATTCTTTTTTCACTAAACATCGTTTATTAGGGGAGAGTCAGAAAGCACTCATACAATTGGTTACACTATAAGCAGCAGAATCAGTTGATTTTCATCTAACGTGCATGGGGGTATTCAAATAAAAGCTTTGTACTAGTGATTATCTGCCTGTTTTCTAGATACCACCTAGCCAATGGTTCTACTCAATCTATTTAGAAACCTGTGGGGTTGTACATTGTGTTCAAGTGGTGATGGTCTGGGTGTCACATCTGGATTATGGAACAATATATACTGTATATCACTACAGCATTGCAATATGAATGAGTTGTTAAGGTGTTAAGCCCTCCTAAACATTAGACTAATGTGAGCTGAAAATGCTGATATTGACAGGTTTGGTCAATGGTCCAATAAGTATGGGGGCACCGTCCGACTGATAGTCAGGAAACATGTCAATCACGCATGTCCGATTTTGGACTGCTGATCACGTACAATTGAAAAAATATTTGTCCTCTTCCTGATTTCCTATTCTTTTGCTTTTTTGACACACTTCAATGTTTCATATCAGCAAACAAATTTAAAAATTAAACAAAGATAACACAAGTAAAGAGAAAATGCAGTTTTTAAATGAAGGTCTTTATTATTAAGGAAAAAAGAAATCCAAACTTGCAGAGCCCAATGTGAAAAAGTGACTGCCACCCCCCCTTAAAACATAAACTCACTGTGGTTTAACTCCTGTACACCCAGGGGTGGTTTGCACGCTATGGACCGGGCCAATTTTTACAATTCTGACCACTGTCCCTTTAACGGCTCCTGGTGATTCTGACACTGTTTTCTTGTGACGTACAGTACTTCATGACAGTGGTAAAATTTCTTTGATATTACCTGCGTTTATTTGTGAAAAAAATGGAAATTTGGTGGAAATTTTGAAAATTTCGCAATTTTCCAACTTTTAATTTTTATGCAATTAAATCACAAAGATATGTCACACAAAATACTTAATAAGTAGCATTTCCCACAAGTCTACTTTACATCAGCACAATTTTGGAACCAAAATATTTTTTTGTTAGGGAGTTGTAAGGGTTAAAAGTTGACCATCAATTTCTCATTTTTCCAACACCATTTTATTTTAGGGACCACATATCATTTGAAGTCATTTTGAGGGGGTCTATATGATAGAAAATTCCCAAGTGTGACACCATTCTAAAAACTGCACCCCTCAAGGTTCTCAAAACCACATTCAAGAAGTTTATTAACCCTTCAGGTGTTTCACAGGAATTTTTGGAATGTTTAAATAAAAACTAACATTTAACTTTTTTTCACAAAAAATTTACTTCAGTTCCAATTTGTTTTATTTTACCAAAGGTAAAAGGAGAAAATGGACCCCAAATGTTGTTGTAAAATTTGTCCTGAGTATGCTGATACCCCATATGTGGAGGTAAACCACTGTTTGGGCGCATGACAGAGCTCGGAAGCGAAGGAGCGCCATTTGACTTTTCAATGCAAAATTGACTGGAATTGAGAGGGGACGCCATGTTGCGTTTGGAGAGCCACTAAACATTGAAACCCCCCACAAGTGACACCATTTTTTAAAGTAGACCCCATAAGGAACTTATCTAGAGGTGTGGTGAGCACTTTGACCCACCAAGTGCTTCACAGAAGTTTATAATGCAGAACCATAAAAATAAAAAATCATTTTTTTTCACAAAAATTATCTTTTCTCCCCCAATTTTTTATTTTCCCAATGGTAAGAGAAGAAATTGGACCACAAAAGTTGTTGTACAATTTGTCCTGAGTACGCTGATACCCCATATGTGGGAGTAAACCACTGTTTGGATGCATGGGAGAGCTCGGAAGGGAAGGAGCGCCGTTTCACTTTTCAATGCAAAATTGACAGGAATTGAGATGGAGACCATGTTGCGTTTGGAGAGCCACTGATGTGCCTAAACATTGAAACCCCCCACAAGTGACACCATTTTGGAAATTAGACCCCCTAAGGAACTTATCTAGAGGTGTGGTGAGCACTTTGACCCACCAAGTGCTTTACAGAAGTTTATAATGCAGAACCATAAAAATAAAAAATCATTTTTTTTCACAAAAATGATCTTTTTGCCCCCAATTTTTTATTTTCCCAAGGGTAAGAGAAGAAATTGGACCCCAAAAGTTGTTGTACAATTTGTTCTGAGTACGCTGATACCCCATATGTGGGGGTAAACCACTGTTTGGGCGCATGGGAGAGCTCGGAAGGGAAGGAGCACCGTTTGACTTTTCAATGCAAGATTGACAGGAATTGAGATGGGACGCCATGTTGCGTTTGGAGAGCCACTGATGTGCCTAAACATTGAAACCCCCCACAAGCGACACCATTTTGGAAAGTAGACCCCCTAAGGAACTTATCTAGATGTGTGGTGAGCACTTTGACCCACCAAGGGCTTCACATAAGTTTATAATGCAGAGCCGTAAAAATATAACAAAAATTTTTTCCCACAAAAATTATTTTTTAGTCCCCAGTTTTGTATTTTTCCGAGGGTAACAGAAGAAATTGGACCCCAAAAGTTGTTTTCCAATTTGTCCTGAGTGAGCTGACACCCCATATGTGGGGGGAACCACCGTTTGGGCGCATGGGAGGGCTCGGAAAGGAAGGAGCGCCATTTGGAATGCAGACTTAGATGGAATGGTCTGCAGGCGTCACATTGCGTTTGCAGCGCCCCTAATGTACCTAAACAGTAGAAACCCTCCACAAGTGACCCCATATTAGAAACTAGACCCCCAAAGGAACTTATCTAGATGTGTTGTGAGAACTTTGAGCCCCCAAGTGTTTCACTACAGTTTATAACGTAGAGCCGTGAAAAAAAAAATTCCCCAAAAAATGATTTTTTAGCCCCCAGTTTTGTATTTTCCTGAGGGTAACAGAAGAAATTGGACCCCAAAAGTTGTTGTCCAATTTGTCCTGAGTGTGCTGATACCCCATATGTGGGGGGAACCACCGTTTGGGCGCATGGCAGGGCTCGGAAGGGAAGGAGCGCCATTTGGAATGCAGACTTAGATGGAATGGTCTGCAGGCGTCACATTGGATTTATAAACCAATATTCCTCCCACTATCCGAAAGGAATAAATGAGGGCATATTCAATACATTAAAAAACAAATTTTAATCAATAATTCACCATAAAAACATACAAATATAACAACAGCAGGGTAAAGCTTACAAAACATAAAGTGGAAAACAATAAATACCAGATAGTATAGTTTAACTAACCATGAACAGCTATAGAGGAATATTGTAGCAATAGTTAAATACTATGTCCATAAATAAATAATTAGTGAAATGACACTGTAAAACTAATCCTCAAGCAGCTGAATATAGAATAAAGTACAGAAAAATGCTTATTCTAGCGTTAGGGGCAATGGAAAATGCATACTGCCAAATCGCATAGTGCTAATTCCTATAGGGCTAAAATCCCTGCCACCTGATGAAACGCCAATATCCTAAGCACATAACTTAGTACAATACTGACTAATAGCATATAGGCAATGTGAACTTACTTAGTCAGCGATCTGGTAAATAAAGTTCCACAGCGACCCCTTGTGCTTAGGATATTGGCGTTTCATCAGGTGGCAGGGATTTTAGCCCTATAGGAATTAGCACTATGCGATTTGGCAGTATGCATTTTCCATTGCCCCTAACGCTAGAATAAGCATTTTTCTGTACTTTATTCTATATTCAGCTGCTTGAGGATTAGTTTTACAGTGTCATTTCACTAATTATTTATTTATGGACATAGTATTTAACTATTGCTACAATATTCCTCTATAGCTGTTCATGGTTAGTTAAACTATACTATCTGGTATTTATTGTTTTCCACTTTATGTTTTGTAAGCTTTACCCTGCTGTTGTTATATTTGTATGTTTTTATGGTGAATTATTGATTAAAATTTGTTTTTTAATGTATTGAATATGCCCTCATTTATTCCTTTCGGATAGTGGGAGGAATATTGGTTTATGAATATGATTTTGAGGTGTGCTTTATACTGGAGGACTTTTGATAAATTTACGTCACATTGGATTTGCAGAGGCCCTAATGTACCTAAACAGTAGAAACCCCCCACAAGTCACCCCATATTGGAAACTAGACCCCCCCAAGGAACTTATCTAGATGTGTTGTAAGAACTTTGAGCCCCCAAGTGTTTCACTACAGTTTATAACATTGAAAATAAAAAATCTTTTTTTTCCCACAAAGATTATTTTTTAGCCCCCAGTTTTGTATTCTCCCAAGGGTAACAGGAGAATTTGGACACCAAAAGTTATTGTCCAATTTGTCCTGAGTATGCTGATACCCCCTATGTTGGGGTAAACTCCTGTTTGGGCACACGGGAGAGCTCGGAAGGGAAGCAGCACTGTTTTACTTTTTCAACTCAGAATTGGCTGGAATTGAGATCGGACGCCATGTCGCGTTTGGAGAGCCCCTGATGTGCCTAAACAGTGGAAACCCCCCAATTATAACTGAAACCCTAATCCAAACACACCCCTAACCCTAATAATAACGGTAACCCTAACCACACCTCTAACTCAGACACACCCCTAACCCTAATCCCAACCCTATGCCCAACCGTAAATGTAATCCAAACCCTAACCCTAACTTTAGCCCCAACCCTAACTGTAGCCTTAACCCTAACCCTAGCCCTAACCCTAGCCCTAACCCTAGCCAAAACCCTAGCCCTAACCCTAGCCCTAGCCCTAACCCTAGCCCTAACCCTGGCCCTAGCCCTAACCCTAATGGGAAAATGGAAATAAATACATTTTTTTAAATTTTTTATTTTTCCCTAACTAAGGAGGTGATGAAGGGGGGTTTGATTTACTTTTAAAGCGGGTTTTTTAGCGGATTTTTATGATTGGCAGCCGTCACACACTGAAAGACGCTTTTTATTGCAAAAAATATTTTTTGCGTTACCACATTTTGAGAGCAATAATTTTTCAATATTTGAGTCCACAGAGTCATGTGAGGTCTTGTTTTTTGCGGGACGAATTAGCGTTTTTATTGGTAACATTTTTGGGCACATCACATTTTTTGATCGCTTTTTATTCCAATTTTTGTGAGGCAGAATGACCAAAAACCAGCTATTCAGGAATTTCTTTTTGGGGAGGCGTTTATACCGTTCCGCGTTTGGTAAAATTGATAAAGCAGTTTTATTCTTCGGGTCAGTACGATTACAGCGATACCTCATTTATATCTTTTTTTATGTTTTGGCGCTTTTATACGATAAAAACTATTTGATAGAAAAAATAATTATTTTTGCATCCCTTTATTCTGAGGACTATAACTGTATAGCTGTATGGTGGCACGTTTTTTGTGGGACAAGATGACGTTTTCAGCGGTACCATGGTTATTTATATTTGTCTTTTTGATCGCGTGTTATTCCACTTTTTGTTCGGCGGTATGATAATAAAGCGTTTTTGCCTCTTTTTTTTTTTTTTTCTTACGGTGTTCACTGAAGGGGTTAACTAGTGGGACAGTTTTATAGGTTGGGTCGTTACGGACGTGGCGATATTAAATATGTGTACTTTTATTATTTTTTTTATTTAGATAAAGAAATGTATTTATGGGAATAATATTTTTTTTTCTTTATTTAGGAATTTTTATTTTTTACACATGTGGAAATTTTTTTTTTACTTTGTCCCAGGGAGAGGGGACATCACAGATCGCTGATCTGACAGTTTGCACAGCACTCTGTCAGATCACCGATCTGTCTGAGAGCACTGCAGGCTTACCAAGCGCCTGCTCTGAGAAGGCACTTGGTAAGCCACCTCCCTCCCTGCAGGACCCGGATGCCACGGCCATCTTGGATCCGGGCCTGCTACAGGGAGGGAGGTAAGTAAACCCTCGCAGCAATGCGATCACATCGTGTTGCTGCGGGGGTCTCAGGGAAGCCCGCAGGGAGCCCCCTCCCTGCGCGATGCTTCCCTATACCGCCGGCACACCGCGATCATGTTTGATTGCGGTGTGTCGGGGGTTAATGTGCCGGGGGCGGTCCGTGACCGCTCCTGGCACATAGCGCCGGATGTCAGCTGCGATAGGCAGCTGATACACGGCCGCGCTCAGCTGCACTCCCCCCGTGAGCGCAGCCGATCGCCCTGGATGTACTATTCCGTCCTTGGGAATTTAGGCCCACCCCACATGGATGGAATAGTACGTCCAATGACAGAAAGGGGTTAAGAACATAAAGTCTTATCTTAGTTTTGCCAGAACACATCTTGATGATCCACAAGACTTTTGGGAGAATATTCTGTGAACTGACAAGACAAAAGTTAAACTTTTTGGATGGTGCATGTCTTATTACATCTGGTGTAGAAGTAACACAGCATTTCAGAAAAGGAACATCACTCCAACAATAAAATATGCTGGTCCTAGTTTGATGGTCTGGGGCTGTTTTGCTGCTTCAGGACCTTAAATGCTTTGCTGTGGTAAATGAAACTATGAATTCTGCTGTCTACCAAAAAATCCTGATGGAGAAAGTCCAGCCAACTTTTGGTGACATCAAGTTGAAGCACGCTTGGGTTATGCATCAGAAAAATGATCCAGAACACACCAGCAAGTCCACCTCCGATTGGCTTAATAAAAACAAAATTAAGACTTTGGAGTGGCCTAGTCAAAGTCCTGAAATTAATCCAATTGAGATGCTGTGACATGACCTTAAAAAGGCGGTTCATGCTCTTAAACCCTCCAGTGTGTATGTGTGTGCCAAAATTCTTCCAGAGCGTTGTAAAAGAGTCATTGCTAGTTATCGCAAATGCTTGATTGCAGCTATTGCTGCTAAGGGTAGCCCAACCATTTATTAGGTTTAGCGGGCAATCACTTTTTAACACAGGACCCTGTAGGTTTGGATTTTTTTCCCTTAATAATAAAGATCTTCATTTAAAAACTGCATTTTGTGTTTACTTGCGTTATCTTTGTTTAACATTTAAATTTCTTTGGTGTGACAAACATGCAAAAGAATAGGAAATCAGGAGGCGGCAAACACAACTGGCATTTTCCCTGAGATAAAGATGTGTCAGCTAAAAGCTTTCCCATAGAAAACACAGGAGCGTTCAGCAGAATGAGTGCTCCTGTGTATTGGAGTGTCAGCTGAGATGCCTGTCAGCTAGATGATCAGCCGAAGCATCGTTGTCATGACAACCATTTAGTGTATGTGTCTCAATAATACTTAGTCTCAGTCAACAGTGCTCAAGACATTATGCAATCTATAGGTGACATATGTCAAGAAGAACTGATAACAGAAATAGAATTAGTTACTCTGTGACTAGGATATACTGACTTGTGTAACTAAGAAGTAGGGCATAGAAATAAAGGGAAGTGTTGTGAGTTCTGTTTTTGGGCTCCCTCTGGTGGTTACTGATGGTACTGGGTGATTTGTGTTCTGCTGTCTCTGGTGTCCACCTGTTCTATTAGGATTTGGGAGTTTCCTATTTAACCGGGCTTTCTTGTCATTTCCCCGCCGGCTATCAAGGTTATCAGAGTGTTTTGTTACCTCAGCTTCTGGCTTCAGTAATCTTCAGGACAAGCTAAGTTTTTGATTTTCTTATTCCACGTTTTGATTTATTTTTGTCTTGTCCAGCTTGCATATAATTGTTTCTTTGCTGCTGGTTGCTCTAGCGGGCTGTAATTGCTCCTCATGTTCCATGAGTTGGAACATGAGTTCAAGTAATTACAGGATGGTTTTTTTGAAGGGTTTTTTGCTGACCGCGCAGTTTACTTTTGTATCCTCTGCTATCTAGTTTTAGCGGGCCTCATTTTGCTGAATCTTATTTCATACTGTGTATGTGCCTTCCTCTCATTTCACCGTCATTATATGTGGGGGGCTGCTATTTCTGTGGGGTATTTCTCTGGAGGCAAGAGAGGTCTGTGTTTCTTCTAATAGGGGAAGTTAGATCTTCGGCTGGTGCGAGACGTCTAGGATCAACGTAGGCACGTTCCCCGGCTATTGTTATTTGTGTGTTCAGGTTTAGGGTCGCGGTCAGCTCAGGTTCCATCACCCTAGAGCTCGTTGGTGCTTGTCCTTTTGTGATTCCCTGCCATTGGAATCATGACAGTATAGCCGGCCCAAAATGTTTGGGCTGAAGTAGGAGGAAAAGTAGTCTGAGGAAGTTTTTTTTTTTTCTCCTCTGAGGTTGCTGCCTAGCCCTAATTGCAGCCTGGCTGATTTTTTTTTTTTTTTCTTCCTCCTCTTAATCCTTGAATGGCTCTGACCTTAGCTGTTTATCATGGACGTCCAGAGTTTAGCTTCCAGCTTGAATAATCTTGCTGCTAAGGTTCAAAATATACAAGATTTTGTTGTACATGCTCCTATGTCTGAACCTAGAATTCCTATTCCAGAGTTCTTTGCTGGAGATAGATCTAGTTTTCTGAATTTTAGGAACAATTGCAAGCTGTTCCTTTCTTTGAAATCTCGCTCTTCTGGAGACCCTGCTCAGCAGGTTAAGATTATTATATCTTTCCTGCGGGGTGACCCTCAAAATTGGGCATTTGCATTGGCACCAGGGGATCCTGCGTTGCTTAATGTGGATGCGTTTTTTCTGGCATTGGGTTTGCTCTATGAGGAACCTAACCAAGAGATTCAGGCTGAAAAAGCTTTATTAGCTCTCTCTCAGGGGCAAGATGAAGCAGAAATATATTGTCAAAAATTTCGGAAATGGTCAGTGCTTACTCAGTGGAATGAGTGCGCCCTGGCTGCAAAGTTCAGAGATGGCCTTTCTGAGGCCATTAAAGATGTTATGGTGGGGTTCCCTGCGCCTACGGGTCTGAATGAGTCTATGACTATGGCTATTCAGATTGATCGGCGTTTACGGGAGCGCAAACCTGTGCACCATTTGGCGGTGTCTTCTGAACAGGCACTTGAGACAATGCAATGTGATAGAGTTCAGTCTAGAAGTGAACGGCAAAACTATAGGCGGAAAAATGGGTTGTGCTTTTATTGTGGTGATTCAGCTCATGTTATATCAGCATGCTCTAAACGCACAAAAAAGGTTGATAAGTCTGTTGCCATTAGTACGTTACAGTCTAAGTTCATTCTGTCTGTGACTCTGATTTGCTCATTATCATCCATTTCCGTCGATGCCTATGTAGATTCAGGCGCTGCCCTGAGTCTTATGGATTGGTCATTTGCCAAGCGATGTGGGTTTAGTCTTGAGCCTCTGGAAGTCACTATTCCTTTGAAGGGAATTGACTCTACACCTTTAGCTATGAATAAACCTCAGTACTGGACACAAGTGACCATGCGTATGACTCCCGTTCATCAGGAGGTGATTCGCTTCCTGGTGTTGTATAATTTACATGATGTTCTAGTACTTGGTCTGCCATGGTTACAAACTCATAATCCAGTCCTTGACTGGAAAACAATGTCTGTGTTAAGCTGGGGATGTCAGGGGGTTCATGATGATGCACCTCTGATTTCTATCGCTTCATCTACTCCTTCTGAGGTTCCTGTATTTTTGTCGGATTATCGGGATGTTTTTGAGGAGCCTAAGCTCAGTTCGCTTCCTCCTCACAGGGATTGCGATTGTGCTATAGATTTGATTCCTGGTAGTAAATTTCCTAAAGGTCGTTTGTTCAATCTGTCAGTGCCAGAGCATACTGCTATGCGGGATTATGTTAAAGAGTCCTTGGAAAAGGGACATATCCGTCCATCTTCGTCCCCTTTGGGAGCAGGTTTTTTTTTCGTGGCCAAGAAAGATGGGTCCTTGAGACCTTGTATAGATTATCGTCTTTTGAATAAGATTACCGTAAAATATCAGTATCCTTTGCCTTTGTTGACTGATTTGTTTGCGCGCATTAAGGGGGCTAAATGGTTCACTAAGATTGATCTCCGGGGTGCGTATAATCTTATACGAATAAAGCAAGGTGATGAGTGGAAAACCGCATTTAATACACCTGAGGGTCATTTTGAGTATTTGGTAATGCCTTTCGGACTTTCTAATGCTCCTTCAGTCTTCCAGTCCTTTATGCACGATATTTTCCGTGAATATCTGGATAAATTTATGATTGTGTATTTGGATGATATTTTGTTTTTTTCTGATGACTGGGAGTCTCATGTTCAGCAGGTCAGGAAGGTGTTTCAGGTCCTGCGGGCTAATTCCTTGTTTGTAAAGGGCTCAAAGTGTCTCTTTGGAGTCCAGAAGATTTCTTTCTTGGGGTATATTTTTTCCCCTTCTACTATTGAGATGGATCCCGTCAAGGTTCGGGCTATTTGTGACTGGACGCAGCCTGCATCTCTTAAGAGTTTGCAGAAGTTCTTGGGCTTTGCTAATTTCTATCGTCGTTTTATAACTAATTTTTCTAGTGTTGTTAAGCCTTTGACGGATTTGACTAAGAAGGGTGCTGATGTTGCTGATTGGTCTCCTGCGGCTGTGGAGGCCTTTCAGGAACTTAAACGCCGGTTTTCTTCTGCTCCTGTGTTGCGTCAGCATGATGTTTCGCTTCCTTTCCAAGTTGAGGTTGATGCTTCCGAGATTGGAGCGGGGGCGGTTTTGTCACAGAGAAGTTCCGATTGCTCGGTGATGAAGCCATGTGCGTTCTTTTCTAGAAAATTTTCGCCCGCTGAGCGGAATTATGATGTGGGTAATCGGGAACTTTTGGCCATGAAGTGGGCATTTGAGGAGTGGCGTCATTGGCTGGAGGGTGCTAGACATCGTGTGGTTGTCTTGACTGATCACAAAAATCTGATTTACCTTGAGTCTGCAAGGCGTCTGAATCCTAGACAGGCTCGTTGGTCACTGTTTTTCTCTCGTTTCAATTTTGTGGTTTCATACCTGCCAGGTTCAAAGAATGTGAAGGCGGATGCTCTTTCTAGGAGTTTTGTGCCTGACTCCCCTGGAAATTCTGAGCCCACTGGTATCCTTAGGGATGGGGTGATTTTGTCGGCCGTCTTCCCAGACTTGCGACGTGCTTTGCAGGAGTTTCAGGCGGGTAAACCTGATCGTTGTCCGCCTGAGAGACTGTTTGTTCCGGATAGCTGGACCAGTAGAGTCATCTCTGAGGTCCATTCTTCTGCGTTGGCAGGTCATCCTGGAATATTTGGTACTAGAGACTTGGTGGCCAGGTCTTTTTGGTGGCCTTCCTTGTCTAGGGATGTGCGTTCTTTTGTGCAGTCTTGTGAGGTTTGTGCTCGGGCTAAGCCTTGCTGTTCTCGAGCCAGTGGATTGTTGTCACCTTTGCCTATCCCGAAGAGGCCTTGGACGCACATTTCCATGGACTTTATTTCGGATCTCCCTGTCTCTCAAAAAATGTCCGTCATCTGGGTTGTGTGTGACCGCTTTTCTAAAATGGTTCATCTTGTACCCTTGCCTAAGTTGCCTTCCTCCTCTGAGTTGGTCCCTCTGTTTTTCCAGAACGTGGTTCGTTTGCATGGGATTCCGGAGAACATCGTTTCTGACAGGGGATCCCAGTTTGTGTCTAGATTTTGGCGGAAGTTCTGTGCTAAGATGGGCATTGATTTGTCCTTTTCGTCTGCATTCCATCCTCAGACGAATGGCCAGACGGAGCGAACTAATCAGACCTTGGAAACTTATTTGAGGTGTTTTGTTTCTGCTGATCAGGATGACTGGGTTACCTTTTTGCCGCTGGCCGAGTTTGCCCTTAATAATCGGGCTAGTTCTGCTACCTTGGTTTCTCCTTTCTTTTGTAATTCGGGGTTTCATGCTCGTTTTTCCTCTGGTCAGGTGGAGCCTTCTGATTGTCCTGGAGTGGACATGGTGGTGGATAGGTTGCATCAGATTTGGAGTCATGTGGTGGACAATTTGAAGTTGTCCCAGGAGAAGGCTCAGCAGTTTGCTAATCGCCGTCGCCGCGTGGGTCCTCGACTTCGTGTTGGGGACTTGGTGTGGTTGTCTTCTCGTTTTGTTCCTATGAAGGTCTCTTCTCCTAAGTTCAAGCCTCGGTTCATCGGTCCTTATAGGATCTTGGAAATTCTTAACCCTGTGTCGTTTCGTTTGGATCTCCATAATGTGTTCCATCGGTCGTTGTTGCGGAGGTATGAGGTACCTGTTGTTCCTTCGCCTGAGCCTCCTGCTCCGGTGCTGGTGGAGGGAGAATTGGAGTATGTTGTGGAGAAGATCTTGGATTCTCGTGTTTCCAGACGGAAACTCCAATATTTGGTCAAGTGGAAGGGTTATGGTCAGGAGGATAATTCTTGGGTGGTTGCCTCTGATGTTCATGCTGATGATTTGGTCCGCGCTTTTCATAAGGCTCATCCTGGTCGCCCTGGTGGTTCTCGTGAGGGTTCGGTGACCCCTCCTCAAGGGGGGGTACTGTTGTGAGTTCTGTTTTTGGGCTCCCTCTGGTGGTTACTGATGGTACTGGGTGATTTGTGTTCTGCTGTCTCTGGTGTCCACCTGTTCTATTAGGATTTGGGAGTTTCCTATTTAACCGGGCTTTCTTGTCATTTCCCCGCCGGCTATCAAGGTTATCAGAGTGTTTTGTTACCTCAGCTTCTGGCTTCAGTAATCTTCAGGACAAGCTAAGTTTTTGATTTTCTTGTTCCACGTTTTGATTTATTTTTGTCTTGTCCAGCTTGCATATAATTGTTTCTTTGCTGCTGGTTGCTCTAGCGGGCTGTAATTGCTCCTCATGTTCCATGAGTTGGAACATGAGTTCAAGTAATTACAGGATGGTTTTTTTGAAGGGTTTTTTGCTGACCGCGCAGTTTACTTTTGTATCCTCTGCTATCTAGTTTTAGCGGGCCTCATTTTGCTGAATCTTATTTCATACTGTGTATGTGCCTTCCTCTCATTTCACCGTCACTATATGTGGGGGGGCTGCTATTTCTGTGGGGTATTTCTCTGGAGGCAAGAGAGGTCTGTGTTTCTTCTAATAGGGGAAGTTAGATCTTCGGCTGGTGCGAGACGTCTAGGATCAACGTAGGCACGTTCCCCGGCTATTGTTATTTGTGTGTTCAGGTTTAGGGTCGCGGTCAGCTCAGGTTCCATCACCCTAGAGCTCGTTGGTGCTTGTCCTTTTGTGATTCCCTGCCATTGGAATCATGACAGGGAAGTATATGGTGGAACTTTACCTGAAACTGTAGGTATAGCTGTCACTAGATATCTAATAACCTTCAATAGTATATTTCAATATGTGGTGGCGTGTATTTGATTCCTTATTGTATTTGATTGAGACAAATAGCTCCTTAACACCCTCTGTTCTGCAGGTTCCTTCCCAGTAACCACTGTCAGTGTGAGTCAAAGGAACTAACATTTTTCCATCAGCATAAACTGTAGCGATATCTGTAATCTTGAGTCTGAAGAAGACGTTGCTGTTCTTAGGTAGAACACCTTCTAGAGGCCAGACTAGCTCAAAGTGTTCCTCCCATCCCTTGTATGCTAAAGGAAACATGGGCCACTTCACACTGGGGTTGGAACAAGTAATGAGATAGTTACATAGATAGCTGTATGTAGAATTAGTACTTTTTCTTGGCTTAATAAAAATTTGAAGAACATATGTTCCTGAACTTGGGAGGTGGACCTTTATCTTTAAGTTGTCATTCTTTTGTGTATGCATGACGTGTCTACTTTGCATCTCCGTTGTCAGTGTTATTTTATTAGAGTGCAAAGTGCAGTAAATTTTTACATCCTTTTCCAAAGCAAAACTGATTGTACAGGTGCCATCTTCTGCATAGATGATCGGATCGGAGTGTGAAGGCTGTAGGAGCCCAGCTTTTTCTGTGTCAGAGGACGGACCAACAGGATTGTGAAGGAAAGATGGAAAAGGTGACCATTTTACATTAGGATTTGAGCAGACAATTAGGTAGTTGCCGATGTACCCAGTGACATCATCGCTTAACAACAGAGCATAAGATCCAGCTTGAGGGAGGCGGATATTAAGCTCTACCTTGTCCTTGTTCACACTTAATATAACATAATTTGGCATAGTCTGTATATCATCAGATCTCAGGTTCACAGTAATTTTTAGCATCCTTTCTGTTCTAAAGCTGATTGTACAGCATCCGTCATCCGCATGAATTACTGGGTCAGTGTGAGATGGCTGAAGGAGCCCAGCTTTTTCTATCATTGATGATGGGCCAACAGGATTATGAAGACATTTGGGTATGATCATACTGGTATCAACAAAACTGCAGTCTACTCTGTATTTCATAATGCGCATTAAGTCCCCATCAGAGTTTTGCTTACGAGCAAATATAGAAAGGATGTGTTGGCCAGTTTTTTTGGGATAAACATCAAGATTCATTCCATTGTCTGTCAACTTCAGTATACCAGGAGTTTCTGTTTCATTGAGATTAAAGCTGAATTCCATTTTACAACCGCTTTCAATGGCAATTGAAGCTTTTCCTTTCCCTGAAATAAAAAAAAAAACATTACATTTTATAAAATGTAAAAAATGGAAAACTAATCAAGATACACCAATGCATGGACCTTTTATTATAATGTGTATTTGACAAATTCTTTGGCCCTGAATAATTAAAGCAATTACGCCCCTAAAACGCTTTTAAAAGTCACAAACATTTTTGCAAATGGTGATTGTACACCAGCTTCTGTCAGCTTTGTTTAAATGATCGGAGCTGAAGCAGGACAAAGGTGGGTTGCTGTGTGGCGAAGCCTACTCGTATAACTCATGATGAGCTTTTGCATAACTTATGCCACAAATCTTAATGTGTCATTAAAGGGAACCTGTCACCCCCAAAATCGAAGATGAGCTAAGCCCACCGGCATCAGGGGCATTCTGTAATGCTGTAGATAAGCCCCCGATGTATCCTGAAAGATGAGAAAAAGAGGTTAGATTATACTCACCCAGGGGCGGTCCCGCTGTGGTCTGGTCCGATGGGCATCGTGGTCCGGTCCGAGGCTTCCAATCTTCATAGGATGACGTCCTCTTCTTGAATTCACTCTGCGTCTCCGACGCAGGTGTACTTTGCCTGCCCTGTTGAGGGCAGAGAAAAGTACTGCAGTGCGCAGGAGATGGGAAAGGTCAGAGAGGCCCGGCGCCTGCGCACTGCAGTACTTTGCTCTGCCCTCAATAGGGCAGACAAAGCACGCCTGCGCCGTGTCTATAAAGGCATCCGAAACAATGAAGTTACCAAAGACACTTAAGGTACCTTCACACATAACGATATCGTTAACGATATCGTTGCTTTTTGTGATGTAGCAACGATATCGTAAGGAAATCGTTATGTGTGACAGCGACCAACGATCAGGCACCTGCTGGGAGATCATTGGTCGCTGAGGAAAGTCCAGAACTTTATTTCATCGCTGGATCTCCCGCTGACATCGCTGGATCGGCGTGTGTGATGCCGATCCAGCGATGTCTTCACTGGTAACCAGGGTAAACATCGGGTTACTAAGCGCAGGGCCGCGCTTAGTAACCCGATGTTTACCCTGGTTACCAGCGTAAACGTTAAAAAAACAAACACTACATACTTACATTCCGCTGTCCGTCCCCGGCGCTGTGCTTCTCTGCACTCCTCCTGCATCCTGTGTCAGCGCCGGCCAGCCGGAAAGCACAGCGGTGACGTCACCGCTCTGCTTTCCGGCTGACCGGCGCTGACAGTGCAGAGGAAAGCAGAGCGCCGGAGGACAGACAGCTGAAGGTAAGTATGTAGTGTTTGTTTTTTTAACGTTTACGCTGGTAACCAGGGTAAACATCGGGTTACTAAGCGCGGCCCTGCGCTTAGTAACCCGATGTTTACCCTGGTTACCGGGGACCTCGGGATCGTTGGTCGCTGGAGAGCTGTCTGTGTGACAGCTCTCCAGCGACCAAACAGCGACGCTGCAGCGATCGACATCGTTGTCGGTATCGCTGCAGCGTCGCTTAGTGTGAAGGTACCTTAAGCCGGAGATCAAGTGGCCTTTTGTAGAAGAATAAACGATCAGATACAAGGAAATTAACCTTGTCAAGCACCAGCCAAGATGTCTCCAAGGCCCAGGCAGACAAATAGGACAACTCTGGAGGTGATGACATACCTAAATTCTGTAAAGACACAGGCCTTGAGATAATCTGCTGAAAATGAGAATGGCCAGCACCTCTGCCAAAATTCAGACATTCAGACACCGTGACATATATATAACTGAACATGAGGTTCTTAGTTTAACATTCTGATCAGACTGTATGAAGCCCAGTGCCACGTCACGGCAAACCTCTTAGTGGGTCCTTATCGCCCTAATTGAGCGGAGTCATGCACGAAGAACTGCCGCAACTACAATGCATCGGCAGGGCAGATGGCCTGGTGCCTCACAGAACCCATGCTGCAAGACTAAGTCCCCATGACTCCAGACCGCACTGCCCCACCAGCACAAAACCACAGCAACAACGGCCACCACACAGCACCCACACCAAATGAAAGGATCATTGAAACTCACCTTCCTCAAGCTCTCAAGTAAGAGCAAAAATGGCCTAACCTGTTATGAACTGGTGATTCAGAACCACAATGGACCTGGTGAATACGAGCACAGAAAATGACCTGATAGTTGCTAATCACATAGGACGAGCTCTGAGACGTGGGAACTCTGCTGATCGCAATCCCTAATCCTATCACACCACACTAGAGGTAGCCGTGGAGCGCTCCTGACCAGACCTAGGCGCCTCGGGCACAGCCTGAGAAACTAGCTAGCCTGAAGATAGAAAAATAAGCCTACCTTGCCTCAGAGAAATTCCCCAAAGGAAAAGGCAGCCCCCCACATATAATGACTGTGAGTAAAGATGAAAATACAAACACAGAGATTAAATAGATTTTAGCAAAGTGAGGCCCGACTTACTGAATAGACCGAGGATAGGAAAGATAGCTTTGCGGTCAGCACAAAAACCTACAAACAACCACGCAGAGGGCACAAAAAGACCCTCCGCACCGACTAACGGTACGGAGGTGCTTCCTCTGCGTCCCAGAGCTTCCAGCAAGCAAGACAAACCAATATAGCAAGCTGGACAGAAAAAATAGCAAACAAAAGTAACACAAGCAGAACTTAGCTTATGCAGGGCAGACAGGCCACAACAACGATCCAGGAGAGAGCAAGACCAATACTGGAACATTGACTGGAGGCCAGGAACAAAGAACTAGGTGGAGTTAAATAGAGCAGCACCTAACGACTTAACCTCGTCACCTGAGGAAGGAAATTCAGAAGCCGCAGCCAAACTCACATCCACCAAAGGAAGCTCATGGACAGAACCAGCCGAAGTACCACTCATGACCACAGGAGGGAGCTTGACCACAGAATTCACAACACTAGACCCCCTTGAGATAATCTGTTTGATCTCTCTTTTGAGTACTATGCAAAATAATATAGCCAAGTAGTTGCATAGGCTCCTAAGAAAACAATAACTCAGAAACATTATACAAAAGCAAACACTGGTGAGTTGTTGAGGACTGGACTGAGGACTAGCTCTGCACCTCACTTACTACAAAAATGATGTTATTTAGGAAAGAAGAAATTTCTCATCCAGACTCTTTGGTATGAACCACTAGTTTCATCAGAGGACATCATTGTTTGCAGAAAATCTGATGAGTGTGAGATTTGATTGCATATTATGGAAAAGTGGAAGTTCATTGTCTCAGGTACAACAAAGATTCTACAGATAAAAGATTGCAGAGAAAATATGGGCTTTTAAAAAATTTCCATAAAGTTCCCAGAAAGCATTGCAACCAGAGTTGTGAAGTCTTAGACAATCTTAAGAAAGTCATTGGAAAGTTTGGAAGCATTTTGTTCAAACTGAAAGGATCACTGGTTTGAAAAACCACTACAGGTCTTGGAAAATGTATTCAGGTCAACAAATCAGATAGCAGATGGTAAGGCCTATGGTGAGGTCCAAGCAACACATGAAAGGGGCAACATTATTTTTTCGCTACAGTGTCTATATTATCTTTTGCAATTAGTGCTCAAAGATCTAGAAATCCCAGTGCTCTTACAAAAGAAACCAAACCAAAGACTTTAACCCTTTCATTTCATGTTACCTGTTTTAATAACACAAATTTGTGGATGGTAGGAAACCATGTTGAAATTGTAATAGTCATTGTCAGGATATACGTTATTTTCAAATTGCTTGTGGGATAGACATGTTTCCAATAGCTGACAATCAGGATCTTCAGGAAGATGATCCATGATGAAAATAGCTGGATGGGTGAGGAAATAAATTTCATTGTACCTAGAATAGAAAAGTGGAAGACAGGCAAATTGCATTAGTCTTACAAGATTATCTACAACTTGCATTGTAGCTTGGGTAATCTCCTCTATTTTTCCACACCTGAAATCATATCCTCAATTTAAACTTATAGGCCTAAATCATAAAGTAAACTAAATCATGTAGAATCTTTTTATCCAATTCATGTAAAATACCCTTTATAGTTTTAAAATCTAATCTTCAAAAATAGAGGCTTTGTTCACACCTGCTATGATTATGCCATTTTATTGCTGATCCAAATATATCCTAGTGATCTTTATTGACTTATAATAGGGCTTGTCAAGCTCCCCATCATTTTGACACCATTGACATAGCTGAAATGTGACAAAGTCATTGAGTAGGCTTACTAAAATCCAAAAATTGCTAGTAAATCGCTTGTGGTACATTTTTTAACTCATGGATCACTACCGCTGTGTGTACAGGCCATCTGAGAGCGTATTTACAGTATATGTGACATTTTCGTGACTTTTTTCTGTAAATATTAAATTGTAATAATGCTGTAGTTTTGGAAAATGATAGGTTTCTCTCAATTTCAGAATGTTACTGATATAAAACCCACCACAAAACCTGCAAATCCAAACAAATCCTCATTTCCCAGTTCAGGAGATTGATAAGAATGCATACATTACATAATTACTTACTTAAAGGTGAATGTTGAGTCACCAAGCCCTCCAGCTCCCCATGTGCTGTCCAATAAGTGCCACCTTCCTTTTAAACATATCATGTTCCAGGCATGGTCTGAGCCTCCGGAAAACTTTTGTCCTATCTTATAGCCTGCTCCCTTGGAATAGCCCTTGACGTACTTACACTGTAGTCCAGCAATGCTGTTTACAATCAATGAGAATAAATACATTAGTAAATATCCTCATCATCTGGAAAATATGTCGATAAAATTGAGAAGGTTTTGTTATCATACACATATTGAATATAGAACTTGTAAATGTGCAGTGCATGCTTGTCCTAAACTTACCTGTCTCCATAAATGCGTCATATAGGAAAGATATATATCTTGGTACAGTGTTAGCCAGTAGATAGAAAAAAAATTAGAATTGAGAGTCCTCAGTGGTTGATACCTTTGTGGAGATCAGACTGAACTAAAGGAATCCATCTTGTCTTCTTCCTGAGAAATCTCGCTTACAACAAGATACATTTCTGCTGACTTGACATTTCCTTTTATGGAAGTAATCATGTGTGCATTCCTTCTTTCAATAGCAGCCTTTCATTCACCTTCCAGATGATGTAACTTTCTACTGATAAAGACTGGTATAGATTGTTTATGTAAGAGATAGTGAAATATGAGCGCTTGTGCGCATGTCTGTAAAAGAATAATTCTTTTCTATATAAAGGAAGGGCAAAGCCCAGAGAGAGAGATGTGCTCCTGGGCTTCCCCTGTATATGATCACACAATACCTTGTTTGCGTGTCATTTACTCAGGATCCCTACCTCTAGTAAGCCAGGGACTGAGAAGGACTTAACATTTCTTTGGCGCACCGAACAGGGACCCGAGATGAGAGTATTTGCTCGAGATTCACCTGCAGATACGGACAATGGAGATCTGGGATAATGGACGGCAAATGAACTGAAAAACCTGGCCAGGTAAGAGACATTATTAGTTCTCTTTTATCTGCCTTGTATTATCCGAAAGATCTCTATGAGCCGTGTCACGCTGGGTTAGTCTAGTAGTGAGTAGATACCTATAAAACTCGGGTTACTATATTGTATAGATTTATGAGTCCTGTCCCTGGCAGTGTGTGAACAGTGTGAAGGTTGTGGTATGTTGTGAAAGAAGAGCAAAAGTGCGTAGAAAAATAAGCCGAAATAGTTGGGGTATAAGCCTTATACACGGAAGTCAGCCTAACTGGGTCATGTGGTTGCGTCCTTTCGGGGAGACCTCCGCCCATGCTTGACTCTCATTTAAGTGCTTAACCTCCTTCATTTCTGGATAAGGTTTGATAGAATGAGCCCAGGACGCGGGTCCATGAGCCTGGGACAAGTATGCTAACTGACACAGAAAGTTTTGTGATCTGTATGGTGTTGCTGGGTCTGTTTGCGTGCATAATAGCACTTAAGTACATTCTGCACATTAGAAAGAATGGAGCAGATCAGCCCTTCAATATTTTAGCTCCCTAGGAGAGAAGGCAACGAGACATCACCTGGGATAAGTGATTGTCCAAACGTCACCTGGGGTAGAAATAGCTAATATTGAAAAAAAAAAAAAAAAAAAAAATGGGAAATAAACAGACAAAAACCGTCTTAGGACAAGTGGAAGCAGCAGATATCATACAGGAAAGATGTGGGAAGACAGTCAGAAGTCAGATTAGAAGGGTAAGAGAAAAATTGGGAATTTCAGAAGCACTTATGTTCAGTACAGAATGGGAAAAACTGAGTAAAGAACGAGGTGGAATTATCAAAGACAATGGGTGGGAAGAAATCATACACTGTATGATAGAGGTCTCAAAAACAGCTAAAGAGGAGAATTGGAAGTATGATCCAGACACTTACAAATGGATTATGGGGAAGGGAAAAAGTTGTGACATAATCCCACCACCTTACCTAGATCCAAAAGCCCAATCATTTGTACCATCTGGAGGAGCAGAAGGAGGAAAACAATTTCCAGCCTTGTATCCCAATCTTGGTGGGGTAGGAGGATGGGTATGTTCACACTGTGGACAACAAAATCCAGATTGGAGAAATGATTGCCTAGTCTGTGGTACACCTAGACATGGCGCTGTACTTGCCCCTGTTAGGGTAGTACCAAGACCCTTTAGGGAACCTGGTGCTGACGGGGTAATGGGAACTAGATATCACCAGACCCGACAGTATTTTCCTTGGTCCCCTGCTGAAGGTATGTCCCTCCTGCATAATGCGCCTGATCCCACTCAATATCCCATCCGATTTGCACAATACATACAACAAATCATGCAGACTCATGCTGGGGTCTGGGCGGACGGGGAAGAATTATGTAGAATGAAAATGTCCCCCGGACTTTTTCAGGAATTATTGACACACCTACAGCCCAATAGACCAGTGGCAGAAGGGGGTGCCTTACAGACAGAAGCATCAGGTACCCAGTTCACAGAGGCATTAATAATTTTCATGAGAGAAAAACAGAGGGAAAGGGGATCTACGGGTGTGATTATGCAGAAATTTGGGCAAAGTATTGAAGAATATAGTCAAGAATTAGAAAATAGCTTTAGGGATGAAGGATTGGATTTGACTGATGCTTCAGTAAGGAGACTTTTTACAAAACAATTAATAGAGGGGCTAGATCCGAAAATCAGAGAAAAATTTAAATCCTCTACTCCAGATTGGAGAACAATTGAACAACCAAATATTGTGAAACAACGATGTTTAGGAATAGTCATGGATATGAGAGAGAATCGTAAGCCTGTTAGAATAGCACAAGCTAATACAGGAGGAAGAGTGAGACACAACTTTCCTTGCCACTACTGTAAAAAGCCAGGTCATTTCCAAAGAGAGTGCAGGAAGAAGTTGGCAGATATAAAGTCAGGCAAATTTGTTCCCAGAAATAACCCTCCCCAAACGGACAACCAGCAGAAATCTACCATCATAGATGGTCCCATACCAGATTCAGATTGACTCGATGTGTTACAAACTTCCCTACCAGCTAGAAGACCTATGATACAGGTGAATGTGGGGGGGAGAGAGATTCCATTTTTGATAGATACAGGTGCAACTTCCTCAATTTTGAATCAAGATTTTCTTCCGAATCCGGAAGATATTTCAGAACAAACAACTTTTGCTGAGGGTTATGATGGGGTAATTCGAACACTGCCATATACTGTGCCCCTAGAGGTCTCATTAGGACCTAAATGTTTTGCATCCAGATTTTTGTATGCCAGAGGTGCCCCAACATGTTTGTTAGGAACTGATGTCCTAAAGAAATTAGAAGCTAACATCAATTTTAGGGAAGATGGCACAGTTATACTGACTATCCCTGATGATGCAGAAACATTAGAACAATATGTTAGAATTCAGGCTTTTGAGGATTATGCTGAAGAAAAAGAGTACACCACAGATCTAGACCTCTCAATGGTCCCAGAAACACTGTGGGCACAGGGTGACACCGATGTGGGACTATTGCATATCTCTCCTGTAAAACTATCTGTGCAACCAGGAACTGTTCTCCCACAGCTCAGACAATACCCTGTGAGTGCCCAGCAGGAACTAGCGATTACAAAACAGATAGAGGGATATAAAGAGAAAGGAGTTTTGGTAGAGATACAATCACCTGCTAACACTCCTCTGTATCCAGTCAAAAAGAGAACTCTTGATAAGAGTTCTATGCCCAAATATCGTATGGTACATGATTTAAGAGAAATAAACAAAGTTCTAGATCCAATCACCCCAGTTGTACCCAATCCTCATACGTTACTATCACAGATACCAGCCAGTTCTCAAGTATTTACTGTAATAGATCTTTCAAATGCATTTTTCTCGGTTCCTTTACACCAAGATAGTTGGCATTTGTTTGCATTTACATTTAAGGGCAAACAGTTGGCGTGGACACGCCTTCCACAGGGAATGATACACTCCCCTACTCTTTATTCAAATGCCCTACAAACAGTCCTTCAGAGGTTTGAACCCGAACCACAGGTAGTAATTTTGCAGTATGTGGATGACCTACTACTTTGCTGCCCAGATCTAGAAACTGCAGAAAGGTCCACTGTGAGTTTACTATGTTTTTTAGAAAAAGAAGGGTGTAAAGTGAATAGACAAAAGCTACAAGTTTGTCAGACCAAAGTGGTCTTTCTAGGTCATTGCATTTCTCAAGGTAAAAAGCATCTTACACCACAAAGAACTGAAGCAATAAGACAGATGAATGAGCCTAGAAATCATAAACAGCTACGAGCATTTTTAGGAATAGTGTCTCATTGTAGACAATGGATTATACATGCCAGTCAACTAATGCAACCACTGTATGACTGTGTAAAAAGTGAACCTTATTTGTTGACAAAAGAAGGTCAGATTTCGTTCCAACAATTAAAAGATGCCCTTGTTTCAGCTCCAGCGTTAGGGCTACCAGACTACACCAAACCGTTTCAGCTTATGGCTGCAGAAGTTGATTCCCATGCTACAGGAGTTCTTACCCAGAAGCATGCAGGGAAACAAAGACCAATTGCATATCTTTCAGCAAGGTTAGATCCCGTAGCTAGAGCAGCGCCAACCTGTGTACGTGTAGTTGTTGCTGTCTCACTATTGTTGGACAAAGCATCAGAAATTGTTCTAGAGTATCCACTCACAGTTCAAACTACACATGATATTTATGGGATATTAAACCAGGTCCAACCAAAACACATTTCCATGGCTAGACATTTGCGGCTACAGTGTTCTTTGTTGCTCCCCTCTACTATCACATTTGCTAGGCTTCAGACTCTCAATATAGCTACACTGCTACCTCTCGAGTCTGAAGGGGGGAATAAGGACACTGATCCACACGCAAATTTTTTCCCTACAGACACACATGATTGTACAGAGCTCATTTTACAAGAAACGGTAGGCTTACCCAATGTATCCGAAACACCACTTCAAAATCCAGATTTAGAGCTGTTTATAGATGGTAGTAGGTTTGCAGATGACACAGGTAACTTCCATACAGGGTATGCAGTTGTGTCAGAATCTGAAACTCTCAAAGCAGAACCACTTCCACCGAAACAGTCTGCACAAGAAGCAGAACTAACAGCATTGATTGAAGCTCTTAAAATAGCTGAGAACCAGACAGCTAATATATACACTGATTCTAGGTATGCACATGGTATTGTGTTTGATTTTGGAGTAATCTGGAGAGCTAGAGGTTACATGACAGCGTCAGGACAACCTGTAAAACATGCTTCTCTGATCAAACAGATCTTAGAGGCTGCACAAGAAACAAAAGAAGTAGCAGTAATCAAGGTAGCTGCACATGTGAGACTCGACACTAGGGAATCTAGGGGAAATGATAGGGCTGATAAAGCAGCCAAAGCAGCAGCTGTCAAACCCTTACAACAGGTTCATACTGTAAACCCCACAGAAAATACTGAAGATAGACTGAGACAAGCACAGGAAGATGCAGGAGAAGAGGAGAGGGACAGGTGGAAAAAGGAAGGGGCAGAAGAACAAGCGGGAATTTGGAAGAAAGATGGACTAATATGTCTACCTAGAGCCTGGTATCCGATTGTAGTTGGTGGACTGCACCACCCTACTCATGTGTCTGCAAATGCAATGACACTACTGGCAAAGCAAGTCTGGTTGGCTCCAGGTTTTGGCAACTATGCAAGAGACTATTGTGCTGCATGCGCTATATGCCTGGCACATAATCCCGGACAGACAACAAAGACCCCTATGAAGCACCACGTCCGACCTCTCTACCCGTTTCAGCGATTACAAATAGACTTTATCCAGCTGCCAAAAAGTAATGGGTATGAGTATGTGTTGGTATGTGTGGACATGTTCTCGGGGTGGCCAGAGGCCTATCCAGTTCGGAAGGCTTCAGCTAAAAACACTGCTGTAAAGCTAGTTGCCGAACTGATACCCCGTTACGGTCTCCCTGAAGTGATCGAGTCAGATAGGGGTACTCATTTTACTGGAGAAATATTTCAAAATGTACTGAAAATGTTGGGTGTTGAAAGTCAGTTACACACTCCGTACCATCCTCAAAGTTCTGGTAAGGTGGAACGCATGAATGGAACTTTAAAATTAAAAATACAGAAAGCCATGGCTGAAACAGGAAAGCCTTGGACAGAATGCCTTCCACTGGCCCTTTACTCAATACGCAATACCCCAAGGGGTAAGACTAAACTGTCTCCATATGAAATTTTGTTTGGCAGGACTGCCAATTTAGGATGTTATTTTCCACAGCAACTTGTGTTAAATATTGAGTCATTGACTTCTTATGTGCAAAATCTTCATAAACAATTAACTAAGGTGCATGCACAAGTTTTTGCTTCCCTTCCAGATCCTGACAACACAGAAGGAAGTCACAAGTTGGAACCAGGTGATCAAGTCTATGTAAAAAGACACACCAGAAAGGCTCTAGAACCAAGGTTTGACGGACCCTTCCAAGTCCTGTTGACAACACCTACATCAGTCAAGCTTGAAGGAAAGGCATCATGGATACATGCAAGCCATTGCAAGAAAAGCAGTATAAACTCATGATATTGATGTTAATAATGATAACCTCAACGGAGGCGTGGGATAGACTGAATTCTCTAGCCCCTTTGAACAATAGATTCGTACAACATCATAGAAAATTAGTGCATGACTTGTTAAACAATACACAAACCCTGACAGATTGTTGGATCTGTACCCATTCGCCGGTATCAGCCACAAGTATACCTTTTCTAGCAGTTCCCGTATTAGCAGAAGAAATATTCGCTTGGCCTAATTGTTCAGACAACCTGGCCAACAACCAAATTGGTAATGCTAGGCTGTGGAATACTACAATCGCCATACCAATTGTGGGATGGGTAGAATTTCCTTGGTGGCAGGGTAATCTCTCAGGGAGTAACACACATTTACAATATTTAGCATTTAGGGGAGGAAAATGGGTACCTAGAAATAAGACTGGATTAACTAATTTAGGACAGGTCCCCACAGAAAATCTACAGCTTAGTTTCAGTACAACCGTCCCCCCCTCTGATGCTTTCAAACCTGTAGTATTGGAAAGATACATACATGATAGAAAATGGAAACATTCTAAATTGTTCCCCCAAGGTGATGCAAACAGTTGTACAAGTAAGCTGGGGAACCTGGTTTGTAATAAATCCGATGAGTATATCAAAGGAATGCCTGTATGTGGGAATCCCGCAGCCGGGTACTGTAGCCCCTTGGGACAAAAACCCTCTTGGTGTATGCTTCAGAATGTATCTAGATTTGTGGACTTGGCTCACAGATTGGTATTGCAGCACTCAGCTCTATGGGATCTGCCTGAAGGTACATTTTGGATATGCGGAGAAGGAGCATATAAATGGCTTCCCGTAGGTATAAAGGGTACTTGTACATTAGGACGCCTAACCCCGGCTACATTCATAATTTCAAATAAACAAGTGAATATGCAAGCCGTGCCCAAGCACACACTGTATAAAAGAGCTGCAGATAACTCACCACGTCCCTCGGGGAGGCCACATATAGTACAAATGGGAATTCCTAACAAAATTGCTAGTACCATTTTTATTTATCCTATGTTAACACAGATGTGGGATAAATTAGTTAGAGCCACGGATTATCTAGATGATCAGATCTGGGATATATTGGATATACTAAACACTAGTATAGCTGTACAGAATCAGCTTATAATAGTCACTAACCAACATACCCTGGTATTGGATTACCTAACTGCCTCACAAGGGGGTATGTGTCAAATCATCGGACCCACCTGCTGTCATTATATAGACCCGAATAGTACTATGAGTATGACATTTAAATTAAAGGACGTACAACGACTCAGAGATCAGTATGACAAAGACAATGACCAGAATAAGGATAGCTGGTGGTCAGATACCTTTTCTTTTCTTAACCCAGCCAACTGGTTCAGAGGAATCGGTGGGTGGGTTGCTGGGATTATGCAGAGCATAATACATATAGTTATGATTATTGTAGTCATATACGTACTATTCCAGATTGTGCTCAAGAGTATCTCAGTATGCACAGATAAACTTTGTGTAATAGATGCAAGAGTATAAAGTTTTTTTTTCCTTCTTCTCTTATGTTATCCTTTGCTAATACTGATTATTGCGCTTATTTTGCTATCCCTTTGTAATATCTGTACTTATTGCAAAACAAAGAAAAGGTTGCGAGAGTTAAACGGAAGAATTAATACTAGATTTGATTCTCTTATTGAATACAAGCATGTACATGTGTAATACCAAATAAAGGCTTTGTCTTTGGCCCTGTGGTAATAAAATAAATAAAAGAAAATGTCAAAGGGGGGAATTGTGGAGATCAGACTGAACTAAAGGAATCCATCTTGTCTTCTTCCTGAGAAATCTCGCTTACAACAAGATACATTTCTGCTGACTTGACATTTCCTTTTATGGAAGTAATCATGTGTGCATTCCTTCTTTCAATAGCAGCCTTTCATTCACCTTCCAGATGATGTAACTTTCTACTGATAAAGACTGGTATAGATTGTTTATGTAAGAGATAGTGAAATATGAGCGCTTGTGCGCATGTCTGTAAAAGAATAATTCTTTTCTATATAAAGGAAGGGCAAAGCCCAGAGAGAGAGATGTGCTCCTGGGCTTCCCCTGTATATGATCACACAATACCTTGTTTGCGTGTCATTTACTCAGGATCCCTACCTCTAGTAAGCCAGGGACTGAGAAGGACTTAACACCTTTTAATGGCTAACTGAAAAGATGGTAACAAATTGCAAGCTTTCGAGACTAGTCCGGTCTCTTCATCAGGCATAGACTAATACAAATTCTGAAGAATCACATATTTATGCACAATACAGCCCATAAATAATGTCATAGATAAGACAGGTGACGTGAAGCAGAACTGCCATTATGTGAGAGTGATAAACAGTTCATAGATAAGAAACCATAATTAGGGCCATTCATGGATCCAACTACAAAAGAGTTCTAGTGGCCAGTGAGGGTGCAATGTGCCCTATTTAAATCCCTATAGTTTTTCCTTCCATTTTCCATTTATTACATCATATTCACTCTTCTCCTGCTGCCCTTACAGTATATTGGAATAAATTCTTTGGCTCAAATTCATGAATGTGTTTTCACCATTATGGGACAAGGGGATTAGACCCTTTGAAACGTTGTAAAATGTATACACAACTCGAAGCTGAGCAAAACTTTTGTGACTTTTGCCATTTTCTCACAAGTCCTGGCCAGCTTTACCAAAATAGAGCAAGGAAGGACGAATATGTCATCAATATTGAGGATAAGGTTAAGGATATGTCATCAATATAATAATATGGATTAACCCTTTTAACCAGTGGACATATTTGCTTCTAATTGTCACATAAGAAGATGTTTTTTTCCCCACGATTGAGAAGAGGAGCATTTAACTAAACAACTAAACAAGCTGTTTATTGACAATGTGATCCAGAGTTTTACCCAAGTCCAGATTTGTCAAGCAAATCACTTATAACATATGCATCATACACGCAAACATCAATAACGTTTATGGGTTCCATTCAACAAAGTTTTTACCTCAGTATCCTTTGCCACTCCTCAGACTCTTCGGGTCACTCTGTGTGATATGGAAGTGGCTTTTATAATGTAAGTCTGTGAAGCAACATAACAAGAGACTAACGACTCACACATGCAGCAAAGAGTGAGCTGGAAAGTCGGAATAGTGGAGATGTCAAAGAGATTTGGAGCAGAACAATGCTGGACCCCGGAGTAAGCAGCAGTAGGTGTGTATATTAATACACTCACACTACATTATATACATATGCAGTAGGGGAAATAAGTATTTGATCCCTTGCTGATTTTGTAACTTTGCCCACTGACAAAGACATGAACAGTCTATAATTTTAAGGGTAGGTTAATTTTAACATTGAAAGATAGAACTTTATCCTTCATTCCATTCTTCGTCCCCTTCTTCCATTGGCATATGGTTCACTTCAGGGGTCTCGGGCTCTTCATCTGGGTTTTTAGATAGGCAAGGTCGAAGCATATTCCGGTGAAGAGTTCGAGTGGGAGCATCCACTTTTCCCTCAAGCTGGACTTCGTACATCGGCCCCTCAGGTCGAATTCGTCTCTTCACCTGATACGGCTCTTTCCCCCAATGATTGTCCAGTTTGTCCAGAGGACGCTTCTCCTGTACTAAGACACAATCTCCAATTTGAAACTCCGTCGCTCTGGAAGGGGTCTTTTCTGCATGTTCCAACTCCCGTAATCTAGTCTGGACCAACCGATGTAAAGTTTGCAGACGAAGCTGATGCTCCCTAAACCAGGAGGACACCCCTAACCATGGGTAGTCCTCTTCTGGGTCCAATGCCAACTCGGTGATTCCTCTTCCTTCTTGGCCAAACAGGAGGGAGTAAGGTGTATGTGGGCCCCACTGTTTTAGAGTCTCGTTAGAGGGGTCTCTGAGGAGAAGGCTTCCAAACTCAGCACATTCCCAAGGTGACAGTGGGTCCATTACTTATTTCTCCCTGGTCAGTATCACACCTTTCCATCCCAGGTCTCTCCCACAGATACACTTGCATCCATGCCACCCCTGTGGCCCCTTGGCTCCAGGAAAATGTCGCAAGAAGTAAGCCTCTGGCATTGTTGTCACCTGTGAGCTCGTGTCTACTAGGCATTGCACTGCACGTCCATCTATTTCTGCCCATATCAGGGGGCATGTTGACACTAGACTTGCGTGGATTCCACTACTCTTCCTCACCTGTTCTGGCCCCGAGCGGCATCCCTCTGGCTCGGAGCCCTCTAGTTTAATGGGCGGCGAGACATCACTCTTCCTCGGTGGGTGCACACCTGTGCGATGTGTCTGCTCTCTCCGCAGTTGTAATAAGTGATGACCCTCGGCCAACGAAACATTCTGGAGTACGGGCCTTCCCTGCTCTCTGAGGAATTACTGATAGCCTCTGTTTTCTTCCTTATGTCAGCCAGTTCTACTTTCACACTCACAAGTTCTCTCATTTCTTCCACTTATTGGGGTTCAGCAATGGCATTTACAGATACCCCCACACTCTGGACTTTCCCCACTGGGACTGTCACCCCCTGCTCCTGTTCACGCATGTGTGCTCTGTACTTCAGGGAAAGTCATTTGGGGGTTCACCCTTACACGTTCTCGCAGAGCTTGCTTTGTGAAGACGTCTCGCAATCCAGTCACTAGGAGGTCTCGTAACATTATGTCTGTGGCTTCTACTCCCATGCCATCTTTTCTAATAATCACAGTGTGTAGCTCTTGCAATGCATTCACATATTGGGTTATGGCCTCCCTCCACTCTGCATTCTACTAAAAAACCGTGTTCTCAGTTCCCTATGGCTGTGGGGTCTCTGTGAGTCTCCTCCAAGATCTGCAACACCTTATTAAAGGTATCCCGGGCTCGGGGGTCCAAAACATCACTGAATCCCTGGCTTTCGCATCCAGTGCCATAATGGCCACCTCAGCCTCCAGCGCAAGGGTCATGGGGTGCATTCTCATCATGCCTCTAAGGCGTTCGGTCCAGCTGCACAGCGTAGTATTGCTCCACGTTGATTTGGGCAAATTGCTCAGCATGGCCCCCAGGGAAAGGCTAATCCTGGGGCCACCCCCAACTGCTTGGCCTGCCACCTGCATGCTATTGGACTGCATCGTGCCGACTACGCCAAATGTAGGATGCTAGCAGGTGCATAGGATGCAGTAACACACAGGAGGCAGAGCAAGGGTTAACAGGTTCTTTATATAAAACAGTGATAGTACAAGTAGGGGTAAACTATATGAACTTGCGGATGGGGGAAAGTCAAATGCTTAAGATAATAACGGGTTAACTTATCAGTCTCTGTGCACTGGAGGAAGGTGGCTGGAAGATCCCTCAATGGGGCCGCAGGCAGCGCGAGATGTCTCCGATCCGGTCCCGCAGAAAGGCGATGCACTGTTTCCTTGCGGTGATGAATCCTCCAGGCCCTTCGGCACGTGGTCTCCTGATCCGGGCACATGGTAGGGTAGAGATGAAGGTCGACGGCACAGTGGAAGAAGCAGAAAGTTCAGTAGACAAGGCCACAGTAGAAGCACACAGTCCAACAGACACAGGCACGGTCTAGTCCTCAGCAGGCACCACAAGAATGAGACTAAGTGGTGCCTCTGTAGTGGTAAGCGGAGTCAAGGTATGCTCTCTCTCCTGGTCACTACCTGGTGTGGATGTCTCTCTTGGCTGAGTAGCACGTGTCAGCAGTCTTGCTAGCCTGGAATACAGACACAGCTAGCTGGAATGGGTCTGTCGAGAGGGAGTCAACCATCTCACTGCGAGTGTGTCACAACTCTCTGGAAGACCAGTTAACAGACGTTCAGCAACATGAAAATCTTTAATATCTTCTTCAATACCCCTGAGATGCTTCACAATCTCTAGGGTGTTGTTTCTTATATAGTCCTGCATATTCTATCCATCACTTAGCTTAGACTGAGATCTCTCATGAGATAAAGCTTATTGCTGAGATTTGATCATTCATGCACTTTCTGTAACTTATCCCACATCTCCTTTGCAGTCCCACACTTGCATATATGCACAATCTGATTGTCTTCTACACTGAGGGAGATTGTGCTTTGTGCTTTCTGAACCTTCTCTAGCCAATCATCTGGTAATGGATGAGGCACTTGTTCCTGAATATATTTCCATGTACAGTACCTTCTCTTGTGAGCAGCATCTTCACTTTGAATTTCCAGGACTGGTAGCTCTGGTTAGTGAGGCTTGGCACTGAGAACGTGACAGGATTGCTGCTAGTGGACATCTTCTCTGTTGCTCTGGGGTTCTGTGTCACTCTGGGCCCATAAGCTGTTAGCAGCGGATTATTCAAGACACTCACCAAGTGTGTGACAACAAAGCTTCTTTATTCAGGAACAATCAGGAACAATATATATATGCTTAATAGATCAGGAATAAATCATTTGTGTGTCTCTATCTGTGCAGCATCTATAGCAGGCTACTTCTCTCATACACAGACACAGGAGAAAACAGGAAACAGTCACATTCTCTCCCTGTGTGAGCCTCAGGGAGTTTTTTTATTGTAACTTTATAAACAGCATACAAATCTAGCAACTAAACACTCATAGACAGGAATGGAGTTGTTGCATCAAACATATTCCAACATGAACACTGTGGTAAATTATATGCACTGAATGTTAGGCTGCCATTGTTGTTGGCAACTCAAGTCCTGTTTACACAGGATAATGTGCTGCCAAGAAAGATGATTTTTTGTGCCGATTTATAAACAATTTCACCTGATGAACGAGAGTTTGGCTTGCTGATTGGGTGATCGGCAGCCGCTCATTCAGGATAATTTTTCAGTGTAAATGCGCTCTCAGTGTTTGATGCAAAGATCCGATAGGAATATCTGATTCAGTCAGCGGCAAATAATTCCTCACTCACCAGCTACTGTATGAGTATTACCTGCACATATGTTGGAAAAGTGAGGCATATCCACCGCAGACCCCTTTTCTTGCACGCAGAATGACTTTCGGGTCTGAAGATCTTAGGGCCATGTTTTTATATGCTTCAATATCGAACTCTAGAAAAAAAAAAGCTTTTTTGGTAAAATAATAAGCTGTGTAACCTCATTATTTTAGTAAGCTTATTAGTGCTCTGTATTGTGCATTATAAATGTTTTAAAATGTTTACATCACTGCTGATTTACTTGAGCATGACTGAGTCAGCCTGTAAGTGCATAATCACTGGCCTTTAATAGATCTGTTTTTTAACTTTTTTTTTATCACATACTTAACCATTCACCCTATATCAGGCACCGCCTTTCCCTCTATCTAGTATTTGCACAAATAACTTTTCTATACCACCAGTATGCGATGCGTTCTACGATGGAGTACGCTCATTGGCTTGGCTATCTTCTGTTACCAACCAGGAGTACATTTGGATATCTGATGGTGCGGTCCAGTCCTGGAACACACACTCTACTTCGGGGCATGTGCACATCATATTACAGGCAAGAGTTTCCATGGTCCATTAGTGATGCATTCCAGTGTTAGGCTATGTTCACACCTTGCGTCGGGTCCCTGCGGGTTCTCCCGCAGCAGATTTGATAAATCTGCAGGGCAAAACAACTGCGGTTCTCCCTGCAGATTTATCGCGGTTTGTTCCGCGTTTTCCGCTGCGGGTTTCCGCCTATACTATTGATGCTGCATATGCAGCAATATGCAGCATCAATAGTAATGTTAAAAATAATAAAAATTGGTTATACTCACCCTCTGATGTCCGGATCTCCTGGGCGCTGCACCCGGCGGTCTGGTTCCTAAGATGCTGTGGGAGAAGGACCCTTCGTGACGTCACGGTCATGTGACCGCGACGTCACCGCAGGTCCTGGTCGCACAGCAACTCTGACCGGACAGCCGCGTGCAGCGCCCAGGAGCTCCGGACATCAGAGGGTGAGTATAACCAGATTTTTTATTTTTTAACCCCAAATATGGTTCCCAGGGCCTGGAGGAGAGTCTCCTCTCCTCCACCCCGGGTAAAACCCGCACATTATCCGCTTACTTCCCGCAACGTGGGCACAGCCCCATGCGGGAAGTAAGCGGTTCAATGTATTCCTATGGGTGCAGAATCGCAGCGATTCTGCACAAAGAAGTGACATGCTGCGGGTTGTAAACCGCTGCGTTCCCGCGCGGTTTTTCCCGCAGCATGTGCACAGCGGTTTGCGGTTTCCATAGGGTTTACATGTTACTGTAAACGCTATGGAAACTGCTGCGGACCCGCAGCATCAAAATCGCGGCGGTTCCGCGGTAAAAACCGCTAAGTGTGAATATAGCCTTAGAGTGCACAGACTTACTTCCAGGCTTGCATACATTGCTATCAAAGGTAAGATTTACTCTGGTTCATCGACGGTGCGTGTCAGTGTTGGAAAGCAAAGACTTCCGGACATGCATACATCGGCATTTACGCAGGAGCACTAATATCGCGCCGTGGCCATGATTTATCTCAACTACTGTATATGTCTTTAGGAGGTAGCTTTTGGGCGAATGTGCACTACTGTTATGAGGACAATATGTTTCCATTGCCAAAGGATGGCTGTGAGGTATACGAATTGCGGGCGTGTCTATCAATGAAGGTAGGCTATTTGAACTTGGACATTTCCCTAGTCAGGCACACCGTGCTTGCCATTATGATTCAATATCAGCTTTCTGATAATCCACTTGAGGAAAGGCGTCGTTGTGGTGTTTGTAGAGACACGAGGGTCAGTGGATGCCCTCGTCTGCTGACCAGGCTGTCTTTAAAAAGGCCGCAGGGGTCTCGGCTCATTCAAATGAATGCACATACTCCTTCCTCTTGGGCAGAACACTACTCAGACAACACCGGGTGAGGGTGCTACAGACAGTGCTAAGACTTTATTGGGTCCTCAATATTTCCAGCAATGATACAAGATGGTGCAAGAGACAGAGTCTCACCCTTCTGTTGGCTTACCAGGGAGGTTCTACTCCATGACTTTCGGGCATCTAGGGCAAACTAGCCCAGCCAGCAGCACCCCGCTTTTGGTTAGGAGATAACCATGGCTGTTCCCTCATTGTTTGCTAGTTCTATTAGACTGCATAATTGTCCTCCAACTGATGCAGACTATTACACCACAAGGAGCGGAAGTATTTCGTAATCAGAAGGCATTCCACAAATTAGGAAACAAAAAGGGGCACTCAACAGTCTCACAACAAACAATGGCTCATGTCCCTTGAGTTATTGAACAAAAGCATAATACATCTGGCATAATTAAGAATAGTTCTCCACACTAGTGGCTAGATTGCCACTGAGTCGACACAGTATTTATGTCTATATCAATATACACAGCTTTTAGGGTCATGTAGGACATGTCATGGAGCGGGAGTGCCAGTTTTCATTAGGGCGTCAACTTCCGCAGCTAGGTAGTATCAGACTTTAGGATAAAATCTTAGGGTGATTTAGTGCCCTCTTTGTACGCCTGGCTTTGTCACAGAGCTTATTCAATTTAAATACTCACATTATCCCAACTTTTGTTTTTTTTTGTCTTATCTGTGCAATCTACTATATAATTGTCTAAGGGTCACTTCCGTCTTTCTGTCCTTCTGTCTGTCTGTCATGGATATTCATTGGTCGCAGCCTCTGTCTATCATGGAAATCCAAGTCGCTGATTGGTCGTGGCAAAACAGCCACGACCAATCAGCGACGGGCATAGTCCGGAAGAAAATAGCCGCTCCTTACTCCCCGCAGTCACTGCCCGGCGCCTGCATACTCCCCTCCAGCCACCGCTAACACAGGGTTAATGCCGGCGGTAACGGACCGGGTTATGCCGCAGGTAACGCACTCCGTTACCACTGCTATTATCCCTGTGTGTCCCCAACTTTTTACTATTGATGCTGCCTATGCGGCATCAATAGTAAAAAATGTAATGTTAAAAATAATACAAAAACAAAAAACCTGCTATACTCACCCTCCGTTGTCCGCCGAGCCGGCCGCCATCTTCTGTTCCTGGCGATGCATTGCGAAATTACCCAGAAGACTTAGCGGTCTCACGAGAACGCTAAGTCATCTGGGTAATTTTGCAATGCATCCTGGGAGCGGAAGATGGCGGCAGCCGCGTGCGCATCTGGACAGCTTCGCTGGATTGGATCCCGGCGGGTGAGTACAGAACTATCTTTTATTTTTTTAACAGGGATCTGGTGCCCACACTGCAATATACTACGTGGGCTGTATTATATACCGCGTGGCTCTGTGCTGTATACTACCTGGCCAGTGTTACATACTATGTGGGCTGTGTTATGTACTGTGTGGGCAGTGTTATATACTACGTGACTGGGCAATATACTCCGTGGCTCTGTGCTGTATACTATGTGGGTCTGTGCTGTATACTACGTGGGTCTGTGCTGTATACTACATTGCTGGGCAATATACTACGTGGCTCTGTTCTGTATACTACATTGCTGGGCAATATACTACGTGGCTGGGCAATATACTACGTGACTGGGCAATATACTATGTGACTGGGCAATATACTACGTGACAGGGCAATATACTATGTGACTGGGCTATATACTACGTGACTGGGCAATATACTACGTGGCTGGGCAATATACTACGTGTCTGAGCTGTATACTACGTGGCTCTGTGCTGTATACTACATCGCTGTGACTGGGCAATATACTATGTAGCTGGGCAATATACAACGTGACTGGGCAATATACTATGTGGCTGGGCAATATACTACGTGACTGGGCAATATACTACGTCGCTGTGCAATATACTACGTAGCTGGGCAATATTCTACGTGACTGGCCAATATACTACATGGCTGGGCAATATACTACGTGGACATGCATATTCTAGACACCTGATGCATTAGAATCGGGCCACCATCTAGTGTTTTTAATGTGTTCCTATTAAATATATGTTTTTATAGGGTGTTTTCCAATGTTAACTGTATACTTTCTGACCCCTGAGCCTTGAACTTATTTTCTGTTATAAACTTTATCCTACAGCAGAGTCCCCCTTTGCAGCCATATCAGAGTCACGTGTTCAGCGATTGAGTTGTGTTTGTGATAGGCTATGTGCATACGTTCAGGAATTTTTTTGTGATAATACCGCGAAAAAAATGCATACATTAAGCATCCTATTTATTAGAATGCAATCCGCATTTTTTGTGCACATGCTGCTCTTTTTTCCGCGGCGGAATCGCATTCTGGAAAAAAGCAGCATGCTCATTCTTTGTGCGGAATTGCAGGGATTCCGCACACATAGGAATACATTGATCCGCTTACTTTCCGCATGTGGCTATGCGCACCATGCGGGAAGTAAGTGGATCATGTCCGGTTGGTACCCAGGGTGGAGGAGAGCAGACTCTCCTCCAGGCCATGGGAACCATATAACTGTTAAAAAAAAGAATTAAAATAAATCATGATATTCTCACCTTTCGGCGTCGGTCGCAGCGTTCCTGCTCCTCGCGATGCTTCTGTTCCCAATAATGCATTGCGAGAATGACCTGTGATGACGAAGGGTCTCGCGAGACCGCTACGTCATCTGGGGTCATTGCTGCAAAGCATTACTGGGACCGGAGCATCGCGAGGAGCGGGAAAGGCTGTGACATTGGTATTGTTCGATAGCTCAGTCGGATTCTCCTATCTTTAGGCCCCCTTCCCGAATTCCCGAATAGGCCCCATCCCCAATAAAGACAGGATTCAAAACTTGGATAATAATTGGCCACAGTGGCATTTATTAAAAAAACATACAAAACATAACAGTAAAGTAACGTGGGGAGGTCCTTGAAGCTCCAAACTGGTGGTAAACCATATTATAGAGTGGACAGATACCAGACCATAATTTACTCCCAGCCACAACCACCTGGCTCGGGAGCACCAAAATACCCCGAAGGGTTACCATTGTCCACTTAACACCTGGGAATCCGGTCCACCGTTGCCAAGATTCCCCCAAACCACCAGACCAAAAACCAAACTTTACACCAACTGAAGAATCCGTATCCCGACGGATCCTCCAGGCCAATTTAGTACCAACTCCAAGGACCCCTCCCACCGCCACCAGCCACCATGACCCAGAGCAACTTAGCCCCTGAAAACACTCCAAACGAGGAAACAGAAAAACAGGGCGGGCGAGCGGGAACTCATGATTGGCCTCCAGAGCGGGAACTGGCCAACCCCACCCCCTCTGTTGTGAATTCCGTTCTTGGGCTCCCTCCGGTGGTTGTAAATGGCACTTTTGTGAATTCTGCCCTTGGGCTCCCTCTGGTGGTTTTGAGTGGAACTGCCGCTCTTTGGGTTTAGCGTTAGCAGCTGCTTTCACTAATCGTCTCTCCTGGCTCTGCTATTTAACCTGGCTCTAGTCTTCAGCCTATGCCACTTGTCAATGTTTTCTGATGGATTCACATCTCTGCTTGGATTCTTCTGGTTTCCTGACCAGTTCTGCAAAGATAAGTTCTGGCTTTGCTCATTTCAGTCCACTTGTTGTGGACTTATTGTTCTGTGCATTCTATTTTTGTCCAGCTTGTCATTATGGATTTTTTCTGTTAGCTGGAAGCTCTGGGAAGCAGATTTACCCTCCACACCTTTAGTCAGGTGTGGAGATTTTGTAAACTCTGTGTGGATTGTTTTGTAGTTTTTATACTGACCGCACAGTATCCTTTCCTGTCCTATCTATCAAGCTAGACTGGCCTCCTATGCTAAAATCTGATTTCATCTCTGCGTATGTTATTTTCCCCTCCTCTCACCGTCAATATTTGTGTGGGGCTATCTTTCCTTTGGGGATTTTCTCTGAGGCAAGATAGGTTTCCTGTTTCCATCTTTAGGGGAAGTTAGATCTTAGGCTGTGCCGAGGGGTCTAGGGAGCGTCAGGTACCCCCCACGGCTATTTCTAGTTGGGCTGCTAGGTTCAGGGTCTGCGGTCAGTACAGATACCACCTCCTTCAGAGCTTGTCTCATGTTGTTCCTAAACCACCAGATCATAACACCTCTCATAGCCCTATAAACCCCTCCTAATCCATACTACCCCCCTCCCCTAAAACATGACCCCACCCCTTCTCTTCTTCTTCTGCAAACCCTTGTCATGACGGCCTGCGTGTACACCGTCTGGGGGGGGAGGGGACGTCTCACTCTGGCCTGCTCTTGACATTGGTATTGTTCGATAGCTCAGTCAGATTCTTCTATCTTTAGGCCCCCTTCCCGAATTCCCGAATAGACCCCATCCCCATTAAAGACAGGATTCAAAACTTGGATAATAATTGGCCACAGTGGCATTTATTAAAAAAACATACAAAACATAACAGTAAAGTAACGTGGGGAGGTCCTTGAAGCTCCAAACTGGTGGTAAACCATATTATAGAGTGGACAGAAACCAGACCATAATTTACTCCCAGCTGCAACCACCTGGCTCGGGAGCACCAAAATACCCCGAAGGGTTACCATTGTCCACTTAACACCTGGGAATCCGGTCTACCATTGCCAAGATTCCCTCAAACCACCAGACCCGAAACCAAACTTTACACCAACTGAAGAATCCGTATCCCGACGGATCCTCCAGGCCAATTTAGTACCAACTCCAAGGACCCCTCCCACCGCCACCAGCCACCATGACCCAGAGCAACTTAGCCCCTGAAAACACTCCAAACGAGGAAACAGAAAAACAGGGCGGGCGAGCGGGAACTCACGATTGGCCTCCAGAGCGAGAACTGGCCAACCCCACCCCCTCATAGCCCTATAAACCCCCCTAATGCATACTACCCCCCTCCCCTAAAACATGACCCCACCGCTTCTATCCTTCTTCTGCAAACCCCTGTCATGACGGCTTGCGTGTACACCGTCTGGGAGGGAGGGGACGTCTCACTCCGGCCTGCTCTTGACATTGGTATTGTTCGATAGCTCAGTCGGATTCTCCTATCTTTAGGCTCCCTTCCCAAATTCCCGAATAGACCCCATCCCCAATAAAGATAGGATTCAAAACTTGGATAATAATTGGCCACAGTGGCCTTTATTATAAACATACAAAACATAACGGTAAAGTAACGTGGGGAGGTCCTTGAAGCTCCAAACTGATGGTAAACCATAATATAGAGTGGACAGAAACCAGACCATAATTTACTCCCAGCAGCAACCACCTGGCTCGGGAGCACCAAAATACCCCGAAGGGTTACCATTGTCCACTCAACACCTGGGAATCTGGACCACCGTTGCCAAGATTCCCCCAAACCACCAGACCCGAAACCAAACTTTACACCAACTGAAGAATCCGTATCCCGAAGGATCCCCCAGGCCAATTTAGTACCAACTCCAAGGACCCCTCCCAACGCCACAACGAGAGGTACTTGAACACCTCAAGTACCCGAGGCCCCCCAAACTTGATCGCTATGGCCCTTTCAATACCACTCTGCAATCCGAGAGCCCACAAATCGATGCCCACCGCATTTAAATAGACACCGTCTCCCAGGAGAAATTCATCTCTCCCCTTTTCCAATTCAAAATGACGGATAAACAGACCTCCGTTCCTGACGATAAAGCTAGATACCGCCCGATTCACCTTAATTCTAGCTTTGTCAATCCTATCCACAGATCTGGCATGTCGCCAGCACCTCCTCGGGACGATATCTGACCACACCACTAGCAAATCTTGGAAAGACACCCATAGCCTCAGCAGATCATGTTTAAGATCACGTATCAATTCACGGCAAGGGCGAACCCCCAAATTGTTGCCCCCACGTGAAAAACTAAAATGTCAGGAGATCTATCCAGCCTAATACCATTGTGTCCTCCTGCATAACCCCACTCCAACACAAACCCCTAAAACCCAACCACCTGACCACGGCCACGTCCTTTGAAAAACCGAGTTAACATCCGTCCCGCCGAACATCCGCTCGCCTCGCGCCCCAATAAACGAAAGAGTGGCCTAGATCCAAACCAACAGAGGACTTTGACCGAAAAAATACAAACAACTTGGAGTCCATACAAATGACACAACAAATACATGCATACAAGAAGACAAAAAACCCAGGCCTTCATGGTCTAACATAGCTCTTGTAACGCCCAGACTCCCATCTCCCTATCCTCTGAACCACTTCAGGGGCCAACCCCCCCAAAGCCGCTTCAGTCGCGGCCCCAATACGAAATGAGTGCGACGCAAAACGAGAAGCGTCTAAACCCAGCCCCGACAAAACTTTTCGAAAAATTGCAACAAACTGGAATTTGGATAAAAAAGATCCATCCTCATGACACAACAAAGGACCATCCATAGTCGGCCGAAGGTTGGTAAAAACCTGAAAACAACGAACAGGACACATAAGCGAACCACGGACCGAGCCCAAATCAACCTGTTTACCTTTTCCCGCCTGGTCAGTCTTCGACCGACGTAACCAGAAATGTAAATGACTCTCAATAAGCACCACATCCTTGGCCCAAAGCCCCCCTCATCTAAACGTGGTGTGAGACACCAGCTCCCCAACCCTCAAGGCCCTGAAAAATGCCAGGGAAAAGGCTAAACGAAAGAGAGCCACCTCAAAGTTGGATAAGCAAATCTCGTTCAAACGCGTGCCCCCCTGTTCCAACATGCCAAGAGAAACTGGGCGCCTGAGATCACCTTGCCCCACCTTTCTTCTAAAACCTTTTACCGCCTGCCGTACCAGATACAATTTTGTCAAGTCCCGCAATCCTCGAAGCTGGAACCCGAAGGCCAAAGCCGCCCGAACTCTATCCACCTTTGAAGCCGACCACCCCTCTTCCGCGCCGCATCTCAACCACAACAACAAAGCACCCAGTTGGTCTTCGCCCCCGTTAGTAGCCCCGCAGGACACCAACCAAGAATCCCAATCACACTATACCGACCGATATGCCGACCACGTGCTGGGTGCCAAAGACCGTGAATGTGAATCAAAGGTCCTGCAGCCCGGACACCACATTCCAAAGCTCCGGCGGGCAGTCCAAACCCGTCTCCTCGGCATCCGGGGCCAGAGACCAAAACCGTTCCCACTGAAACCGAGACAAAGAGTCAGCCACAGAATTCACCACTCCGGGCACATGAGCCGCCGTAATGTACACATTGATAGACATGCAAAACAACACCAACTGACGAAGAACCCTGATAACCGGAGGAGAAGAAGCCATCAAACTGTTTATGACACACACAACTGCCATATTGTCACAATTAAAACGAATCCTCCAGTTGCGCAAATCCTCCTTCCACAAGTAAACTGCAACAGAATAGGAAAGATTTCCAACAAAGTGATGTTCTTCACCAACCATGATGCAAACCACTCGTCAGGCCACCTAGTGGCACACTGCCGGCCACCAAAAAAGGCGCTAAAACCACCACCACCTGAAGCATCGGTAAACAAATCCAGATCAGCGTTGCTCACTACGTCCTCCATCAATAATGAACGGCCATCATTATACCGTGCCAAAAAACTGTCCCATACCTCCAAATCAGCCTTATGCTCGCTAGACAGGCGAACATAATGATCCGGGGCCTTAACCCCCGCCGTGGCGCCGGCTAGCCTCCTCGAAAAAACCCTCCCCATCAGGATGATCCTGCAGGCAAAATTCAATTTACCGAGGAGGGACTGAACCTCACACAACTGCAACTTTTTTAAGCGACGCGCCTGAGCCACTTCGCTTCTGAATCCAACCACTTTCTCTTCAGGCAACCGAAATTCCCAGTTAACGGAGTCAATAGCAATGCCCAGGAACGGAAGGCTTGTGCAAGGCCCCTCCGTTTTCTCCGGTGCCAACGGAACACCAAAGCGTTCCGCTATCCATATCACTCTCCGCAAGACCATGTCACAACATCTGGACTGACCCGGCCCAATGCACATAAAGCCATCCAAATAGTGAATGACCGAATTCAAACCCGAAACCTCCCAAACGACCCACTCAAGAAAGGAACTAAAAGCCTTGAAGTATGCGCAAGACAGCGAGCAACCCATTGGCAAACATCTATCCATGTAAAACCCGCTGTTCCAATAACAGCCCAACAGCCTCACGCTGTCTGGATGAATAGGCAATAAACGAAAAGCCGACTCAATATCGGTCTTGGCCAACAGCGCGCCCCTCCCACAACTACGCACCCAGCGTGCAGCCTCGTCAAAGGACGTATAAACCACGGAGCAAAGCTCCGGGTCTATCCCGTCGTTCACGGACCTCCC